>NC_142504.1:97395117-97706655 GCF_057876585.1 Rhinolophus sinicus
AATCAAAGACTCTTCCATAGCCAATATGGTTTAATGTCAGTGTTTATATTAGCACTGTTCTGCCCGTGGTGGGGGTGGGGAAGGGAAAATGCTTGGAGTTTAATCTGTCCAAAAGATGACACTTGGCTATAATAAGTAGGCTGTAATATGGTACTTAAAAATTCAAAGGAAGTGCTATATTAAAAAGTCCCTGGATTTTTTTTTAATTCATTAAAATATCCTCCATTGGTTAAGCAATGGATTTTTTCAGTCAGCTGGAAAAAAAAGATTTCTGGGGGAAAAAAACAGACAAACAAATCCACATTGCTTTAATGGCTACTTTAGGTTTAATATCTAAACTTATTTAAATAACTCTGAGCCCTCCTGCTGAGAAATATTGAAACTAATGGATTCCTTTGTGCGTAATCTCCATTTAAATGTAGAGTTTAATTTCCCTTTCGGCTAAACCTGTGTGAAACTAGTCTTGAAATGTCCCTCTTAAAAAAAAGAAAACCCCATATAGAATATTTAGGGGGATTCCTTTATTTTATTTAAAATTGGTTTTGGGCATTAAAACTAAATAGCCAGCCAACAGTGAGCCCACAGACCCCCTTAGTTTATACCTGGAGCCCGAAGTAGGGGCTGGGGATGTCTGCAGGTACCCACAGGTGCAGACACCCAGGTGTGTGACGGGAGCGCCTAGGCCTCGATCGGGCACCACCGTGGGGTGTGCTTCCCGAGGCACCTGGCAGAGCTCGCTGTCTACGTCCAACACTATCCCCATCTTCCCCATAATGAGAACACTGGAAATTCTACTGCTGGAGCTTCATCTCTGAGGCTTCTGCCTCTGATTTCTGTTCCATGCAAATCGCCTCAGGCAGGGTCATACTTCCCGTGTGGCTGAGGACCATTTTGTGTGCATGAATATGCATAGAGTCCTATGATATCAGAAGGGGAACCAAGACCTAGCAATTGATGGATGCTGCCCTTTTATCTGGCAGGTAATGAAACCAAGGCCCAGAGAGGGCTGTCACTGGTCAGTGGCAAAGGTGGGACGAGCGCTTAGGTGTCCTGGTTCTCAGGCCACGATGCTCCCTTTCCCAGGCTATGCATATTCTACACCGACAGACTCTTAGTGCCTCTGTCGTTTACATCCAGGGGTTAAGTCATGTGCGTTTTCATTCTTGCCATGTAACCGAGAAGTTAAACCACACATGTGAATATACCTACAACTGAGTGTACGGGTTCAAGTACAATGTGTTTCTTATAACCACCCGGACTCTACAGGCGTGAGAACAGCAGGGACATCACCAAAGGATTCTTTAGCTGCCTTCTCTCAGTTGTGCGGCTACAATTCAGGTTATAAAGATGCGATTTGTGTATAGCTCTTTTCGTGACACCCCACTGCATAAAACCTGGCTGTGCCTGCCTGATGATAAGCGTCTACGCTGGCCAGGGTAATGCATGGGCAATGGTGCATAATCAGGGTTAAAGCTGAGAGTGAGAGTGAGAGAAGGTCTTTCATACAATGTCTCTGTGACAGACAAGAGCCCTGTGATAGAGGCGGGAGTTCTGGGTTCTGGTCCCAGTTCCTTCTCTTAACAGCTGTGATCACGGGGCAAGTCCTGCATTCTCCTCTGAGTGTCACCTGTCCCATCTTAAAAATGGAGATGATGCTAATAATAGCTTAGTAGATCAAAGGCAGGCCCTCGGATGGATCATTTGGGGGGTTCTTCTTCAGGCTATTGGATTTGATTGTACTACATTATAATAGGACGGCAAGCTGAAGACAAAGATAGAATACTTGAGGTCCAGGTTTAGCATGAGTGCGCGCGCGCGCGCACACACACGCGCGCGCACCAGCTCTGAAATCAAGATCCATTTTGGTCTTGCCTATCGGTGACTTAGAAAACATGAGGTTCAAACATGAATCACAGCCCAACGTGATCCTGCTGTTACAAAGCTGTGTGCTTGTCTTGTCTCTCAGCCCTTCTAAGACTACCTGTAGAACAGCCTCCTATGCCAAGAGGCTGCACAATGTGATTTGAGAAACACCGTGAACTCCATGCTCAAAAAATGTTATCCCCAGCAGCCCGTCTCGGGGATCACCATGTCCAGTTACTCCCATGGATGAGAACATTGGAAACTTCCGTTCAAGTGCAGAATTCATGCCAGGGGAGTCATTGCTGCTATTAGCCATTAACACTTTAGCTAGAATCAATGCTTCTATCATCAAACAGGGCCTTGAAAATCGCAGAAAGCCACACTAGAAGAGGGAGAGGCATAGAACAGATCTCAGTTGCCATCTAGGAAAGGAAGGGTTGGTCTGGATGACACCTGGGGTCAGTGGAAGCCTGCGCAGTGGGGAGGTTTCTCAAGAGGACAGAGGAGCAGCCTGAAAACAAGCTGCTTACTTCACAAGGTTCTGAGGGCTAGCACGAGCACTGCCATTGCCCAGGGGCCATGCCCAGCTGCTGTGCTGTGCTCCGGGCTGTGAAGGCTTCTGAGAAACAGAAAAAATGCTTCCTGCTTTCAAAGAGCTCCTAGTCGTTAGGGAGACCAGAGACTACTGAATGCAATACTAAACTAGAAAGGCGTAGATACTCAGAGCAGCATGGAGGCTTAAAGGAGTGACCAGGATGATTGGTCAGGTGGAAAAGGCTTCAGAGGGAAGGGGCCAGATGGAAAAGCCCATCAAAGACTGGTCATATAAAGGTGGACAGAGGGAAAAGCAAGGGGAACAGGGGAGAGGACACAGAGCTCATAGGCACCGTTCCAGAATGTCACACTAGTCACAGGGCCTCATTTTGAGATGCTAACATCTCATTGGCCAAAACTATGTGGCTGAGCCCAGTGTTGAGTGATGGGGCAATTCACTTGTCCATGATGAGAGAGCACTACAAATTATAGAGGAAACAGTGTGGCTACAGGGAAACGGGAGCATTGGGAACTTCATTGCAATCTACCACTCTTGGCTTATTTCCCTCCAATACATTATGTGTTGCTCAAGGACCGGTGCTGTATCTCATTCATCTCTGGACCCTAACACAGTGCCTGGCACAGAGGAAGAGTGTTGCTGGATTGCATAATGTGTGTGCTCAACATAAATGACCCAACCCCACTGTGTAGGCAGAGCAAGACTGAGTTTCTATGTGTTTCAGCCTTCTCGTGGAGCCAACTTACTATGGACAATGAGTAATCAAAGGCAGTGGCCCTCGAGGCGGGGGGTGGAATTAACTTAAATAAATTTAGATAAGTTTAACTATGGCATCTTCCCATGCTGTGCCCCTCTAGCCTTCTGGTGGTGCTGTTTGATCTTCTCATGCAGGATATTCCCGTCGTACCTTATCTAGGAAAATTCCCCCCACTGCAATGTCCTGCTGTAGCCCATTCCTAGCCAGACCTCTTGGATCCAAACTGACCCATTTCCTTACTCCAGAACTGCCAATCTCTCAGTGCTAGATGTTAGGAAAGCAATCTGATTAAACAGCATTTATACATGACCTCAAAATCAATTTTGTCTTGGCAACTGTATGTCGGCCCTCTCACCACTCTCCCTACCCGACCACACACACACATCCGTGCATACTCAGGCACAAGCATGTATCTTCCTGCTTCGTTCCCCTGCACCAGCCATTCCTGACCCCTCGTAGGTAGACTTTCCTATTCCTGCTTAGCTGGTAAAAGAGAAAGGTTACATCTTAGACTCCCAACGACTTGCCTTTCCCAGGGGAGGGGGCTGGAAATTGTCCAGGATGGGCTAAAGGAACGGCTTTTGCCCACTACATACGAAGTTACCTTCAAGGAAGGCGTCCCACCAGCCAGTTCTTTCTCAAAAAACAGGGTGCTAGAAGAACTCCTGCAGCACACTTTGGTGGTTAAATCACCCTGGCTACCATCGCCATAGCAAATCTGATCCAGGTCCAGCGTACGACCTGACGCAACCACCAATGGCCCAGGCATCAGCGTCTCCCTCAGGGAGTCTGGCTTTCGTCCTGTCAGGCAGAGGCACTTCCCACGCAATGCTGCACACTGGCCCACTCAAATGCCCTTTAGGAAGACTGAATATTGGCTGAACAAAGAGAAGACAGATCATAAAAGTTGTTTTCCTTAGTGATACTGAACCCTTTTTTCATTTCTATATAAAATTGATGCCCATCTTAGTCTTAGAAGACCTGTGTCTTGGGAGAAATTAATGGCTAATGAGGACATATATTTTTTTGAAATTAAATGCATTGAGGTGACAACGGTTAATAAAATGACATAGGTTTCAACTGTACAATTCTGTAATACATCATCTACATATCGCATTGTGTGCTCACCACCCAGAGTCAGTTTTCCTTCCATCACCATACATTTGACCCCCTTTACCTTCTTCTACCAGCAACTCCACATTTCAGTGTGTTCTTCCACATACCTGCAACACCAAAAGCACACACCTCTTCCCTAGTAGGACTCTAGAACCTGATGGTAAAGAGACGGGAGGGTCACATAATGTTTCCAGCCTAGACTTATGCCCACCCACAGGTGATTCCATAAATGCTTGTTTTGACTATGCTTTTTTTTTTTAAATAATTTATTATATTGATGTCACTGACTAGCTTACCATTGGTTCTTAATTACTTGCTGTTCAATAAAAGTATCATCAGTTAACTTAGATTGTGTTTTATGTAATTACAACACCAGACTCCACTCTTTCATTTCCAGTCTATTGGCCACAGGGCCTTGTCACCACCCATAACCCCGTACATTCAGAGGGCACTTAGGATGAGGGCGAGTGGCTCATTATCCTCGTCCATCTGGCCCAGAGTTAGAATCCCTGCTGGTGATATTACTTTCCAATATATGGGGCCTGTGTGCACGCGGTTGCCATGTCTCTTAATTAAGAATCTTTTTTTGTCTTATGCATAAATTAATCAAGGTAATTATTGTAGCATTATTATTATTACATTGTACTTATACAGCACTTACCTCCGAGGTGCTCAAAGTAGTTTATAGATTTTTTAAAAATCTAATGAACTCTAGTAGCCTCTAGGCAAGATGAAGAGCAGAGCAGGGATTATTAGAGCCACGTCATAGTTGGAGAAAATGGGTCAGGCCAGACGCAGGGGTGGCTGCGGTGGCTGCAAAATAGCTCACTCAGACTGGCTTATATACTCGTCCGCGTGCTCTCTGCTGTCCGTGGAGGGCTGAGGGCAGGAGAAGGGCTGCCCTTGGGTGTGGTGAGATGTGTTCCTGCTCCGTCTCCGAAAGCTATATTGACATAGCACCTTTGGAGCCCAAAGAACCCCTCTGGTAGGGTTTGGAGTTAGAAAATATACCAGAAATATCAGTGTCTCCTCCCTTTCTTCCCATTTTCTCCACCCGCCCTTACATCTAACCAAGTGCCTGAGCCAGCTGCTACCTTGTGGAACCGGAAACAAAGGGTGTAAAGAGAGAGAAGAAAACTGCCTCAGCATTTGGCATCAGCACCCCTCAGTTTACTCTGACCCTGACTCATGCTGTCATGATTTCCTACGTCTCCTTCCGATGCTCTAAATTCCTCAGGAGCAGCAGAGCACAGGGGCGGGCACAGAGCAGGCTCCACAGTGGTCTAGGGCAAGGCCAAGGGCTGGCAGAGACGGGGAGGGGAGTTTCCAGCCTGCTCTAAGTAGATCGGGGGCAACGGGAGGCAGCATGTGAGAACCTGGAGCTCGAGGTCCCTGTATTTCGTCCTGATAATAAGAGTAAAACAATTTCGAGGTGACAATCATAAAGGTTTCTTTCCAGGTACAGATAATAGGCTTTCTCCTCTCTGACAAGATTGCTGGTCTCTGTTTGGCTATCAGCATCCCCATTGCGATAATTCAGCAGACTCTAGTGGTCACTCCCCAGCATATGAGCAAATCATGGTGCTTGCAGGGCCAACAAGTGGTAACTGGCTGTGAGAGGAGAAAATACACTGCGTAATGGTGGGGTCTCTGCCTCCAGGAGACACGTATCCATTTCATTAAGCAAATCCAATTCATAGCAATCCACGTGTTCCCTCCATGTGGAAAATCTCCTCCCTCCCCTCTCCCTCTCTGCCTAGCTTAGTCTGATAGGTTGGTGCAAAAGTAATTGTGGTTTTTGCAATTATTTTTAACCTATAAAACCGTAATGATTTTTGCACCAACCTAATAACTCGTCCTGTAAGACACAGCTCAGACATCATTCATTCATTTCACAATGATTTTTTACAATAATGCCTGCACCTGAAGGCACAGGGGTAGAGCACTAACAAATCAGGTTTTTAAAAAAATCTTTGCCCTCACAGGGTGGGGAAGAGGCGAGGACAGATAATAAAGAAATAGCAAATTGTCCAGTAATTTAGAAAGCTGCAAGTGCCGTGGATAAACATTAAAGCACAGAAAGGGTGACAGGGCACTCTGAGAGGAGAGGTGCAATTTTAATAGGGTTCTTAGTGAAGGCTTTTGACTGAGGCCTTAAAACAGATGGGAGAACAAATCCTGCAGATCGGTAGGAGAAGAATATTCCAAGTAAAGGGAACGGAAAGTGCAAGGTACCAAAACCAGTAGTTGGTGGAGCCCTTTAAGGAAAAACAAGAAGCACAGTAATTGTCAAAACACAAAACATTAAGTATTGGCAAGCACATGGAGAAACTGGAACTCTTGTGCCCTGTTGGTGGGAATGTCATGTGGTGCAGCTGTTTGCTAGAAAAAACAGTTGGGCAATTCCTCCAAAAGTTAAACCTAAAATGACTATAGGACCTAGCCATTCTACTCCTAGGATGTACGCAAAGGAATTGAAAGCAGGGACTCAAACAAATACCTGTATGCCAATGTTTAGAGCAGCATTCCTCGCAATAACCAAATACCCATCAATAGATGAATGTACAAACCAAATGTGGTCCGTCCATACAATGGGATATTACTTAGCAGACCACCGTAATGACTGGGGCTTGGACTCTGGGATGGGTGTCATGGGTGGAAGGGAATGGAGCTGGGGAGTGACATGATCTGGCCGTCTTTTAATAGGCTTCCACGTTAAGAGCCACTAAAACGAGGGCAAGGATGGAAGCAGAGAGACCATTGAAGAAGAGGCTATTGCAATATTATTGGCAAGACACGACAATGGCCTGGTGGTGTCACTAGAGGTGATAACGAGAGATCATGTTTAGATGTAATTTTCAGGTAAAGATAAGCGTAGTTGCTGAATGTAGGGTATGAGAGAAAGAGAAGCATTAAGGATAATTAAAAACTTTTTGACCTGAGCAACTAGACGCTGTTAGTTACCATTCACTGAATAAACAGGGAGATGGCAGGTTTGGGGATTAGGAGATGAATACCTTGTATGTGACACTGAATGTCTGACATGCTTATTAAACATCCAAGTAGGGATGTTCTAGAAGGTAGCTGAATATATGACTCTTGAATGGGGAGAGCAGTTTAGACTAGAGTTAAAATTTTTTGAGTCCTCAGCATATAGTTGAAACTGGATGAGCCCGCCGAAGGAGTGAGTATAGATTGAGGAGAGATCATGAATGTAGCCCTGGAGGGCCAACGTCGAGAGGCCAAATTGACCAGAAGGCTGAGAAGCAGCAGCCAATATAAGAGAAACAGGAGTGTGGGTGCCCTGAGGCCAAGCGAAGAAAGTATGTTTAGGAGACAGAATGATGAACTGTGCTCAGTGCTTCTGAAAGTTTGAATAAACGAGGACTGAGAACTGGCTATTTCTACATCTAGAGACATGGTGATTGGACAAGAACAGTCTCCATGGAGAAGAGAGGGCAAAAGCCTAAACAGGGTAAGTTCAGAGGAAAATGGAAGGAGAGAAATTGGAGAGAAACCTTCTGAAGAGTTTTGCTAAAAAGAGGAACAAAGAGATGGGTAGATGGAGGGGGAAGTGGAAGGGGTTGGAGGCTAAGAAAGCTCCTTTATCTCTTCTGGTTAGATGCCCCTCCTCTCAGGTCACACCCCTACCTCTGTGTGTCTACCTCCCCAAACAGGCTGGGGGCTCCTTGAAGGCAGGACGTGTATCTCAGCATCTCTGAGTCAGGGTTCCAGCAGTGTGTCTCATCCATAATAGCTCTCAGTCAATGTTTGCCAAACTGAACTGAGTGTAGACGTGAGCGTAGTCAAACTGATTTACAGAGGAGTGAAAATTCATGGCGGGAGGAGGAAGGAGTATTCAGCAAGTTGTCTGATTGGAATTCAAAGTAAGCCCTGAACTCTGGGACCTGCTTTGGATCTCGGAGGGGAGACCTCATGCCTGTAGCAAACAAAATGTAGCTCTCAAGTTCATTTCCCTTCAGGTAAAACTCATCTCTCTGCCATGGTCAAGTGTAGACCAGGATAGCCTGTAAAACCAGTGCTACTAGCAGGAATACACCACGTGTTAACATAATACAGCTCTGGAGACCATGTATGATGTCATCAAAGGCTCAATGCATTTACGAAATTCAGTTGTCTTGAATTTGAATTTGAATTCAAATCAATGACAGAGGGCTGCTGGTTCTACTTGTTTCTTGACTTTCTGTCACTTGTATGGAGCTCTTTAGACCGTGGATATTTTGGATTGAGATCAATTTGCACTTCCTTTTTCCCTTGTAGTGAAAAGGGTACCATATTCTGCATAGAAAAATGAAAGCTGTAACTACTCTCCTCACAGTTAAGTGGCAGCTTGACTGCTAACACTTAACTCTGTGTCAAGCACTATATTACAGCCTTTTACTTGTATTAAGTCATTTAACCCTCTCAATGCCATTATGAAATCGATTCTATTACCGGCCCCATTTTCCAGATGAGAAAATTAAAGCACATAACAGATAGATTCACTTGTAAGGAAATGTAGTTTATGAGGGGCCGTCTGGCTCCAGTGTCCATGCTTTGAACCCCATATTGATGCTGCCTCCTCCTTCTCTGAAAGAGTCTTAGACTCTTAGGAAAAGGCAGCAAAACTTGCTTTTACTTCCACCTGGTGTGTTGGTGTTCCCTCTGTAAGGGCCCAGTTAGTTGGAAGGAAAGAACCAGAGCTTGGTGATGCCTCATTTCCTGCCTCTCCGGGAAGGTGCTTCTCCATCAGGTGTCATCCCAAATGAGTGCCAACACCTGCTTGGTTCTACCCATCAAATGGAAATATTCCTAAAGCACTTTAGGCTTCCCTGCCTTCTTTATAGACGAAACTGAATATGAGTTTGGCTTTTTATTTAGGGGCACCTGGCAATAGACTCAGGGAATATAGAATGCCCAGCATGAGCTTTCCATGTGAATGCTCAATAAATATTTGCACAACAATAGAGACAGAAACCCCTAGATTTTACCCAACATAGTGCCCCCTTTCCTCACTGTTGGCACATGTTTGGCACTTAAATGTTCTTTGAAGGAAAGAACGAATAAATGAATTGGTACTGAACTATAATACACAAATTCCCTCAAAAGCTAAGAAAGTATGTAGGGCTGTTTGCCCCTCTCTTCATAACCCCGAGGACCATACATCTCTGAGTTCATGTCTGTTGTCTAAGGGTTCTGTCCCTTCCCCCCTTTGGGGCCTCCCCTGGCATGTTTGACTTTGGTCGGTGCCTACCTGTGGCAACAACTTCTTTTTTTACTTTACCAATTCGAATCTATGGAGCATCCAGAAATCAGAAAACCCATCTTCCTTCAGTACAAAAAGTAAAGGTACCCAGGCTCTAAGACAGGGCCATAGAGGCTCTTGTGTTGATAAAGGGCTTGCATTTATGTGTATCCACCAGCACAACCTACTTTGGCTGGGACTTACCATTGACTCATTCATTAATTCCATATATACTTGGTGCCAAACATTTGGGACCACTAGGTCACTGGGTTTCCAAGAAAAGTGAAATGTCACTCTAAAAGTAAAATAGGAGCTAGACTAATCCATGAAAACCAGTTCTACCTGACATACTTGGTATGATATAAATGGATTTTAAAGGGCCCTCCCGATACAGGTGTTGGTCATTTTGTCATCTCTAAAACCCAAATGCAGAGAGGGGGCAAAAAGGATGCACATTTTTCAGCCCCCAAACTGTATTTTATTAAAGTTTTTGTTTAGTCCTTGTGGTTTCTTAATGCCAATTGCTTCTGAGGAACAAATTGAACCTGCTTTTGAATTTTACTCACTTGGTGCGTCAGGGCAGGACGGAGGCTTAATTAACATTTGTTAGTATTGACACGTCTGATGTAGGCACACCGCATTACTCAGCGTGCATTCTCCGTAGAAGAGTTGCTAACAAGGCCTTGGTTCGAGGCATTTCTTCCGAGGGTCTTCCAGCATAGCCTACTGATGGCATGTGTATGTCCCTAAGTACTGAAGAAGCTGAAGAAGACAGTCGCATTACTTTAGAGTCAGCTGTCCTCTGCTTCAGTGCCTACTGGCCCACTGCGACTGCTGTAGCGTCACACTCTGATGTCTAAATATATAAATGTGCAAAGACAGTTAACTAGGACTTATTTGTGCCTTGGGAATTAAAAAAAAAGTAATTAACTGGTATTTTTAACGCATTTTCTCTTTACAGGGTGATCTAGTTAAATGGTTCAGTTATAAGATCAGGGAATTTGGTACCTTTTGAAATAGCCCATCTTAAGTGGTTCCAAAGTTATCCTAATGGGCTGGTAGCTTGTGCTTTGTCACCTGGAGAAGCTGAAGGAGAGGGCAGAGTTGATGTGAGGAGCAGGTAGAGAAAGACCCCAGTCCACAGGGCACAAAAGGGTCACAGTCAGCATGCACCGTGATCAAGCCAGAAGTAAGCGATTCACTCCCTGGGCTCAAGAACGTATTTAAAATATTATTTCACATTTGGAAGATTTATTTTTTCTTCCAACCACCAAAGCAATTAAAATACCAACTATGCAATATTTAAGAAATGCAAATATCTCTCATTTCTTTAGACATCAAGCTCCAGATTCTACATTTGGAACAACTGGTCAGTACACACTGTTAGCTCAGGGGCCAGAAAATTTGAGTTCTTGGTAAGGTGTGCTGCCTACTAGTATTTGCTATGTATAAAATATGCACAATAACACCACCCTGGCTAAAAAGATAAAACACATGTGGTAGCCAGTCTCCAAGATGGTCCCAATGACCCCACCTCCCGGTAGTCACAGCCTTGGGGAGTCCCTCCTATATTATACTGGGGTTGGTCTATGTGACCAATAGAATATGGCAGAAGTGATGGAATGGCATCTCTCTCTCTCTCTCTCATCGCTCTCGCTCTCTCTCTCTCTCTCTCTCTCATCGCTTGCTCTAGGGGAGGTCCCATGTGGTGAGGAGCTAAAGCCCCTGCCTACAGCCATGTGAACAACCTTAGAGGTGGACCTTCCAGCCCAGTCAGGCCTTCACATGATGGCAGCCCTGGCCGACATCCTGACTATAACCATATGACAGACTGAACTAGAACCACCCAACTGAGCTGCTGCTATATTCCTGACCCTCAGAAACTGTGTGCTATCAGAAATGCTTGTTATTTGTAAGCCACTATGTTTTGGGGTGTTGCCTTACACAGTAATGTGTCGTTCAGAATATGAAAATATGTCAATTCTGAATTAGAACACAAACGTGTAGACGTGTGATTCGGTACCATTGGATGGTCACCGTGGGTCATTTCTGCCCTCTCAGATCCCAGGGTGATAACACCCTCAGACCTCTACTTCCCTCATCTCCCTGAATATTCTGCTCAGGACATGGGCTTCCAGGACACTTGTCAAAGCTAGTTCTTTGCTTTTCGGTAGCTTTATATTTGAGGGCCCAAACTTTTTGGCAGCTTTGGGCTTGGTGCTTTAGGATATCAGCTCTCTGGACAAAAGAGACTCTCTTTTGGGCTCTCTCACTTCCTAGCACATGGTGGCTGCTGGGCCTTCCATTGTGTGTGTGCACACCTCCGAGGAATTTTAACTGGTTGGGCCAACATGAGACAGAAGCCCTATACTAAAGAAGCAGTTGTAACCAAGTTCCCAACCCCACGCCCTGCCATCTCCTGCTGCTATTTCAGGTTCAATATGGTGGTTCTGACATGTGCCAGCTGTTAAGGTCAAAGAGTGAAGCAACAACACCCCCATGGGTGGGGGGGTAGTCCTCTGAAAAGGACAAGCATTTCCTGGAGTAGATACCAGAAGACAAATGAGAGACCTCAGCTAGGAAAGCAGGCTTTAGCCAAGTAAACCAGAGTATCAGCCAGAGTTCATGCAGGAAACAAAAATGACTCTATTTATATTAAGCAGAAAATGATTTCACGTAAGAAATTAGTGCTTATAGAATTGGTGGAAGGGCCGAAGTGTGCTACAGCCTGGCTCTCCAGGAATGACACCCTAAGCCTCCAAACTGAAGGGTGGGAGCTCCTGGGAATCATGAGCTCCCAGTGGACCTACTGAAGTCAGGGCAAAGCATAAAAAGGGAAACAGGATGGTGGCAGCAGTGATTCTAGTGAAAGTTTCTCGAAGGGCAGTGAACCTCGCTGCAAGAGTCACGCGCATTCTCTGTAGAGACCTTTCCTCTATACTGGTGGGGCTCCCGGCAGCGGGGTCAGACTCCACGCCTCACCCCCATTCAGGTGTACAAAATTAAGCAAATCTCTTAACATGTCTGGGCCCTAGCTGCCTTATACCCTAAGGTCATGGGCTGGACAAGAGTTGCTCTCAGGTTCCTCCCACCTCTGAGATCCATGAGTCCAGGCTTTGGGCTTATGTTAGTGGGAGAACCAGTAAGGGGCAGAGGGCACAGATGCCTCTGCCACACCCCTCGGGGCTGTTGAAGGGCCAGGGACAAGACTAGGGCGAGATGAGGAAGGCACCTAGCGTACAAATCTAAGGAGGAACTCACTCGCAGGGTCCTGCAAATGCTGACCTTGCACTTTCTTATATTGTGCACCCTACGTGCCTCACACACCTCACCCTAGTCCCAACCTGTGAATATATAATAGGACACACAGGGCTGCTACCTGAATAAATAAAACAAGATACTAGAAGACAGGGTATGAGACAGGCCCTCCTGTCCAAGCACCTCTCTCCCCACCCCCCAAACTCTGGCAGAGAAGCTGGTCACCACTTAAGTTTGATTTGTTTGGCTAATACAAGCTTTTGAATCTTTAGCTCCCTGTGAAAATGTGAACCCCCTTCGGACTGGCCTTTGGCAGCCACCAGTTGGCACTTCATGGAAAGTAGTCAGTTGAGGGCTTTGAGTAGCAGGGTACAGTCTTGGGCTCCTAAGAGGGGTCCTGTGGGGTAAGGGAAATTCTGAAAGGGAGAGGTATTGTAAAGCCCCAATCATGGACCAGTTTTGGGGTCCACGTCAATGGTCACCTCCCCTCAACACAGCTTTCCCAAAGGAAACGTCTGATCTAGGAAGAGACCACTGAAGAAGGCAGATCTTCTGGGAGGAAATAGTCACTGGGAGAACTCCTATCCCAACACCACACGCCGAGGCCAGTGGCCCCCGGAACAGCCACTTTTCAGGATTGAGTTCACCCTGCCAAAGCCAGGGGAGGGTGAGCTCTCCAGGGGCAGGCAGTCACTTTACTCCTTCCGAGCGATGACCCCATGGACTAACTCAGTCCTCTGCACTCAGGGCATTAGCGAGCAAACCCCAGATTCCTTCTCTGCAAACACATCCACTGACGTATATCAAGTTAAGATGGGGAAGGGAGAAGGGGAGAAAAGTTAATTTCAGGGGAAAATTATCTCTGTTCTCTGCTAATGGAACCTGTAAATTAGGGCATTTAATTACCAAAGACAATTTGTTCATTTTGGACGCTAATATTTACATTAGCAACTGCTTTGAAAGCATGAAATCTGATGAATTGGCAAAACACTTTTACTCCTTTTCCCCAAATTAATCAAACGAGCTGTGATCAGGCTATTTATAAGTCTAGTTAAGTATATCTCCCTAGTGAGGGATTTTTTTTCTCCCATCTCCTTCACATTTTGTGAGCTCTCACAGATATTCAGCTTTTCACCTAGATATCTTGGTACCAGAGAATCTCAGTGGGAAGGTGTTTGATCTATTTCTATATTTAATGACACATTTCATCATAGCAGAAAAGAGCATTGTGCCATCTTTGTTGAAATTATATTTCAGTGATAATCCCTTCCATTTGTACAACCCCTGGTGACTTCCAAGGGGCTCTTATGGAGATGAGCTCACCTCCAAAGCCCACCGGCTGGTGGAAGCCCCAGCTTCAGACTCTGCTGCAGACGGCTGACAGGTTTCTGTGGGCCCTCTCCGTAGACGATCGGTAAGAAAGCATCACCCTGGGAGGGGAAGGGGCCAATGGATAGACCCAGTCTGCCTGGGACCATCTTCAGAGCCAGGACTCTCTAGGACCCATGACCTACTCTGATGCTGTCCATTCTAGTTTCAGATAAGCCTCTTGCCCTGGGTCTTGACCTTGATGCTAACCTCCCCTCTTACGGCTTTTGACCTTGATGCTAATTTCCTTATTCTGACTTCTATTCTTGCTCACGTGATCCGGAGATCTCTCCTCCTCAGCTCAGTGACATCAAAGGAGGTGGCAGAGATTATCAGCCCCCCCCCCCGCCCTCACCCCCACTAGTTATCCCACTACTATGAGCACCGAGCCTGGACGCAAGGACCTTAGAACTGGGAGGAGCCTAGAATGATCACGTGGCCTGGTCCATGACATTTGATGATGAGGCAGCCAGGGCCCAAGGCGTTAAGGCTGATGAGGACCTAGATGGGGTGTCATGGAGGGACGTTAAGACACTTAAGGATGGCTTGGTGGTTGGGCTCTTTGGCCTTTCATTTCTCTTCCCCCAGCCCCGAGAAGACCCACTGTGAGGCAAGTCTGCTCACTGTTCTCCCCAGGCCCCAGCTCCTTTAAAGGAAAAGGAGCATCAATGGTGCCTTGCAAAGAGACTGGACATTAAGGTGGGTGAGGAGGGGTTGAAACAGGGTCACCAGAGCCCTGGCCTGGCCACATGGGGTTTCCATAAAATGTCCTAATTGATTTAAAAAAGAAAAATCAAGGATCAACAGACTCAACAGGTATTCATGTACTGTGAGCCTGTCATGTGCCTAGACTTTCCTAGGCGCGGGTAAGGGGGTGGGGAGAGCAGACAAGTCTAAGACATGTGGCTTGCCCTCAACTCACTGACAGTCCTGTGAAGGAGAAAGAGAGAAGTGTGGCCAGGGAGCTCACTGTGTCGGGCCGCACACGCCGGGAGGTACATAGTAAGTTCTGGGCAAGAGGGTCGGGGACAGGGAGAGATTCTCTGGGGGCACGTGAGCAGGTGTGTCAGTCAGCACAGGCTACATTACGCTGGGGTAACAAATGACCCCGAACTATCCATGGCTCACAACAACAGTAGTTTATACCTGATTTATTTCTGACTTGCTTTACGTGGGCCAGCGGCACTCTGCTCCACCTGGTCTTCACTCTGGAACCCAGGCAGATACAGAGGTCTCTATCTAGGACACTTCTGTTTGTCCTGGTAGCCAGAAAAGAGAGCCAGCTGGTCAAACGCCTGCCTGGCTGTGACGCTTGTCATTTCCAATCACATGTCATTGAGTGAGTTCCACGAGGAGTGTCATTCCACTCATGCTATGCCCAAAGCCAGCCACATGACCAAGCCCACTGTCAAATGGAACAGGGAAATATAATCCTCCCTGAGGAAGGATAGAAAATATTTGTGAATAATAACACAATCTCCTACAGCAGGGAAAGTTTCCCAGGGAAGAAATGATGTGATGTGGGCCTTGAAAGACAAATACAATGTAAGGAGGAAAGAAAAGAAATTAATGCAGAGAGGAAGCACATTCTAAAAGTTAGAAGAGCAGGCTCTGGAGGCAGACTGCCCTGGATGAAGCTGTCTGTACCCCAGTTTCCGCATCTGTTGTATGGAACCCTAATAAAACATACCAGATAGAGTTGCTGTGAAGCTACAAGAGTTCATACAAATAATTTTTTTTTTGGAATGGTGCCTGAAACATAGTAAATAAATACCAGCTCTTATGTTTTCAGATTTTGTGTAAGCCCAAAGGAATAAAGATTCAAGGTGCGTTTGGAGGCCAATGCAGTAGGAAACATTTTTATAGAAGTCAAGGAGTTACGATACACGAGACTAGCAGACAAGCCTAAAAAATGGGTGGAATTGAGCCTGATTATGGAGAACCCTGGACGCCAAGCTGGGCGACTCAGACTTGATTCCAACCCATGAATGTAGGGATGAAAGGACCCCTTCTCAGTCATCACTTAGAGGGTGACTGATGGTTCCCATTAAGGTCCGACCAACCCTTCTCTCGCCATAGGGAAATGGCAGTCCCAAGTCACAGTGGCACAGTGCGATGCTGTGTTCTAGGTCTTTCTCAACCGGTCTGGGTGACCCTGAACAGGTTCCTTCACCTCTCTGCGTCCTGAATCTCCTCACCTGTGAAAGGAGAGGAGGACTTGTAGGTCTGTGGGACCCTTCCCGCTCCGTCACCCCTCCGTTCTTTCTTCTAATCCACATTGAGCCTGGAGTTTTTAAAAGCTCCCTGACACCCCACCCTACCAACCTTAACTACTCCTGCCCACCCCACCCCCCCAACAACTCATACTTCTTGTTTCCCAGGAAACCCTATTTTGCCAATGGCTCCCAGAGCACAAAAATGCAACCCAAGCAGTCCAAGCGAGCCGTGGCTTCCCTCCCACCCAGTGGAGCACAGAGCAGGCCGGTATTTAATTAGTTTGCAATGTTACATATCTTTGAAATCTTTTAATCCTTTTAATAAAAAGAAAGTTAAAAGACATACACACAACTAACCAACTAACAATGGCCCCAATTTGTGTTTTGTCTGACGGGGAGTAATATTCATGTCTACATGAGGATGGCATGTAATTAACATGTCATAATCAAAATGACTAAGTTTGACACATTATAATCACTGCATGGAGATTATAGCATAGCCAGGGGCGATCCACACAGCCTATCTTAATATCATTTGCATAATGAAAGCATGGTGGCAGTAATAGCTTTTTTCTCTTGTTATCATAATTTCACCCAGGGCTGCAAGGGGCTCCCGCACTGTCAGATGTTGCCTGTTAAAAGTCATTGTGACTTGGAGAAGGCAGCAAAAGTGACCCAGAGCCTACCCCTTGGAACAATAGCACAATGGCTGGCCCCTGATGACTAGAGTGGGGCAATATATGGCATGAGCCCCAGAAAAATCGCCTACGAACACATACCCAGCAGATATTTGGACACTGCTCTCCCCAGGCCACTTATTTGTAGCGGACGTAAGATTATCTTCTGATCAATCGTAAGTGCTGACTTTCTTAGACCCCACACAAAAACTTGGCCAGATAAGGCCCAAAAGCAGACCGCTTTCCGCTTGACAGTTGCCTGAATAGGGCACCTGGTCATCTAGGACCCTGATGACAACCACGAGGTCAAAGTCAAGGGTCTCAGAGCCACACTGGCCAACCAGCCTCCCTCTTTCATGGCCACAGACTGTGTCCATAAGCAGTGTGAGTGCCTGATACAACCAACCAGGCAGGAGAGAGTGTAGAACACCCATTTACATAATGTCCTCTCTTTCCCTGATTCGCCACAGGTCCCATTTAAACCCGCCCTTCTTACAGTTCCCTGCTTAGCCTCCAGCCCAGCCAGGCACACTTGCTCTATACCAACCACTCACCCTGCCCTCCCACTTCTTCTCCCCACCTCCTGCTGCCCTAGCTGCGTCTGAACTTCCTGAAACCTCAGGTTATTTCTATTCAGCCTGCTGCCACCACCTAAGACCCGTCCCATAACAAAGCACTTTGTACAACGATTACATTTCAACCACAGAGAATCACGTTCCTTAGGACAGGAGAAAACGTTCAACTTAGGATCTGGATTTACAAATCATATCCTCGAACACATTTAAAGCACGAAAAATACTCGTACTCACCTCTAACAAATGAGATGGGGAAAATAGTAACAATACAATGGAGAAACCTGGCAAACGTCACCCTAACCGAGGGCTGAAGGTTGACATCACCAGTGATACCCCACACTGCTATCATGTACCCCACTTCACATCTATGGTATTCTCCCCCAAATCCAAAACCCCAGCCTAACCATGAGAAAACATCAGACAAGTCCAAACGGAGAGACTTGCTTCAAAACATGTGACCAGAACTATTCCAAAGTGTCAAGGTCATGGGGGGAAAAGAAGGACAGACAGGAACTGTTACAGACCAGAGGACACTAGGGGACAGGGTGACAACACGTACTGTGGTATCCTGGTTGGATCCTAGAACTGAGAAAGATCATTTGTGGAAAAGTGAGCGGAATCCAAACAAAGCGTGTAGTTTAGTTACCGGTATTACACACATGTTAATGTCTTAGATTTGATAAATGTGCCATAGTGAGGTCAGATGTAGATGTCAGGTGACATTGGGGGAAGGTATAAGGGACTCTCTGTGTACTCGCTTTGCAACATTTTCGATTACTTAGACTTTATTACACTAAAAAGGTTTAAGGAGGCATTCTCAAAATTTCACAAAGAAATTCCTGAAACTGCAGAAATCTCACAAGCTTTTAGCAAACTGTCAGAAGCCAGTCTGAGTAGAAGTTTTCCTTCTCAAGTACAGTGGCTGGTGGTTTGGCAAATTCTTCCCACCTGGCTGAGAAGACACCTGAGACTCCAGGCTCGGAGTACAGGTTGGGTTGTGGATGACAGGGTGGGAAGGCGCGTCTGGATCTACACCCACAAACCACCCCAAAAAGTGGAGGTGTCTCAGTCCATGGAAGCCTGTCAACCAAATAGCAAAGGGTCTTATTTCCCACCTCTTCTGTGATGTCTCAAAGACACAGAGGAAGATGAATCAACAGTGTTTAAAATGCATCAGAAGAAAGAGTCTCCAACAAGGTATCACAGTGGAGCTGGGAGAGACCTTCGCGCTCCTGGGGCTGACTGACCCTCCATTTTTCTTTGAGGACCCCGAGGCTTAGAGAGCACAGGCATTTCCCTGGCATCTCACAGCAGGTCCGCACGGAGCTGGGACTGGGCCTCAGCTCTTCAAGTTCCCAGCCCAGGGATCAGAGCAAAACCACAGTTGCTCATGTCCAGAGGGAGCTTCGGGGGAGGGGGGCATCCCGGCCATCCACCTGCCTTCTGAGAGACAGGTCACTGGCAATCCAAGCCAGGAAGCCGTCTGGACATCTCTCCTTGTCCCTCTTCCTCGTGCCCTATGTGAGCCCCTCTCTGCACTGAGGACATTTCCCACTGGCTCGACTTTCTTTGGAACCTGTAAACAGTTCACTCGTACCACCCCCGGCCCCAAGATGCCCTTGCTAGATGCTTTATGGATGCCCTTGCTGGATGCAGCTACATGCGACTCACGCGGCTCCCAGAGCTGAGAGCTTTGTTGCCAAGCCAGGGCTGTTTTCTCCCCTGTCAATCCCCCTCCCTTATTTTAGGAGCTTTCCATTCAGAGCTGCCTGCCAGTCATTGTCGTCTGGATACTGGGAAGGAAATGAGCACGAGGAACTCAGGCACAGAGCCCCCCACTGCGAGGGAAATGTTGGCTCACAGCCAATGCATTTTAACACAGGAAAACTCCGGGGAAAGCCAGAGGGCTCTGCCCGGGGTCCTGGGAGCACTGCTTTCCATTCTTCTGCAGGCCTGGAATTAATGCCATCATTCCCTCCTGGGTCGGGAAACCGCAGGAACTTCACCACCACCGAGGGCAGCCCTCCTGCCAACCAAGGGACCATTGCTCCACTGCTCAAATTTCACAAGCATCTCCTGACTCAGGAACGACCTTAACGTTGGCAATATTATTTGAAAAGCAATAAATAGGGCCCCTCCTCTCAAAAATACCCCTTTCCTACTGCCTGGAATACCTCCATTTTATGTGGATTCTTTTGAGTTCAGAAGAGTTTTTGTTTTTTCATCTTCTCTCTAGGGTTGGTTGCAAGGGACAGAATCCTTTCAAACACCCCCAAGCAAAATGGTGTGACAGAAATCTCTGGAGCAGGGGACCGTAAGAGCTGCCTGTCCCCTAAGGACCACCACTTCCTCTGTAAGCTTTGCCAACCCGAAGCCTAAGTTGGGGCCTCCTTTATTCTCTCCAAGCTCTATTAACTTTCCTGCACAACCCTTAGCACAGATAATTCTACACTGATTCTTTTCTCTCTTCCCAGGAGAATGTGGGGGGTCGGGGGCTGTGTGTGCTTTTTCCCATCCTCATACCCCTGGTATGGTGCCCGACACAGGGAAGCCCAATGGCTATTACAGAAAGAAGGAATGAACGAACAAGGGGTCGGCCTGGCTCTAACAGAGACAGCAGCCCAGGAAGGAGGCAGTGGATGTGGCCAGGACTTCCCCACACACACACACCCCATCTCCTCCCAGGACACAAACAGCTAACATGACACCAGGCCACACCACCCAGTATGGCCATCTGCCCTGTTCTCTAGGATCAGCTCCAAAAGGTCACTCCATTCCTAGCCTGTGAGATTTAAAAAAAAAAGAAAAAAGAAAAAAAATCAACGTACCTGAAAAGCAAATTGAATTCTTCCATATTAGAATTCTGTTTTCAGCTTGAATCATCACAGAGCTCAACTTCCCCACGATGAAATCCTTCCTGCAATTAACGTTTGCCGTTTGCAAAGGCAAATTGAACAGCAGATAAGCACATAGAGCTCCCCCCCCCCCCCCCCCCGCCCCATTCCAAGAGCCCAGGTGCCCTGAGCAGCTATGGAATGCAGTCAAATGGAATCTAAGTTTTGATGGTATGGAGTAATTTAAGGGGTTCTATTTTTGTGCTGTCTTTCCCTAAGACCTCTAACGCCACCCATGAAAGCAAGAACCATGGGCTTCAGTCTACCCTCCAGTAACTTAATACCTGTTTAATATGGCTTAAATTCCTTGCATTTATCTCACAAGTCGCGAAGAGCAACTGCCTAACTATACCATGCGTGACAACTGCAATGGATACTGTTTAAAAACTCCTCTTTACAACAAAATTATTTTCAGCAATACATTTCAACTTGGCATATCTTATTACATATTTTTTTAATGAACGTCATATTCGGCACAGAAGTTAATTCAGAGCAATTTCAGCAAGTTCCTCACAGTCAGAATCATCTTGTTTTGCCTCGAGCGCCATCCGTGCCCCCAAGCCTCGTACATATCCCTGGGTTTAAACAGTAGATGCGAAACACACAATGACAGCCCAATGATTGTGAAAGGAGAGGATCTGAACTTGAGTTCCTTCAATTCTGTCATCCTATGGGACCACTCAGAGTTTCTAATAGTGTGTTTAAAATCTGAAGAATGAAACAGAATGGCTGGAGTAATCATTTAAAAACCATGCCTGGGTTAGCTCAGTTGGTTAGAGCATGGAGCGCGTAACAACAAAGTTGCTGGTTCGATCCCCACATGGGCCACTGTAAGCTGCACCCTCCACAACTAGATTGAAACAACTAATTGACTTGGCGCTGATGGGTCCTGGAAAAACACACTTAAAATAAATAAAAGTTTTAAAAAAAATGCCTAAATGAATCTGAATCTAGGGGAAACCTTTCTCGTTTACTCTTGAAACAAATTAATGTAATTCAGTCCATATGTGCTTGTAGGTGACCAACTGTAACCTACATCCATGTTATTAAAACTCCACAGCAACCAGAGCAATTGTTCAGAAGTTAGACTAAAATAGATTTATTTGGGGCAGGAATATTTTATCGCAGGCATGGTTTAGCACTGCTGGCACAAAAAACAGTCTGACTTTCCATTGATTTTATCATTGTTTTAAATTATCTGCAGGCAATGCAGCCCCTTCTTGCCTGCATGCTGTCCGGATGCCTTCCACCCTTGGGAAGCCACAAGTCAGGAGAATTTGGTCCAGGGCTCAGCAATGGAGTCAGAGACCGCAGGTCTGTCCACATTTTCTCTCCATCAGCCTTGGCCACTGGTTTGTATCCTCAGCTTCTCCTCTCGGTCACTAAGTGACAGCTGCACCTCCAACCATTACGTCTACGTTCCAGCCAGGACAAGAGGGAATGGCAAAGGGACACAGGCAAAGGACAGTAATAGCCAAATCAGTCCCTTTTGGTAATTTACTTGTTTTTACTTGCAAAGAGAAAAATGCACTTTTATTATTGGTGATGTACAGTTTTGCGAGTTTTGACAAATGCATAGTATTGTGCAACCATCGCCACAATCAGGGTACAGACTAGTTCATGCACCCCAAAATTCCCCTGTGCTGCCCCTGGGTAGTCAAACCTTCCCCCAGCCATAAGCCCTGGCAGCTACAGATTTGTTCTCCTTCCCTGTAGTCTTCCCCTTTCCTGAGCGTCATGTAAGTGGACTGACAGTGGGTACCCTTCCGAGTCTGGCTCCCGTCACTCAGCACAATGCCTCTGAGATTCATTCAAGTGGTTGCACATATTAGTGCACCAGTTCTGTTCATGCCCAAGGGTAGTATTCCATCGTATGACGGTGCCACAGCTTGTTCATTCATGCACCTGTTGAAGGACATTCAGGTTGTTTCCAGTTTGGGGCAACCATGAATAACTCTGCTGTAAACACTCACACACAGATTTTCATGTGAACCAAATGTTCATTTCTCTAGGATGGAATTGCTAGGTCGTAGGATTAGAGGATGTCTAACTTAATAAGCAAATGCCACACTGTTTTCTCGTAAGTCCTTCTGCTTCTACGTGGCCTTGTCCATGACCTTGTGCAGCCTTGAATGGCAGTGAGCAAAGAGCTTGGGGCTTTAGCTCATGAGACCCAGGGAACCCGCAATCCTCTGCTGTACTCCATCCCTAGCCCAGGGCTAGCGAGCAAGTTTGCCGTCAGCTACACGAGTAGTGGCCGATATTGGAGCCCATTTCTGACACACCTCCAGTTGTAGAGTTGTAGGTGTGTGCATCTTTTAAACTGTTGGTGTGCTGTTTAATTTAATTGAGAGGACAGGAGCAGAGTGTGTGTATGTGTGAGTGGAGAGAGAGAGACAGAGAGACAGAGGGGGAGAGAGAGAGATGATGCTGATTAAAGGTTTACGAGAAGCAAGAAAATCTGATAGGATTTGGGCAGAATCTGACCAGTTTTAAGTTTTCCATCCCTAAGCCGCTAAGTCTTCACAAGCCGTTATTCCTCTCATGGACATAGAAGGGAGACTAAGTTGGGGAATGTAAATGGCAAGGCCCAGAGTTTTTGAGACGATTATCAGATTTGTGTAAGATTGACTCTGCTCTTTAAAAAAGACCACTCGTGCACACACACACACATGCATACACCAGTTCTCTGCAAGCCCAGCACACAGACTGCACCAGCAAATTCGACTTGCGAATGAGAATCGTGAGCAGCGGTGCCGGTAGAACCCCACCCTTGGGCAGATGAACCCAGTGCTCAGAGAACAAGCTTCCAGGAGCTTCCCAGACCTCATGGGCAGCCCACCCTTAGGAAGCTCAACGGGTCCATCCTCCAAAGAAAATTCTTCCAGTTCTCCTGAAGTTTTACCACTAGGGATTCATTCCTTTGTGTCTGGGGTCTCTAAAGCTCCCTGAAAGGCAACCCCCCATGCGGGGTATATTTCTAAGGACTAGGAGAGGGCCCGAAAGCCAGGTGGCAATAGTAGCTGCTACACTTTTGCACTTAGTTTGGGCCAGCTGCCAAACGCTCTCTTCTGCCATTCAGCCCCTCTCGCTATACAGCCCCAGGGTGGTCAGTTCCCTTTCCCAGCAAACTCGCAGACGCGTTGGCTTGTGGTCACGACCACCACCCGCTCACCTCACAATCTCTCCACATTCCACTCCACTACGGCATCAGTTCCACGTCACCAAAACCAAAACTTGTGTCACCCAAAGCGTCAAGGGTCATTTTTCTCTTTTGGGCTTAACCTGCCTCCTAGAAGCATTAGGCTCTCTGGGCTTCCATGGTAACCCGTCCAGGATCTCCTCCTACTGGCCATTCCTGCCCACAAGCCCATGCACTCCCCTGTCCCCTCAACTGCACTGTTAAGTGGGGGTGTAGCCCACAGCTCAGACTAGGGCCTCAGTGTTTTCTACATCTATGAGTCTTCTGAGATCAAGTTATACAGTCCCATGGTTTCCATACCACCCATTTCTTGATGCCCTCGCTTATTTCTCCTATCCTAGCTCCTCCCAGGAGCTCCATCCAGTTTCATGCATCCAGCTACCTGCCTGGCCTCCCCCCTTGGGCATATTGCAGACCTCAGTGACTGCCCCAGGTCACATAGCTAGAAAATGGACAAGGCAGGACATGAACTTGAGTAGATCTGATCTCAGGGCCTGCATTCTTAAACGCTCCTGGACCAGAATCCAAGCAGGTGGCTATAAACTCTCCAAAGGAAGGGCACGTCCATTTCAAAGATGTACACACACAATTGGTACTTCACATGGTTGTCCATATATAAGTAACATGAAATAAAAATAATTTAAGTAACTTTGAGAGGGGGACGATTAGGAATTATTTTTTCTCTTTAAAGGTTTATCTATGATTTAAGTTTGAGAATGACCGGGCTACAAGCTGAAATTTCTACGCCGTGACATGAACACCGGCTTCCATCACCTGGGCCCTGCTTGACTATCTGTCTACACTCTTCCCTGGCTCCCTCCTACATACCAACTCGACGCACCCACGCTTCTGCAGTTCCCCAAACACAACAGGTCTTCCCATTCAGACTTGGGAGTTGGGGGAGGCAAGTGAGGCACTCACGTCAGGCACAAACTGTAAGGGAGCACCAAAAAGCCTAGTAATCAAGATAAGTAATATTTTAATGCAATATTTTTAAAACTCAAAATTAATTTAAAAATAAATCCATTGATGAAGCAAATATCAAAATATTAAACAAAGATAGGCTCAGGACCTCTGCGTTGAGTTTTGTGCATAATCTTGCCACTTAGAATTCTCTCTCCCACCTTATGAGCCTGATAAAATACCCGATTTTATTATTTACTGCAAGTGGTCTTAGGAAAGACACTTTACTTCTTTGATTCTTATTTTCCCCATCTGTAGATGAGGATAAGAATCTCAGATATGGTTCTGAGGATGAAATGAGATAATGAGTGTAAAATGGTTAACACAGGCCACACAGTGGGACAGCCATTGGCAGAACGGTTACTGTTTTGATTCTCTCAGCACTGCTTTTCTTATGACCTCATTCCTAAGAGCCCTGACTTTCCCAGGAAATTTTAAGAGAGCTTTTTCCCAATGTTCCCATTGTATATTGCATACATCTCAATCATAGAAAAAAATTGTATTGTATTATATCATTTATTATAATTGCTTCCATATTTTTTACCCACTAGACTACAAACAATTTAAAGTATATTTTCATTTTTGTTGACTTCTCACATAGAGTACATGTAGAATACATATTTATTGAATAAAGGAATGAATAAAACGAGATCTAGTCCAAGAAGGAACGAACCTACCAAACAGCATCTTGTGCAAGGACAAACCCGTATCTACTGAGAGATTTGACAAATACTTGTTAAGCACCAACAACAATCCAAGGATCCTGTTAGGAGCTGGAGCTACAACAGTGAATAAAATAAATGCAGCCCTATCCCCATGGCATTACAGGTTCCCCGAGGAGATGGACAATTAAAAGCAATTACAAGACAGTGTTAAAGCGTGTTCGGGGAGCTGGAAGAAGCTCCATCTAGTTGGAACATCAAGTGCGAGGCAGACAGCAGTGAGGGATGATGCTGGAAAGAAAAATGAAGCCAGATGACAGAGGACCTCGTAAGCCTTGCTAAGGAATCTGGACTTTATCCCAGTGGCAATGGATGATCACCGGATGTGTATCAATAACAAATGGGGAAAATCCCAACCCCATTGGCTTAAGCAAAAAGAGAATTTTGGGCACCTGCAATTGAAGCCACAGGGGTTGAGCTGGTTTTATGAAGAGCCAGCATCAGGGGCTCAGACCAGCCATGAGCACCTGGCTTTGCCATCTCTCAGCTCAGCTCTGCTCTCCTGCACCCACAGTTGGTTTCTGCCTTGGCCTCTACGTGGAGACCACAGCTGCTCCGGCCTCACATCCTCCCTGGTTCAGGACCAGCAAATCCTGTTCCAGGTGATTCAAGCTAAAGCCCTGGCGTGGTTTGGCTTAAGTGACCCATCCCTGGATAACCACTGTGACCAAGGGAGTAAAATGGGATGATCTGTTTATGGTGAGATGAAATGCGTCCACTCACCCCTCAGATGTGGGCCAAGATGGAGGCTGGTGGGGGTGAGGGGGGAAACACTCCCTAAAGGAAAATCAGAGGTGTGTTGTTATTAGAATGATAAATAGATAGATACTGGGTGGCAAAAATCAAAACAGAAATCCATGACAGAAAGATTTTTGGCAAGGAGTGACTTTGTTATGAGATTTATAGTTAACGACAAACCATGAAACAACCGCACACTGTGGTGGCAATGTGGAGAATGGGTGGGTGGGGCGATACTGCCAGCAAGAAGGAAAGCGAGAGGCCACTGCAATGAACCAGATGAGAAACGATGGCTGCCAGAGGAGGGTAGGGACCGTAGGATAGAGAGAAGTGATACTTGGAGGTAGAACTAATAGAGCACAGACACAAATGAGGAAGCTTACAGGAGCAGCGCCAGTCTAGGGGAGGAGAGAAGAGTTTGCTTTGGATAATGTGGAATTTCAGAAGCTCAAGAAATCTTCTTACGGAAAGATCCAAAAATTGGTTGTCTAAATGAGTCTGGAGCTCAGGAGAGGGTCATGAGCTAAAGATACAGATTTGGGCGTCACCAGGACAAAAAAGGCAACTAAAGCCACAGGTGTGCATGGGATCTCCAAGGTAGAGGATATGGAGAACAGAGGAAAGGGCTGACTCAGAACCATGGTGAGGACCATCGGCTAAGGAGGGAGCCGAGGAAGAGGAGACAACGCGAAAGAGAGGCCTGCGCGATAGGAAACCAAGAGAAAATGAAGTCATGGAAGCCAAGGGATGGGAGAGCTGCAGGAAGGGGGTGAGGACAGCAAGACCAGGTGCTCCCAGGAGGTGAAGTAAGACGTACTGAAAATGGGCCCATCGGACCTATCCACAAGGAGGTCACCATATGCTTGGGAAGAGCAGTTCCGGTGAGGTGGTAGGTAAGTTGACGAGTGAGTGGGAAGTGAGAGTGCTTTTTTCGGAAGTTGGGTTATGAAGAGAAGAGAAACAAGACAGACTGGTAAGGCAAGTCGGTGGCATGGTGTTTAAGGTGGGAGCCCGGGCCTTGACGAGGGACGCATTTCTCCTTTGCACAACTGAGAAGCACCGGAGGCTTCTGAGCCACACCCCAGACTTATATTCAACATCATCTCCTTCTTCTCCCTTTACTCTTATGGAAGGAAAAGAAGAGCAAAGCAGGAAAAAAATAAAAACTGTTTAGAGGTCATTCTAATCCAATGCTTTGCTTCTACAGATAAGAAAACCGGGTCCAGAATGATTAAAGAACTTGTACAGGGTTTTATAACAAATGAGTCGTAGAGCCCCGGACTTCTGACTTCGAGGCCAGAGCTTGCCCATTCTCTCCCCTTCCCTGTGCGCCCACGACCCCCGGATCCAGGACCTCCCCAACACCCACCTGCCCAGCGGGGCCTCTGGCTTGGACAATCCTGCTCTAGTTGGATCCCGCGAGACTCTCGTTCTACATCTTGCTCCTTCAACTCCCTCCTCGCTACAAAACGAGTGCCTGCCAATAGATCCCAGTCTGTCTGCATCCTAACGGCACCTCCAGCAGTTTAACCAGTAAACTGAGGACGTCCTCGAAGGGTGGGCACTCCAGCCCTGGGTGAAGCCAACATTTGGGGAAAAGTCAGGCACTTCAGTGCTTCTTGAATCCTGCTGGGAGGTGTGTGTGTGTGTGTGTGTGTGTGTGTGTGTGTGTGCTGGAAAGAACAGGGTGTGCAAAGCCGTGTCTCAAACTGGAGTGTGGATTTCCTCCTTCGGAGGGCTTCCTACCTCCTGTGGAATGCTCAAGCACTTACCACACCAGCTTTCCAAGCAGATGGGTATTTACTGCGCACAAATGTTACGCTGACTTTGGAATGTTCTCACATGTGCTCTTGTGGATTAATGAGCTCCTAATATTGTGATAATAATCATTTTCCATAAATATGCGTAGTCAGCTTTTAAAAGTGTCACATGGGGTAATTATTAGCTGTCTGGGTGCTAATCGCTTGGGGAAAATATTTACTTGCATGTGAAATGGAACCTGTGTTTGTTTTGTTAAATGCACGGCCTTGCAGCAAGCCCAGAGCAATTACCAGTCTGGTTTAAAGAAACTTGGATACCAGGGAACCAGGATTGAGGGATGGGTTTCTGCCTGTTTTCTGGGGCCTTATCCAGTTTCAAAACCTCACTCCCAGGGTCTTGTGAAATGTTTGGTGGGATTTGGTTTAATAAAAGTATTCTGAGAACCTGTTATGTGTAAGGTGTTCTGGAAAGATCAACATCTTCGAAACTAGATGGAGGAAGATTAGATCCTGGCACTGTCTGACTTTAGGTAAGTTACTGAACTTCTCTGTACCTCAGTTTTCTCCTCTGGAGAATGGGATGATACCCACAACCTAAGGTTGTTAGAAGGATTAAATAATATACATAAAACATCTAGCACCGAGCCTGACATATGTTAGGGCTTCAGCACATATTAGGTCCTCTTCTCATAGGCATACTGTGGGGGATACATGAATAATGAACACATAGCCCCCACTTTCCTGGACACTGAATCCAAGGGGAGCTTGCCCAGACTGAATCCAAGGAAAGCCTGACGAAAGATGGTCTACTAATTGGAGGAGGATGCAGAGGTAGAAATGATACCACCTACTTAGGGGGAAAACTGGGTTCAAACCCGCAAAGGGACCTGGCCTTACCCACGGACAGCGGACATGACCTGGTTCGCGGAGGCACCTACATTGGCATTTTCGCCCTCACTGGTGCCTGAAGTTTTCTCATCAACTCATTTATGTGACGCATTACACTTCCCTTGCATACCCCCCAGGGTGGTGAGACAATAAGCCCCTAATACTTCAGGGTGAATAAATGTTTCCCAGTTATAGGGAAACAGAATAAAGGGGAGGAGGATTGAAGAAAGGGGAATTTAAAAAGGTATTAAAAGGGAAGATGAGGGGAAGGACGGCCATCTTTTTACCTTAGGCTGCCTTTACTTTTCGTTTCCCTTCTTTCCTGGACTAAAGTGGGAAGTCTCTGTCCTACAGACAACAGCAAACTTGTGGCCTCTTCCTGTCTTGCTAACCTGGAGGCTGAACAAATAGGCTAACATAACACATGTCCACACCCACCCCTTGGAAATCTGTGATTGATAGTTAGTGATCAGATACCCTAAGCTCAACCATACTCAGGAAATGGTACAAGTCAGGATTGCGTGAGATAGGTTTAAATTGACCCCCTAAAAATGAAGTACTTCAAGCACATTGAAAGTCTTCATTTACCTGCAAATAATGCATAGTCATTCCAAATTATTCTGTTTTTTAGAAGTTTACATGATAGAAAATCCCTGAAAATACCTGAACACTTTTAGTTTAGTTGAACTAATGTGTACTTGAAAGTAGTCCTACTGCATTTTCTTCAAACTTATTTTCTAATTCAAATTTTCCCTTATCCAGACCATGTCTTCCACTTGCCATGAACCCCAGCCCCAAGAGATCAAGATTCCAGATAGAAAGTAGAGGTGTGACCTCAATACTTTAACCCCTTGGGCTTGTTTTCTCATCATTGTAAAGCAAGGGCTTTGGTGCATTACTTAGGCTCTTTTGATTGCAAGAAATAAACCCACTCATTACCTCACATTAAAAAAAAAATACATTTTACTTCTGATTCAAGATGGCAGCCTGAGCACATATATTCATTTCTTTACCCTCCTGGAATCTCACTGAAATTAAAGTGTAAAAACATAAAAAGAAATAAACCTATAAGAGTCAAGAAACTGATAGTGGGGTAAGGGCAGAGTGACAAATAAATGAGAAAGTTTGATAGATTTCTAGAAGGCAGAGTGGATATTGCTGGACAAAAGAAGCCAAGAAAACTACAGGCCACAACGCACCACAGAGAGTCTGCAGAAGAAGATTCCAATTCGCCTGGGAAAATATCTTCTTTGCCTCTCCGTGTCCCTCTGACTGATGGTGACAGCAAGAGCAAGAAATGAGATTAAAAACAAGGAGATTAATGAAAGGCCTCAATCTAGAACAACATACCATTTGGTACCCCAGCTCCCCATATTTTCTACCCACCTCCACCTCACTTCGTGTGTGTGGGTGCCCAGCAAGTATCTCTGTGTTAAAATAACGTAGTGGTTCTTCCCTATAGTCATTGAATGAACTGACTAAGGTTTCAGGTATGCCTGTGGGTGAGACCATTCTGCCATTATGTGCATGTATTGGGGATGGGATGGTTTGATTGATGTGTTCCAGTGCATTTTATATTAAAATATGCCAGCCAAGCAGACACACCAAGAAGCTCCAAGTCACACGTTGCACTTAAGGGAGACAGTTGGGGGGTGAGGAGAGAAGACCTACTCCCCACTGAGGAAAATTCGTACCATCCTTCCTTGTATATGAATGGAGTGCCCAGGGGCACCAGGCCCTCAGGACGACCAGCAGTGCGGAGGAGGAAAACACGCAGAAACATTGATTCCCTGAGAAAATCGAGATGATTCTGACAACTTTTAACTTTTTAAAATTGAAAACTCATCAGAGATTGGACAGCACATTTTATCCATTTAACAAGAACAGACTGCTATGAAAAAGGAAGGACAGTTTTACGTCACAAAGGAGCTCTTAGAAATGCAAATACCATCATTTCTGTTTTTTAAAAAATAGAAAGACACACAAAAAATTATGTTGAGGAAATTACTCAGAATGTAGACCCTCCACCCTCAGACAAGTTAGAGATTCAAAACTTTAAAAATGAGTGAAATGATAAGAGACTTAGAGGACTAATCCAGGAGGTACAATATTTGACTGGTAGGTGTCCCAGAAAGAAAGCACAGTGAATATGGAGGAGAGGAAATTATCAGAGAAATAATACAAAGGCAATTTCCCAGAGCTGAAGCGGGACCCCAGTGTTTAGACCACAGGCTCTGAACAATGAATGAAGAGACTCCCAACTAGACACGCCCTTGTAGAATTCCAGAAGACCAAAAACAGAAAAAGACCCTGAAAGCTTACAGAAAAGAACAAAGGAAGAAGGCTCAGACACCATTGTGACAACAGAGACAATGCGGCAAAGTTCTGAAGGAAAATTCATCAGAATCTAGTTTTATACCCAAACAACAATCAATCCACAGTGAGGGTAGAACAAAGACATTTTCAGATAAGGACTCAGAAAGCCTGCTTCTCCAATACTTTTTCTAAAGAGGTTACTTGAAATCTGGAAAGTAGGCATGGGGAGAGAACCGATTGCAATAGATTGTGAAATTAGGAATATTTTTGAAAAGTTGAGGATATGATAAAACTATATTTTACAAGAAAAATTAGATAGTAATTAGAAACTTCAGGGGGTCAGAGGGAAGCTGTACAAGAAAGCAATGCTCCAAATGAGAAGCTAAGTTAATATGAAGTACAATCTTTATGCACTGATGGAGAATTCATGGGACCGCAAAGCCAGCCAGGAGAAATGCAATCCTGGTCCTTCTCTGGCCCTGGTCCTTCTCAGTACAGTACATGGTCATAACGACGTAAATGCTGTTTTCTACATAAGTGCCAGTTTTCAGTCACATGAATGGCTTGGTTGGGTCTACAGCGCAGGACGAAAACGTTAAGACCCCTGATGTTGTGTGTTAGTCAGGATAGCGTAACCATTTTATTAAACAAGGCCGGCCTGGTAGCTCACTGCTCTCCCATCTGTCTCCACGTGACCAGGTGAGCTCCCCCACCTGATCTTGACACGAAAAGGTCTTTGACATGAAAGACTTAAGGAGATGAAAGTTGACTTCTTCTCTGGCATTCAACAGCCAGCATTGCTAACTTCTAGAAAATAGAGGAGCCCCAGGGAAATCTAATAACAGCCCTACTTAAGAGCACACGACAATTATTACCTCCAACTGTGAGGGAGGCTGAGTAATTAAAAAGGGTTCTTTATTTTGATTAAAAAGATTCCTTTTAGTGTTTCTGAGTCTTTAGTGAAAGCCCAGAACTCTATTTTTAGACACAAAACAAGATACGTGGCCAGGGGCAGGGGTGTAATTTAACACATGGAATGAGCATTTGTAACCTGAAAAATGAGCACACGCCCCCAGTGGCCCCCAGATCAGGCCCGTCCCCACCCATGGCTTTCAGAAGGCACGGCAGCATGGCAGCCCCAACCCTGCTGCCTGGATTAATAGGAGGCCCAAATTAATTGGTTTTAATCACTATAAATTTCCTTCCCAATAAAATTTCAAGAATTTCCAATCATGCTGATTTATATGTGTAATTAGAAATCCATTCACAGATGTCACACTGCTAGGTGGTGGGTAGTATAAGCCCTGGCTTAACTCCAGTGTGAGGCCTGAGCAATGAAAAAATGACAAAGGGGGACTTGGCAGGAAGCTGGGACCGGGAGCATGCCCCCACCCTAGGAAACTCAACACCCAAGGTCACGTGGGGCTACTGACCACCAAGCACAGATTTTGCCCTCTGCATATCCCACCCTTTCCCTGCCCAAACACCCCCAGCCCAGATAGGCGCAGACTGAGGGGCTTTGCTGGGATCGCCTCACTGAGATAACCATGCTGGCTAAAACTGCACTGAGGCCTCCAGGCCTCCCTGTGTCCAGAGTAGCAAGGAGCATAATAACCGTGGAAGGACAGAAGAAGTCAGCCTCCCAGCTCCCCACCCCCACCACGCAGGTTATTGCCTTTGCAAACTGTCCACATTTCAGATTGTCTCAACGCACGCTTGTCTACACAAGAGGCCAACGTGCTGGCTGGACGTCCAACTCCTGCTCACTGTCTTTCCTCCTCTGTTCCCATACTCCCTCTAGCAAGGGCCCACTGTCACAGTGCGAAGTGGGGGCAGAAAAAAAAAGGACAACAAAGGTTGAATTTCAGCCCCTAAAAAGATTGCAAATCAGCAACAGAAGGAATCACCCTTTCGCTGCAGTGACAAACAACAGGCAAGTCTATAGAGGAAGAAGCTGCACCAAGAGTTTTACAGCAGGACTTTAAGCGTATCAGGACTGGGCAAGTGGGAAGAAGAAAGGAAAGGAGATGGAGGCCCAGCGGACTGGCAGGCGGCACCAGGTGTGTGGCCCTCAGGTCTCCAGAACCTGCAGAAAGAAGCAGGCAGAGTCAGGTCTCAGTGGAAAGGATTCATTCCAACAGGCTGGGCAGCAAGAATGAGAAAGCGCTCTAGGCTGAGTGGCAACGCGGTGAAGAAACCAGAGTCAGGAGGCCCAGCCAAGGAGTGTGGGCATCCAGCCGAAAGAAAATGTGGAGCTTGGCGCTCTCGGGGCCGGGCCATCCGTGGTCCTTTCTGGGACCTCCTAGCTAGCGACAGGATTGGAACCAAAGGTGAAAGAATACAATGTGACCAAGGTGTCGGAGGTTGAACCCCAGTTTCAGCCCCATTGGCCCTGTGGCCTTGGATGAGTCACCCGGCCTCACCTGTGTATCACAGCTTACAGGGATTCTGCCCTTCCATCTTCACATCCATCACCTTTAGCGTGAACTTCACTTTATCTCATTAATGCCAATTTACAGTGATGGAAACTGAGGCACAGAGTGGCTATGTCACTTTTTAAGGTCACTCAGCAAAGAGAGATGAAGGGAAGGAAATGGATGTCTACTAAGCCCCCACGGGCTTTCTGTGGATTATCTTCACTATAATACAAAAAGGACCAAAAAAAAAAAATCGAGGCTCAGATAAGTTAAATATTAAATCCCTCGCTCCTGGCCACACAGCAGGTTGGAGGTAGAACCATGGATACTCACCCAGAACAGGCCCAGCTCCTGCCTCCCTTCCCCCCAGCTGCAGGAAAGTCAGTGGAGGTGGGCAGGACACTGAAAGAGAGTTTGTAAATGTGGAGGCAACGTAAGTTACTGTTCAGGTTGCAGAAGTCTGGCTCTCCGGGTCTGCATCTTGTGCTGCCCTTCTCCCTGTCCCTTGCCCAGGACAGGGCTGAACCTGGAGTCACTTTGTCAGCTGAACTCCAAGCTTAGGGTCCAGGGAAGGGGTGACAAAGGGCTGGGGTTTGTGGGTATGAAAATATTTGTGGCATTAGAAAGTGCTCAGTGGATACGATGCAAAGACCGCTCCATGGGGAGCTAGAGGGTGTTAGACCCTAAGAAGATATATTAGGGTCAGGGAATCAGTAAGAAACACCTTCTTCTTCTGCTCAATTTCTGCATCAACTGAGAAATAAGCTAAGAGTCAGAGGGAGCCAAAATAATAGCATTCTGGGTAAAACTGGTTTGTAAATATGACTTGAGCCACCAGCTCCCTGATACTTGACTGCTGAATTAGACATGTATCCTCTCATTCCAGGTACAGCAGCGGGTGTCCCCCCAGACCAAGCTGGAGCTGCCTGTATAAACTGAGCACAGAGAGGAGATGAGACTACGCCCATCGGGGGGTGGCAGAGCCGAAGAGAGCACGGACCCATACCTTCCATCAGTAGAAACCACTCTCTCTCTCTAGTACTTCCAAATGGAGGGTGCGCCTATTCTATGCGCCCAGGCAGGACCTCTGGAATGGCTCCCCCTACGAGGTGGACAGCACGTGGACAAAAGGGAAGAAGGCATTGGTGGCACCGAGTTCAAACCTCACCTCCTGCCCGTACCTAACTCTGTCTGCTCCCCAGGAAGACCTCCCAGCCTCTCTGTAGGCTGCAGAAGCAGCGACCTGGACATCAGAACACTAGCTTGATAATACCCTCCACCCCCAACTCCACTCCACACACACAGGCACACTCAGAATTATTTTCCATCGAGCTCTGTCCTCCAAAGTGATGGGTTGGTGGCCCTCTCAGCCCACCTCCCCGGGAAGAGAGAAGATCGTCTTTGCTTCGGCCTGATCCTTTAATGCGCCTGAAAGCTGTTGCTCTGTTCTAAAGCAGACCCCAGGCCCCGAGCTGGGACTAGGTGGAGAGGTCTTAATGGGGAGATTAGTGTCTGCCTGGGCCATGCCAGAGCGGGGTCCTAAGAGGAGATTTTAGAGGTTGGGCAATTTTTAAGGGCTTAAATGTTTGATAATGCAGGCTCAGTTATGTTTATGTATGTTGGGGCCTCAGCGGCAATGTACCGTCCAGGGCATAATGGATGTTGTAAGATTTGATTTTAGTAGCTTAAAAATATCCAAGTAGTCTGCAGGCTAATGGCCATTGGACAGACTCATTAGTATATCGATAATCATTCGGCATTCTGGAATCCTTTTAATGCTCTGGAACAGCAAGGAGTGGGGCTAAAGGAGGGGAAGAGGTCAGATGTGAGCTTGTGGGGTCAGTTAAACCAGTGAAGACAACGAATGGCCTGGGTTCGTTCTCTGCCACCACCTGCAGTCTGGTTTAAACAGTGTGTCTGGTGGGGCCTGATCAGGGAAGGGAGATTTCAGAAAAAGCTTAAACAAAGCCTCAGGCAGCCCCTTATAGACCAGCAACTGAAATAGATTTTGCTAAATTTTGGCCTAGCCAACCCATTCTCCACAGCGTCATGGCTTATACATTCTCTCCTCCTCACCTTGGCTCACGACCTCACCTGGTGGAGTCATTGCCTCCAAATAGCCAACTTCCTATCATGCAAGTTCCCACCTATGCCCAAGCCTTTCCCTACTCCCCACATCTAAGAGGCATCACTCCCACGGAACGGTGAGTTCCTGGTGAGTCACCATACCTGCCTTATGGTAGGCGCTCTACGAGGCTTCAGACAACAGCTCTCAAGCTCCCTGTTGTTGCTTTGGCCACTGAAAGCCTGTGAATATTGGGCAAAGCTCTGGACCACCACCCAGGTGCACAGAAGCCCACAGATAATATCGCACACAGGTTCAGGGACACATCCATCCTTGGTCCCTTCCCAGATGCCTAGGGATCAAGCTCTGGAAGAAGGAAGAAGCCTTTGCAGCCTGGGTGGTTAATTGTACGGCTCTGCCACTTAAAGAGGAGACAGCGGCGATTTCCTGCAGCTAATAAGCCACACCCCTGAGGAGTAGTACATGCAACCAGTTTCTGATTTTGCACCTTAAATGTCTAAGGAATGGCCTTAGGAAGGAAGGAGCTTTGGATAGCCTTGCAAACGGAGTATTCAACTGTCAAAGATGCTCTTAAATTCCTTTTGGAGCAATGTCCCCTCTCCATGGAGCACGAAGGGGTATGGACCACCAAGGTCTAGGCCATGGCTAGAGAAATCTGCCTCCACCCTCTCCATCCTACTCATTGACACCCAGCGTGGCAGCCTGGTTGGGATCGTGGCTCTCAGAGGACCTGGGTGGGACATGGAGGAGAGGAGATCCCGGGGTGAGCAGATGCTGCTCTAGAAAGATTCCCACCCACCTACAGAAGCCTCTGAGCACTACTGTGTTTCCCCGAAAATAAGACCTAGCCGGATCATCAGCTCCAATGCATCTTTCGGAGCAAAAATTAATATAAGACCCAGTCTTATTTTACTATAAGACCAGGTATAATATAATATAATATAATATAATATAATATAATATAATATAATATAATATAATGTAATACAATGTAATACAATGTAATTAATATAATATAATATAATATAATATAATATAATATAATATAATATAATATACGACCAGGTCTTATATTAATTTTTGCTCCAAAAGATGCAGTAGAGCTGATTGGCTGGCTTGGTCTTATTTTCGGGGAAATAGGGTAGCGAGCATTGTCAGTCTGGCCCACCACGCTGTCTGTTGGGTCATCACTGTGGCTGGAAGGACAACCTCCAAGACAGCTGCTCATACATCTCATGGCCACTCCAGACCGTTGGCCATGCTCCCTACTTCCACTCTACAGCGACCTTGCTGGGCATGGACCAGGTCTGAGAGCTCCCACTTTGCAGGTTGGGGAAACTGAGGCACTGGCCAAGAACAGAAAGCAGTCCAAAAGCAAATTTGAATTCAACACTATTGCTCTAAGGGAAAATGGTTACCTGGATTGCCCGATTTCTCCCTCTTCTAATCCTTGTCCTGTTCCTCCCTTAAAACCTGACCAAAACTTCCTCCTACAAGACACAGTCCCTGGTGAGTTCTACCCAGCCATCACCACGCATGCATCCATCCATGCGTCCATTCACCCACTCATTCAGTCCGTCTCGGGCACCTCTACGTCCTCTCAGCCCCTGTCCTCACTACATTTTCATGAACACTAGTCCATCTGCTGCTCATCTAAGGTTTGCTCCCATCGTTTCTGGGGGTGTTCTGGCCCCTTTTAGATTATAAACTCATTGGTAGGCAGTCCCACCTCCGGGCATTTTTGCATTTCTCTTTTATTCGATAAATCTTGAGCCCCTACCATGTTACAAAGAGAAAGAAGACAAACACCCCTCCCTTCGAACACAGTCTGGTGAGGTGACAATACGTGTCCCATGAGGGGACTTCAGAGACAGAGGAATTGCTGGGAGGGAATCCACAGAGGCAGGGGGTCTTGGGAAGGATTTCTGGAGGAGGGGACATCTGAGCTAATTCTCAAAGGATGGACTGCAATTCCCCAGGCATAAGGAATCGATGCGGGCAGAGCAGCAGAAGCTTTTCCAGGCAAAGGAAGCGATCCAGGAGCTAGGCCAGGAAGAGGAAAACCACCACCAGTGGTTGGGGGTCCACTGGCTGGAGCTTGGCCTTCTAGGCAGAGTGGTAAGAGCCGAGCTTGAGGTAGAATGCAGGGGTCAGGTCCTTTCTTCATGCAATTGTCACTTAGTCTACAAATATAGACTGAGTCAGGCCTCCTGCTAGGCGCTGGGGATACAGCAGCGCCCCCAAAAAGATAATGCCTGCCTTCCTGGAACCTTCATTCTAGTGGATGGAGAAAATCCTTTAAGAAACACACACACACACACACACACACACACACACACACACACACACGTAAATACATAGCACCTACATAAAGGGCCAACACATCTTAGAGTTGTCAGTGGGAAGCCTCGTAGAGGAGCGTTTCCGTTAGATCACTACAGAGTGTAATCCCCTGTCCTCACTAAGCTACTGAGCTGGTAAGATGAGGACAGACCCAGCTATCCCCAACCCTACACTCAGAAGATGTCCTTGAATTTGGGAGGCTTCTTTGGGGGGGATGCTTGCTACCTCCTTTTTTTCCAGCTGACATCTACACCTTTCTCTGAGCAGCTCCTACTGTAGGAAAACTAATAAGGCAGCATTTTATGATTCCACCTACCTCCAATGACAAGAGGCAATCTGAAGTCAGTAAAAGGTGTGCTGCACCCAGGGTGTTTTATGGCTCATCAAACCATCAAACCCCAGGGCCACGTGACCAAAGTGCCAGAAAGGGGCCATGGAGTAGATTCCTCAGCCCTCCGTCCAGGAGGGTTTCTGGGTTAGGGTGCTGGGTGACCCATTACAGGAGGAGGGGCAGTTTTAGGAAGGAGGCCCCCAGAGCATGCTGGCTGCTGGACCCAAGCTTTGAAAGGCCCCACAACAGACAGAGCCCTCTAGATATGATTACTGGAGCCCCCACATAGTCCTGCCCTGGGGATGTTTAAAATCCTTTCCCATAGGCCCTGCTTTCCAAACACCTTGAAGCCTGTGGCCTAATGCAGTAGCTGCCTTTTAATCTGAAACTCATCCCCACCGCCCACTGACCCTATGACCAGGAACTAATCTCTCATCTCCTGCAACTAAGTTTCTCCTTTTTAGAGCAGGGATAATGATGGCGACATGACCGGCTTGTTTAGAGGGGCTGGCACTGAGAAAGTGTCCAAGACTTGGAATGTGGTCGGGGAGTGGAGGCACAATTTCCCCTGAGAGAGAAACAACTCACGACGTTACTTCCACACCCAATGTCACCAACAGCCCTCAGGACACTTTCTGAGAACGTCCATCCATCTACCTATCCATCACCTGTCCATCCAGCCACCCATTCAGCAATGTCCATTGGGCACCCTCTGTATGCCAGGCACTGGTCAGGGGCATGATGTTGAGCCAATACTAAGCCCCTGTCTGACAGAGGTTGCGTTCTAGTGAACAGAAAGAGGTAATCTATATATATTTTAAAAAGTGGGAATAAGGGCTATAAAGAAAGATAGAACAGAGTCCGAATAGTAAAATGAGGACACCCTGCTTTCAAGGGACTTGCGTGCTAATGACAGGAAATGGACAGTAAACCATTAGCAGATCAAATATGTGTGGATGTGAGAGTGTGTGTGTGTGTGTGTGTGTGTGTGTGTGTGTGTGTGTGTGTCTATAAATAGGGTGCCTTGACAGAGAATAATGGGAATGCTACTTAGATGGCAGTGACATTTAGGCTGTGGACTGAATATTGAGAAGGAGCCAGGTGTGCAAATAGTCAAAGGAGAGATGGTCTAAGCAATGACAGCCCCCCTGGGGGGAGAGCTCTCCAGGACAGAGACACTGGAGAGGGTCCCTGATGTCTGGAGATGATGGGGAATGGTCTGAGGAGATAGAGCCAAGGTGGGAGGGAACCTGGTTGCCAGGGTGACTACCGGTGCCCAATCAGCACTCTGTTCTCATTCTCACCTGATCTTTGCAACTGTAGTAATTGCCTGTTGCTGCTGCAAGAAATTACCATGAACTTAGTGGTTTAATAGAACACTAATTTATTCTTTACAGTTCTGGAGACCAGAAGTCCAAAATGAGTCTTCAGGGGCTAAAACCAAAGTCTTAAGAGACTGGTTGTGGGGACAGAGCCCCAGAAAGCAGTTTCCAGGCTCTCGGCCTCACATAGAAAGGTGCTGGCTCAGGTAGTAAATGGCCATCAACTGTGATTGCATGGCCATCAGCTGTGGCTAGTTGGCCATCAGCTGTAACCAGTGAGCCATTGGCCACTAATATAACTGCTGTGGCTACGCTAGCAAAAATGGGGGCTAGCAAGAAGATGGTGGCTGAGCTAGCAAGAGCGGATTGCAGAGAGGCGGATGCCACCAGCGAGAATATAGTGATATGACTCCCCTACCTATGGCTCCGTGGGTGTTCCTTTTTGGCCTCACCATATCCTGCGTTCTTACGTCGGGAGTGGGAGCAGAGACCCTGCTGGACGTCCTGCATGACACTGGTTCCTTCTGGAAGCTCCAGGGAGAATTTCTTCCAGCTTTTCATGTCTGCGGTCTCCCTTGGCTCCTGGTCACATCCCTCCAATCCCTGCTTCCTCCATCATTTGTTCTCTAACCCTGGTCCTTCTGCCTCTGATAGGGACCCCTGTGATGACAAGGGCTGCTCCTTGATAATCCAGAATAATTTCCCCTCCAAAGAGCCTTAACTTAATCATCCCAGCACAGTCCCTGTTGTCTCTGTAAGGTGACACATGCACAGGTCCTGGGGATCACGACACGGACATCTTTGGAGGCCATTATTCTTTCTACCCCAGTGGTATCTTGTGGCCCATGTGTGGCCAGCAGGGGCTGAGAAGCACCTGCAGATTCCAGGACCCAAAGTTATAGCTTCTTACCCCAAGCTACCTGTCTGACCAGGAGGTGTCATTTCCACCTGCTTTCAGATCCCTGCTCAGCTGTGGAGCAATGAATGCTCCTGCCTGAACCTGCTGCGTCCCCCAACCCCACGGCACCCCTTCCACCACCACAGCCCAGCCATCTCCTCCCATGTGGTCCCCACCTCTACCTCGTGACCAGCACCAGCAGCTCCCAGGAGAGGGAGTCTTCCTCAGGCTGTCTGACCTGCCTGCTCCCTGAGTCTGGCCTGTAGGAGATGCCCGCTTCCTGACTCCCCAGGGAATGTGTGTGGCCCTGGCCAGCCTGCCACCACGGCCCCACTGAGCCACATCACCCTCCACTCCTCACTCAGGTCTCACTTCCTCTGGGCACCCTTCCTCACCATTGAGTCACTGAGTCAATAAAGATGTGCAGGGACCCAGGGCACAAAGCCAAGGACCTTCCATCAAGGGTGGGTATCGGGCAATTCTTCAGGAAAGGTTGCGGGGGTGTACGTGGGGGTTTAGAGGAGGTACACACAGCTAGACCAGGGCTGAACCAGGGCTGCTCCTCCCAGAGAACCAGTTGTGAACGTTTCTCAGCGCACTGGGGGCATTTCAGGGGACGAGGCAGCCTGGGTAAGTCCGGAAGTGGCCTGACGCCAGCCCCCAGTGACCCACCCCGCTGAACACACAGCCTGAACCTGAGGCGACGTCATCCTGCGCTTGCTCTCATCAGTCCGTGCAGGTGGGCATTTGAAGAAGGGGGTCCGGGTATCACGTCTACCCCACGAGGCACAGCAAGTACCTACGCAACCTCAGCACCTGCCTGCTCAGAGCCAGAAAGGTCTGGAAAGATGGATGCAGAGTCAGAGAGGCGGTGGGCAAGGGGCCAGCCAGGCCTCTCCCTTGGCTCCCCCTGGCGAAATCGGACCCACCTCCCGCTCTGTTCTCATTGATTTTGTAATCACCAGTGCCCCTGGCTCCTTCTTATCCCACCTACGTAAACTGGGGCCAGCAGGCCTGTGCAGTTGGTCCATCAGGCATTAGGTACAGGCATTAGCCAGCCTGCGCCTCCATGGGGAATGCTAATGCACCTGTTCTTTCCGGAAGCCAGTTCCCCGTGGCCCTCCTCTACCACCTCCCCAACTCCACCCCATGCCAGGGCCCTGTGCCCTCAGCCAGGGAGTGAATTTCCTAAAATGATGAGCCGTTCCATTTCTCCTGCTCCCCAGCTTGTAAAGGCTAGGACCCAAGTCCATGCAGCTGCCCCAACCTTCCCCAGGGGTGGGTCAGAATCAGCAGTGGGCTGGTAAACATGTAACCTCCAGCTCTCCTGGAGGTAAAGCCCTGGTTTGTGGTGTTTGCCAATTCCAGGGTGTAAATAGCTTCACGGTGGCAGATTTCAAGTTTCCAACAGACTGATCACAGAGTTGGGAAGAGATGCATCCCTTAAGAGCCAGGTCCAGCACACCCTCGTCAGACAGTGTTGAAGTGACCCACCGGCCCCCATAGCTGGCACTTTCTCTCCTGTAGAGTCACTCTGTCCTTGAAAGCAGGGTCCTCACCCAAACCAGGGTGAGGGGTATAACCTTTTGTGTCAATGTGATCCAGGGTGAAGTCTCAGCTCTGCCTAAGGTGATGGATTCGGGCAAATTGCTTCACCTTGTCAGACCTCAGTTTCCTTGTCAGTAAATAAGATTAGTCGCACTCATATCCCAGACACGTGAGGATTACATGAGCTCCTGTATGTAAGTCGCTCAGTATAGTGCTTGCATGGTAAGCACTCAATAAATGTGCCCGGTAGCGGGGCGTGGAGCATGCTGTTTGAGGATTCTACGAGTAAATGCTGACGGAAACCCAGCACCTGGCACAGTCCCTGCCTGGCATAGCGACCTCTTGAGAATTCAGCTGAGATTGGTTCTTTGTCTTAAGATCATAAAGATATGATTGCTATGTCCAGTTTCAAACAAAGAAAGATCAGCCCTCCATATCAACTGAGCGTCCTACATTTTGTGATTTCAAGGGCACCAAGAAGACCTCCAGTCCCAAATAATACCTTTCACACCGCTGGATGAAAGTCCCCCCCGGCAGCTGCGTTCTAACACTGCATTGGTAGCATGCACTATTCCTCGGGGCACCAAGATAATAGCACTAGATGAAAGAGCCTGAGGTCACCTGAGCAGCTGGCCAAAGGAGGACACTGTGTGTAGGGGACAGTGGGCAGAGAAAGGTGAGATAGGGGGGCCTCTAGACCAACACGATAATGTCCCAGTTTTGCTCACACAAGCCCCAGTCCAGAGTGAAGGGGATGGCAGCAGCTCCCAGAGCCTTTGTTACTTAGAGGTGCTCTCAGTCAGGAGCAGTAAAGGACAGTGGCTCAAGGGCAGTGCCCCCCACCCAGCTGAGAGCCGGCCCAAGGCCAGCACGGGCTGCGCAGGGGTCCAGGGTGGCATGCTCTCTAGGGTCCAGAGAGGCTGAGAATTTGCTAAGAATACAAAAGTGTCGTTTGAATTCCTTAAACCCAGTCCATCACTTCCAAGATCCTTTTAGTGACATCTGTGAGGCAAGGGCAAGACAAGACAAGGGGAAGCAATGACTGGAAATGAAAACATTGCTTAAGGAAATTGGTTTGAAATAAAAATCTTACCCACACAACACATGGACCAGGTGGGGCTGGGCATGCCAACGAGAGAGGCCTTGAATTAGAGAAAATACAAGACAGAAGAAGGAAGACAGGAAGGGAGGGAGACATCCAGGGAGGGAGGGAGGGAGGGGAAAGAGAAAAAAGGAGGATAAAGGAAGTAATAGAATAAAAGAGAGGCAGGGGAAGGCAGGAAGAGGCAGCAGAGGAGGCGCAGAGTCTGAGAGAGGAGGAGGAGGGTGGCATCAAGTAGAGGAAGGAAGGAGAGCTGGGAGCGCGAGGAACTGCTTGCAGGAGGAAGAGAAGGAGAGAGAAGACAGAAGACCTTGAGAGTCTTACATCTTGATCAAGGCATGACGGATAACGTTCCAGCGGACCATCTTTCAGCCCCCTTGTTTGATGACAAAGCTCATCCCCCGTCCGCCATCCATTATCAGCTCTCCCTCCCTGAGGCGAGAGCATCAATAATGCTCCCTCTTCGAGATGCTGTGCCTCCCCCATGCTGCACTGCAGGCCCGGCCATCGCTGGGGGGCATTCCCAGCCGCACATCATTACCACCCTCCAATCCTCCCCCCACCTGCCGGGCAGCTGACCACCCTCCCCCGGCCCCACTCCTGCCGCGAGCCCCACTTCCAAGGGCTGGACCAACCCCCACCAGGCGGCCGGTCTCCACTACTTGTGGTGGATCCCTGACATCTTGGTACCGGGGCCTGATTTTTAAAAATGATTGTTTAGTTTTGTTTTGTTTTAATTAAGAGGGAGACCGAACTTCCCCATTCTGGTTGGCTCTTCCAAGAGACCTAACAGTTTGAATTTGAATGCAAACATCTTCAAACATCTGTTGCTGTAATTTGGTTGGATTAACTGTTTAGTTTGCTGGGCCATCTGCTGTTCTCCCCAAATCCCATCACTGCCTCTTCCACTGGCTGGGCCGGCTAGCTCACCTGGCAGGAGAGGAGGCGCAGTGGTTACCCCACTGCACATGGAAAAAGGGCCCCAGTAGGTTAGCCCAGGTCAAAGCCACAGGACTTCTTCCAGAAAAACTTGAAGACAGGCTGGCCATGACTCACTGGACACCATATGCTAACAAGCAGAACCTGAGGAGAAAGGGTTGTGCCCGGACAGCGGATGGGATTGCCCCTCAGAGATGCATGCCCTGAAAGAGGCATTTCCTCCTAGACTAACTGAGCCCTGCTCTGCCTGGCAGGGCTGCTATGCAAGGATACTAGGATTGCACCCCGAATGCCTCCAGAGGCGCTGTGCTACATGAAATGTATCTCTGGAGTTGTACAGTAGACAACCTGTGCAGCTGTACGGGCCAACCCTGCGCCCAGTCTCGGCAGGACGATCCCTCCCTTTGCTGGTCACTCTTCTACAGGACAGAGTCAAGGAAAACCCAGATTTTTTCTCTGGTCTCAGTGTCAAGACAACGTCACAAGTACCTCCACATGACAGAGGCTCTCCCAGCTCCTGCCTGGACACACCCACTCTGCCATGGAGATGTCTTCCCAGGCAGAGCTGACAGCAGGCTCCCGCAGCAACCAAGCCCTGCTCTGGCTCACAGGGCCGAGCCAGAAGGCCAGTGTTCCCTTCAAACGGGATTGCAAAGGCACCAATGTGGAGAGGCCATGCTGGGGTACTACGTGCACTCCCTCGGGTCACCCCATGGCTCATTCCAGTGGGGCCCCAGCCGGAATCCATTGCCCGGCCATGCTGAGATAGGGGGAGGCAGCAAAAGAAGCAGAGGAATGCTGGGATTCAGATCTTTGCATTAGCTCTCCTCCCAAAGCCCCCCACTGTACCTGTCTTCCTCTCCCTCCCCCACTTGTCCCTTCACCCAGATCACCGTCTCCTCATGTCCCCTAGGCTGGGTCCACCCCTTGGCTCTGCTGTTTTCTGACTCCACATGCTTCACTCCATCTCTGTCCATCTTCCAAGATCCAGCTCAGGTGCCTCCTCCTCTAGGGAGCCCCCCAGAAACAACCCTCCTGCTTCAAACTCCTATAACATATGTTGGTGTCACACAGGTGACAATTATTTACTTCCTTGTGCTACTTAATTATCTGTTTCAGCAGCACACAGTATTTGTAAGCATACATGGCTGATGAAGGAATGAATGGATGAATGAATGAATGATGGATGAAAACTATCTGACATCAGCATTATCGCTAAGGCCCCAGGACCGCTGCAAAAAACATGTGCATATTTAACCTACAGATGTAAGACAACCCCTGAAACATTTGTCACTGATTCCAGGGTGTGCGGGTATTGGTGGATGCCACTAGGAAAGCTGTCCTTTTCACTAGTAGCTGCAAACAAAGTCTGCCAGTTAATAGAAACCTATTTCTAATTGCTTGACATATAATAGATACACCTCCAACCAGCTGAGACCACCAGATCCCATTCAAAGCCCTGCTTCCTGGCTTACACCTAAGCCTTTCAGGTTTTATTAGAGCTCTGCACATTTCATTTCCTTTTATGTGGGGAAGGAAGTGGACCCTTGGTTCTAGGAGACATTCACAGGTGTACTTTTACTTGTCGAAGGGTAGCTTTGTAGAAAGCAAACCCCTTGCCTCAGGTTTGTGAACTCGGGTTCAGCAAAGGTACAGAAAACCAGGTCCCTTTCTATCCCCCAATGTTATCCGGGGGCATAAAGATTCCAACCCCATGCAGCCCGGGGTCCGACCCTGTGTGAACAGAATGGTGCAATCCTGCTCCCCAGGCTTGTTCATGTCTTCCCCAAAAGCATAGCAGCACCCCAACACATCCCAAGTTAGTAGCTGTGGCTAGTATCTCAGTAGGGTGGGAACATCAGCAAATTTAGTCACAAACGAGGGCTCTGATAGCACCCCGGCCGCCCCCAGCCGCCTCCAGCCTGGACGTTGAGCCCACCCACAGCTATGCTTGAGCCCATCAGCTGCAGAGGCCTGGAACTCCTCACCCTGTCGTGGGCCCCAAGGTCGCAGGATTCCCCGCCTATGCCTGTGCTCCTCCAGTCAGAGCTGCGTGATGGGCTTACGCCCCCTGCTTCCCACCACGTCCTCCCATTTCTGTCCGACTGGAGCCCAGCTGTGGCGTCCAGTATCCCAGGCCCAGCGTCTGCCCTGCCTCCCACACCCACACCCCTAGTCACAAAGTACACCATCCAGGTGCCTGCCTTCTCACTGGACTGGGGTCCTCAGAGAACCACTGGGACACTGCAGCGCCCTCTGTGTGGCTCTCTGTAGGACAGCCACAGCCCTCCGGCTCCCCGCGCCCTGTGCTGGCCAAGCACTTGATGAAGTGTCCGCATGTTGGCAGCAGTGACACCGTGTAAGCTCTATGAAACCACTGAGTGTGCTCTAGGTTCTGCCTTTTGTCATATCATCTACATCAGTTTCAAGACCCTCTAAAGCTCACCCTTGAGCTTCCTGCACAGTCAGCCAATCCCAATCACACGGCTGCCACGTGGCCAAGGGGAGACTGGAAGCCCGGTCCCCGGACTCTTTCCACACTGCCATGTTGCCTCAAATACAAGGACGCAGGACCTGAAAGGACTAGCTCCAGATGCTATGAGACAGGATGAAGCAATGACCTTCCTGGTCGAACAGAGTTGTGTTTCCATCAAGGGTAAAGGAAGGGCTGGGCTTATCTGGGAGAGCCTCCAAAAATAACAACTGCAGCTAAAGCATTGTAGAGAGATGGGACAACGACTAAGTGTGGAACCGGACCCAGAACAAGGACACCAGCTCCCCTGGTTCCGTGTCTAGACAGGGAGAAGCAGGAGTGAGTAAGGCGCTTTCTCCCTCTTGCTTCAGCCAGAGTGAGCTTGCAGGAGGTAAAGGTGATCCCATCCTGTGCCTGCTTAAAACCTTCAGCGGACAGAAGCACAGGGCTCTTAGGAGAAAGCCCTAAATCCCTGTTCGGCCTGGTCGTTTCCCCTCCAGCCTCCTCATGCACCGTGGACCCTTCACTCCGTGCATCCCAGCCCTACCCAGTGTCCTTAGCTCCTCCCACCCTAGCTCTGCCCTGCCCCCCTCACCCCTGCGCTCTGTCCCCCAGGCAGCCCCTTAACTTTCCTCCTTCACACTGCAGCTCTGTTCTGTGTGCCTGGGGGAAGCCTTCTCTGTGCCCCAGAATAGATCCGGTCCCTCCTCTGTACACTGTCATAGCCTTCTGCTTCTCCCTTGTAACCGTCACAACCTTTATAATCTGACCTTACTTGGTTGACGATTTGGTGAACTCTGCCTTCATGGGGACAAGCACGATGTGTGTTTCATTCCTGTCATTCTCGGGATCCATCGCGATGCCAGACACTTGACAAATGCTCAAATTCTGTTGTATGAATGAATAAATCCAAGAATGCTTTATTAAAAAGTGAAGGTTTAGGAACTAGTGAAATAATGGAATGGGATAGACACTGCCTGGCAAACTAGAGGGCAGGGGCATGCCACAGTTCTGAAAATGTGGGCCCCATGCTCCAAATCTCTGATTTATTCCAACTGGGATCTAATTCTTCTCTGTAAATATTCCTACTCACATCTGACAAAGAACTTTCATGTATAACCCACCCCCAGTCCTACGGAGGCAGACAGTATCAAATAGTCCCATTTTTCAGATGAGAAAATCACCAATATATGAGAAAACTCTAAGTGTCCATTGACAGATGAACAGGCAAAAAATGTGGTACATACACAATGGTCTATTATTTAGCTATAAAAAAGAAGGAATCTTGCCATTTCAAAAACAAGGATAGACCTTGGGGGCATTCTGCTAAGTGAAATAAGTCAGAGAGAGAAACACAAATACCACGTGATCTCATTTACATTGGAATCTAAGGTCAGTAATTACAAATCAACATCCTCAAGAAGTTTCGGATTTAGTCATAACTAGAAGAAACATATAGCGATGGCTCAAGTACAGAGTAGTGTGTTGTACGATTCTACAAGGGACAAAAATACTTGCTAGGAGAGTTCAGAGGACAGAGGAGTCCTTCTAAGAAGAGGGTCCTGTCCTGGAAAGGTGGGAGACTTAAGGGAAACCTTTAAAAATGGAATTGATTTTGCTGAGTAAAGCTGAGAGGGACATTCTACATAACCGCAGAAGCATTACATTGGGGAATCTTTGGGGAATGGCCAGATGGGCTGGGCAGACAGGCTGAGCCTGGATCTCTGACACTTAAATGCCAAGCCAAGGATGAGGGCCGGCCCCTGGGGGGCTGAGTGGGAGCAGAAGCATGCTAGAAGGTTTCTGCTGTGGGATGACATCATGCAAACCGTGCTTTAGGGCATGGACCAAGCAGCAGTTGTTACTGATGTCTTCAAGTTTGTTGAAAGAACCAGTAGAAACAGCTGTCTTATGTGTTACAGACATACTCCTCCACCTTGCCCTTGAAGTAACCCGGCACCAAGTCCACTCAAACGTTTGTTTCCAGACAATTCTTGCCCTGGCGCTAAGGAAGCGAGCTGGCGAAAGGTTGGGCGGGGTCCAGGGCTCTGTGGTTCCCTGGGGTCTGGGGCCCCACTGGAGATCACTCAGAACGCAGAGAAAATAGCTCTGTGTCACTGCGAAAATGGGATTCCAGTGACCAAAGTGCAATTTGTCCCTCGCTTTTATCTAGCACATGGCTCCAGGGGAGCCTAAATGATCGGCTTTGGAGGACACTGTCCTTCCAGCCTCCAGGACAAATCCTGGACAGCCCAGGGACCCTCTCATTTGGCCTTTGCACAAGTTCAGCACTGGTGTTTAACTTTTTTCTTCTTTTTTTTCCTTCCTGCCTGTTATTTAAATGGTTTTAAACATGAAACTAGGCCAGGAAAAGGGGGTAGCATTGTTTTAATAATTAGCAATTATGATCGCTGCAATATTAATTGCATATTTCCATAGCAAACACTTCCCCAGAGGGCCAAAGGGAGTGGTGGTTAGAGACTACCAGAGCCTAAAACTGGAATTCCTGAGAACAGAAAAAGGAGAGAAAATCAACTTCTTCCATTTAAGCAAATTACCACGGGGACTGCAAGGCCCTCTAATTAGCCCAGCTCGCAGTAGCTGGTGAGCAGGCTGGTGTGAAGTCTCACTTCGTACTGCTGGGCCTACCTGGACCGGCCTTTTCCCCATATTTCTTTTATTTTTGTCATTTGGGTAAGACATCAGCTTATTTCCAGGGGGCTGGGCTGGAAAATAACACTCCAGATCTTGGTGCCCTGGGCTCCCAAGGTGGGGCCTGGGGTTCATTTGTGTAGATCCTGACCACAGAAGGGCAAAATGGGACAGGACCGCAGGCAATTCCGCATGGCAGCGCTCGGGGGAGGCCGCTGAGGGAGAGGCCACAGAGCTTGCCTTCCCAATTCTGTGACACAGTTCAGGGTGGAATTGGTGGGGGTGGGGTGGGTGGGGAGGTACAGGAAGGAAAGGGGAGGGGAGAAAGAAGGGGAAATCTAAGAGAAGGTAGTGGCGTAGAAGGAGGAAGCATCAAATGAGGACAAGCAAGGGAGAAGGTAGAACTAGAAGGCAAAGGAAAGAATTGAGGAGAAGAGGGTAAGGATTAAAAAGAAAGGCCAATGGTGCCATCAGGGCAAAGGTGCAATCAATCAAAGAAGACTTCCTGGAAGTGAGGGCCTTCCTGATTGCTTTGCCCTCACTGCAGGAAAGACTTTTATAAGAAAGAGGCACTCCTGCCGCAGCCCCCAGTTTCTAGAATGATAATTGGCTTATGCAGAAATCTCCAGATTAGGCTGGAGAAACAGGACAGTAGCCAAACCAACTAACCTTTGCCTGGGTGCTCTATGTCAGGGTTGGGAAGAGATAAAAAAACCAATGAGCCCAGAGCCCACAAAGTACCTTGTGTTTGCAGATCTCATGCATGGCACATATGATATCTCATTTCATCTTTAAAACAACAGTTAAGGTAGGAATTACTATTGCCATTTTACAGATGGCAAGACTGGGGAAACCTGCCCAAGACCACATACTTGGGCAAAGAGACAGAGGCTGAGCTTCTCTCTGACATATCGCACCATCTCCCCAGCATCACCGTTTGTTAGCCTCTCATTCCTTAAAAACAAACGACCTAACAGAAAGCTTGCCCTGTCTGGCTGCATCCATAGCCGGGACCAGCTCACAGGATTTAGAACAGTCTCATCATCCACGCTGCCCCGATGCGCTTTGTCCAGGATGCACGGTCTCTGTTTTAAAGGAACTTGCTAAGCAAAACTCCAAATTCACGAAAAGAGACATTACAGGGCAATAATTCTCGTTGTAAAAGGGTTCCCCCTAAGGTGCCTTTAAATGGGGGAGCTCCCCTGTGCATGGAAGCGTTTGTTTACAGATCATCGACTCCTTGATGGAGAAGCTGGGAGGCTTGACAGAGAAACTTACAAACAAAATGTCTAGCTGCTTCCAGTGGAAAAAGATAAACAATGAAAAGAAAGCGAATGTGCTTCGAGAGAAGGGAATCCAATTGTGCAGCAATAATGATGACAATAATACCTTATGCGCACAAGCGCCTGTCCTGTCTCTGTACCTCCCGTTCCCCGCCCCAGCCCCCTTGTCAGGACCGCGGTGATGCCATCATCTTGTACGTTGCCCATCTCATATGGAAGCACAGAAATGATTATTATCCCCAATGGCCAGGTGAGGAAAATGAGGCCCAGGAGGTTTTAGTGCCCGTCGGAGGTCACACAGATTTGTGTACAGACTCTGAACCTCTCCCCCACACTTGGTGTCTCTGAGGCTGCTTGAATTCCCTTCTGCTCCCCCTCAACCCTCCATTAAAGAGAGAGGCAGTCCTGCCCTGGGGTTACAGGATGGCTGAACACACAACACCCAATACTGGACCGGTGAGATGGCCGGCAGTTTCTTAGTCATGTATTCTCAATGCCCAGGGGAGGAAGGTGGCGCAGGCCACACAGAGCCACAAGGCGGAAGCACTCGGGAACAGGGTGAAGAGCCAGGGGCTGCGGGAGGCAGGCCTTGTAGACACAAGACAGTAAGAGGACCTCTGGTTCCCACGGGAAGATGCAATTGGCTTGTTTGAATAATTCTGGGAGCTGAGACTGGCTCCTCAGGGATAAGCAGGAGCTGTGCCTGGTCCCATCTCTAAGGCAGGTCGTTTGGTTGGGAACCTTATCTGTGGGAGCAGAGTGGGGGAGGGAACATGCAGGGAAAGACAACTGGGGCCCTCTCAGTTTCACCAGATGTCAAGGCAGCACCTAATACCAGACCTTAATCTCAGGCCTTACACCACAGAGGTCCCCTTGGTGATAAGGCCCAGCTTTCCGCAGCACCCCAGTGAGTCCATGTTCACTAACCAGCCAACCCCAAACCAGGCCAGGAAACAATGTGTCCTGGAGAAGGTCCAGGACCAGTTCCACCCTGGAGCAGCTCCCCCAGCATCCCCCACCCCCACCCAGGCTGGGATTGTGGGTTATTCTAGCCTCAGGCGATAAAATGCACTCTCCTCCCCATGTTCCCCTGTTAAAGAGTCTGGCAGGCTTTGCTCGCTCTGTGTGTGTACAAATATTACCCGGTGTATTTCTGATCTTACTTATCCCTGAGAATCTGTCTCAAAGCCGCCTTTGGAAACTCCTAAGTAGGATGTAATGCGTGGATTTCAGCCTCTGCTCAATAGTTTGCAATGTAGTTATTCCCCAAGCCTTAGCATGCGGGAACAAACAACAAAAGCAGAAATATGTTTAACCAAACAGTAGCTTGTGGGGGAGAGACTGGGGAGGAAGGGAGGGAGAGAGGGAGGTATAGAGGAGGAAACCCAGTGCAGACCCTGTGCCTGCTTCTTTCAAGAGTTCTATCCACACATCCCCAGTAGGAGCTGCACTCCCAACCCCCATTAACTTCACTTACCTTGTCCAGAGATGCCAGTCATCGTTGGGGAAAGAAGTATGGAGGTAAGTCCAGAGGTAACCATAGTGAAACAATGCAGAAAAATGCTCTTGTCATTACCTTTGAAGTGCATTTCAAAGTTTGAAGAGAAGAATGTCAATAAATATCCTCAATCTGAGATGTGGAAAAAGGAAAAACTTCATTCAAGTGAACAGTTTGCAAACCAGGGAAACAGCCTCCAGAGGAAACTGCAAGTACGCTCCCCTGACATAAAGGGTAGGCAGCCTTTTATAGAGAAACTTCCCGCTCTGGTTCCTGATTGGTCCATTTTTATGCAAATGAGAAATCCAAATTATACAGTTCTGATCGGTCCAAATAGCATGGTCCCGCTTGATTAAAATCATGCATTCAGATTGGTCATTATGGAGCCACTCCAATTGGTCAGTATAGATGTAAATGAGGATATAGTTTGCACAATTCCAATTGGACAAGGCAGGTCTCAGTCCATTGGCTGAAAGAAGATTCCAGGAATTCCTTTATAAGGGTCAGCTCAGATGGCAGGAGCACCGGGTATGTAAGGAGTCCTTCTTGGCAGATAGATTCCTTCTCAGGGTCCACAAGAACATAAAATATGATTCCACTGTAGTTATAACTATAAAAGGTAAGAATGAATAGAATAAAAATTAAATGACAACCTGGAAAAATGAAAGCACTTAGTAATAATTGTGTGGTGAAACTATTTGATTGTTTTCCTTTTGAAAAATCCTTTATTATAATAATAGTGTTTGGATAATTTCAATTATTTTTGGTGTCATTATGAATAGTTTTGGAGTAACTGGTAAGAATCTGGGAGAAAAAAAGGATGTGGTATCATATCCTTGAGAACTAATTATCCAGCTGAAGATACAACTTGGAGCCATTAAGTTCGCGAACTTATTACAACGATGTTGCTAAACCTATATTTGATATCAGATATCAGAGGGATTATCAATTTATACCAACTGGACAAACAGTTCACCAAGTTTTCTAATTGGAAGTGCTGAAAAGGCTGCGTGAAAAAGTTAAACAACCTAAACTTTTCACCAACCATTCATGGCTCCTGCATCACGACAATGCACCAGCTCACACGGCCTGTCTGAAGGGAGTTTTTAGCCAATAAACAAATAACTGTAGTGGAACACCCTCCCTACTCACCTGATCTGGACCCCCATGACTTCTTCCTTTACCCGAAGATAAAGGAAATACTGAAAGGAAGACATTTGGATGACATTCAGGACATCAAGGGTAATACAACCACAGCTCTGATGGCCATTCCAGAAAAAGTTCCAAAATTGCTTTGTGAACTAAGGGTGAACTAAGCACTGGCATCGGTGCATAGCTTCCCAAGGGGAGCACTTCAAAGGTGACCATAGTGATATTCAGCAATGAGGGATGTAGCACTTTTTCTAGGATGAGCTCGTGAACTTCATTGTCAGACCTCGTATTATTATATTCTCCAATATTATTATTATTATCATCGCTAATATCATGTCCATCATTATCTCTAATATTAGTACATTCTCCAATATCATCATCATCATATTCATCATCTCCAATGAATAGGGTATTCGTCATTATAAAAGCAGATATTGGGGTGAGTATGGGCCACAAAGGACAAGTCCACGCCTAAGGGGACAAGCACATTTAGAATGACAAGGCCAAAGGTCAAGGAAGGTCAGAGCTGGGTTAGGACCTGAGAAGTGGTGAGCTGGGGGTGGGAACTTGATAACAGCAATGGGGCTTGAAAAGTACAGGGCTCAGCGTTTCCCTGCTGCGCAGAAACACGTTGCAGGGACCAGCAAAAGCATACGAGCAGGCCTGGGTGAGAGAACCGCTGAACAGCAGCGGCTCTCATGTCCACTTTCGCCAGCTGCAGGGCCCACTGTGAACACGAAGACGCTGTGTACCACAGACGGGAAGAATGTTGGAGATGGACAACAGGCTCAAATTGTTTTGAGAATGAGGAGAGATGAAAAAAAAAAAACAAAAACTAAATAAGTAGGCAAACTATAAGGTAAATTTTGACTGAAATATCAGAGGTGGGCGGGAATATTAAAGATTATTCTGGTTGAGCCTCCAAGTCCACAGACGAGGATCTCAAGCCCGTGGAGCTGCAGGATTTCCCCAAAGTTAGTAATAGACCCAGGATTCAACCCAAGGTCTGCTAATCCCCAATCCAGTGTCTGTCAATCCCCCCTGTTGCCCCTGGTGTGGCCCAAGGTCCGACAGATGAAATTGTTTGCCATTCATCTCCTACAGAAAGACGAGCCCCGTAAGAACAGGCATTGTCGGTTTTGTCTCTCAGTACTTAGAGCCAGAGCACTGCCTGGCGCATAGCAGGTGCTCGTCCAATGGAATGGAACCCACTGGGTGGAATGAAATGGAAGAGAATGGATCAAATGGGTGGGGTAGAGGGAATGGAATGGAGAGAATGGAATGGAACAGAGTACGGTTAGCAGCGCTGAGACTAGGATTCTGGTGTCTTCGTTCCCATTCAATCGTACAGGCAAAAGAGAACCCCAAACTGCCTCTCCCCTGCCCTCTCATCTGTGGGATGCACCAGCTCTCCACTTCCCATGTCTTCAGCCAACTAACCTCTCACCCCAAGCAAGGGAAGACAGGTCTCCAGCACAGGTTGGGGTGCTGGGAAGCCGGAACCAGCCCCGCTGCCTTGGGAATGGCGGACAGAGAACTGAGGTCCACCTCCTCTGTGAGAGCAGCTTTGGGAAGGGAGGGGCGGTTGGTTAGCCACAGGTGGAGAGGCAGACCCTAATTCAAGTTGACTCCTTTAGGCGGAGTAGCCAAACAAACAGAAGGCAGGCACAGGTAGTGGACCTCAGGGCCATTCCCTGAGCTCATGCTACAAAGACTTTCATAGGGGATCCCAGGCAAGCTGTAAGTGCAGAGAGACCTGCAAGAGTCCTGGGTGCCACCTCTCCTGTTCACTCACTTCTCTTCCCAGACACACGTCGGGATCATGGCCAATCCACCAATCCCACAGTATTTACTAGATGGCCTTGAAGAAACTAGATTCTCGGACTTCAGAAAAGTTTGCGTGATGGGTAGGGGCGTTTTACGGCAACCATAGTAATAACCCCTTGTAATTCCCTTGCCTTGGTGAGGCAAGACACATTCCATAGGAATCATATGATGGCCCCCTCTAGTCTCCCTGACACGGGGGGGTCTGGATCTCTGTCCACTTCCATTCCAGGCCCGTTACAACCTGCCCTGACTCTAATCCCAACTTCACGAGCTGTTAACTATTTATTGTCTTAAATCTGCTCCCACTTGCAGAGCCCAGGTTAGCCATGTTCTCAAAATGACACTTGCCAGTCACAGGATTCAGGCAGAGCCTCTGAGGCTGTGATGGACATGCGTGCATTGCCTAGTCTCCCTGTCACTGCTACCTTAGGACGGCTGTGGGGTGCCTACCTGCCTGGTTTGGGAGCCACGCCCTGCCTTTAGGAATCTGTATGCTCCCTGCTTTACTTTATTTTTATATCATGTACCTTGCCTCATAGTGTCCTCAAATCTCTGTCCCATTTATCTCTCCCTGATGTCCACCTCAACCAGTACCCACCAGCACCATATCACTAAATGCCCACGACTACCACGTCACCCCCGAGAAACCCTGCCATCTCCCATTGCGATATGTCCCCCGAGCCCAGCAACCCTCCCTGGCTTCAGAGCACCTGCCTGTGTCTTGCCTGCTGGCTTCTGGGTCCTTGTCCCTCTAGCCTTCCTCCCAGCCTTGCCTCAACTCCATCAGCTCTGACACCCCACCCGGTTGCCCACATAGGCCACCATCCAACATGGCACCCCTCTGCCACCCCATGCCTCACCTAGCCTGGGAACCAGAAACTTCATGCCATCCCCCACTGTTTGGGCACGGGCCGGGGTAAAGGGGAAAGAGTCAGCAGAAAAATCGATGCTGGACTTTCTCGTCCCACCTCTGGCTATTTAAACAGAAGACAGGCTTTGCTCACAATGTGTGTGTACACATATTAGCCACACAATCACCTGTCCTGCTTATCCTCAGGAATTTGCTTCAAAGCCACCTTTTGGAAACTCCTAAGTAGGATGTAATTCGGTGGATTTTATGTTCTGCTCACTGCCTGGCAAAGTAGTTTATTCCATAACCCCTTGGCGTATCAGAGAGAAAGACGCTGCATGAAAAACGGGGTTGCTCTAGGTCCACACACCCCGAAGCCGTCCCAGCCGACTCTGAGGAAGGCACCTCCTCGACAGACAGAGTCTGTGTGAAGTTTCTTAATGTCTGAACTTTTACATTCTCAATTTCAATAACTTGGGTTGTTAGTATGAAAGAAGCAGTCTGTAAATGGCATTTAAAAGCAAATTGGATTTTCTTCCCTCAGCTGATACAGCCCTCGGTTCTGCTTGCCAGAGGACGCAGTTTACTTCCCATCTGAAGCAGCCATTTGTCATGTGTCAGAGGATCTGAAATAAAATTCCTTTGTGTACGACTGTCTAATAAAGAGGTTCTTAACGTTAATAATTTACTCTCAATGCCATTCACACATTGTTCCTCTCATAACTTCAATCTAAGGTATCAAAGTTGAAAGGTGTACAAGGATTTCTGAAGATCCTAAACGTGTGTTCTGGAATAACATTTACCCCACACATCTGCCTTCTTTATATGCGAAGCCAGTGGCTCTGCTCGGAGGAGTTAACGTGTATCAGGAAAGCCATCTGCTCGGCAGGGACGAAGCTTAAATCCGTGGGACCCAGGAAAGGACAGGGCCGGAAAACAGATTTGCAAAGGCAGAAGGAAGAAAAAAGGACACGAGCGCTCAGACACGCAACATTCAACTATATTTGTTGAGGGACTTAATGTGCCAGGCTCTCTGCATGGCAATAGGGTCACAGGCACAAACCCAAACACTTGTCACCTTCAAGACCTTTCTGGAACAAAGTGGGGCATAAATCAATAAATGAACTGATAAACATAGACAGGCACATTCAACTTTATCAACAAGGTTTATGCGTTGCCTGCCCTGGCCCTTCCCATCCCCAGGGGATGTGGGTGCCCTTCCCCTCACTTCCTTTGCCCGTCAAGCACATTTTCTTTAAAACCCTCATCACTGTCACTTATGTGGTGTCTTAGTGGAGGCAGCTGTAACAAATTCCCATAGACTGGGTAATAGATAGCCAACACTTATTTCTCACAGTTCTGGAGGTTGGGAAATCCAAAATCAAAGTGCTGGCAGAGCTGGTGTCCGGTGAGGGTCCACTTCCTGGTTCATAGATGGCTGTCTTTTCATTATCTCCTCACGTGGTAAGAGCAGAGGGATTGAGAGCCAGCTGTGATGTCTCTCCTTGGGACAGCACTGATCTCAGTCCTGAGGACTCCATCTCCATGACCTAATCACCTCCCAAAGGTCCCACCTCCTAATACCCTTGCAAGTCAACATGTGAATTTTGGAGACACACAAACATTCCGTCCATCACAGACTGACAATTCAAGGTCAAGGGCTGATCTTTTCATCTTTGCATCCCCAGGATCTAGCACAGCATGGAGAGCACCGAGGCAGTTGTTGGATAAAGGGAAGACCAGTCCCTGCTCCCAGGTCTAGTGCAGGAGACGGAAACATGGAGGAGCTCAGTGTGGGAGTTGTGTGCTCTGTCAGTCAGCCCAGGCTGAGGACGCTGCAGTGACAAGTGAGCCCAGACCTCACTGACTCCAAACAGTAAAGTGTACTTCTTACCTCCATGCGTGAGCATCAGAAGTTGGCTTTGACCTTCTGCTCCACACCTCTTCACTACAGGACCAAGGGAAGGAACAGCCACCATACCAGGCGTGCAGGTCCTGTGGCAGGAGGAAAAGAGAAATAATAGAACAACATGAAAGTTCTAGAAGCATCTGCTCCAAAGAGTCACACGTCACGTCCACCCACATTTCACTATCCAAAGCACATAGCACAGGCCAGCCTGCCCTCAGGCAGCCAGGACCCGTCCTCCTCCCACCGGATGGCCTGATCAGGCGGGGTAGCAAACTATGAACCCCAGTGTAGATGACCCCAAACACTGTCATAGGAGAAGCTGCGAGCCTCAGTGATCAGGTAGGGACACAGCACTTCAACTAAGTGAAGCATGAAGGGTGACTTGTTTCAGAGACCAAAAATGAGATCTTAAGTGACAGCTGCCCGTGCTGGGACCTAACCACAGGGTGTCACCCCCTCAGCTCTTGTGGAAGCCTGTGCATTTTCCCTGTTTCTAAGGATGGAAGAAGCGGCAGCTGTACCCAGAGCTTCTGGAAACACTGCCTGAACACATTAGATGCTCAGGAGTCATTGGCTCCATCCCATGCCAAGGATGCCCAGTTTCAGAGGATGTGGCAGGCTTTGGGGCACCCTCATTGCCTCCTGATACGGTAGTCACATTCTGAGTGGTTCAGAGTTCACTGTCTCTCTCCCAGAAGTCGGGAGCGACTCAGAGACACAGACCCTCTGAATGACCTGCCAGGGAGACTGCGGTCACACCCCCTGGCAAATGTGTCAGCCCATCCTAGAGACGGTAAGTCACAGCCAGACACCTCCATGCCCCTTCCAAGGAAATGGCCTTGCTGCCCACATTGCATGCTCGATGCCTGGATCCCTCGTCTCCCTCGACTGAACCAGAGGTGGGCACCCAGCCCAAGGGCAGACATACCTTGGGAGGGACAGTGACGTATTCAGGCCTGATGTGAAAAGATGAGATGAACCCTCTCTTACAGTCTTGAGTCAGAGACTAGTGAGAGACTGGGCCTGTCGGGCAGAAATTAGAGTAAGTCAGAACCACATAAAGCTGGCAGGATAAGGGAACATACATAACGAGGAAGACTGTTGGTAGAGGAAGAACCCTGGAGAGGACTGAGAGAGAGAGAGAGAGAGAGAGAGAGAGAGAGAGAGAGAGAGAGAGAGAGAGAGGCACTTTGGTTGGCTTCTGCCTGGTCCCTGATAGATTTCTTTTTCCAACAAGTCAAAAGTGACTTGACAGAGACCTTTGCTCCTGAGTCAGTCTCTGTCCCTTACAATCAAAAGAGTCTAGCTTGAATACACCCACCAAACATCCATGGTGTGAGGCACCCCCCTTGGGAAGTGGCACAGAGCAGAAGAGGCCCAACATAAGAGGTGCCTGTTGACATGTGACATTTCCAGAATGGATGAAACCATGGGGGCAGGGGGAGTCTTTAGAAGAATGAACGCTTTGAAATACATACAAAACACAATGACGTCTTTGATACAGAAGTAACAAACATTAAAGTAGATTTACATTTTACTAATAAAGTCAATACTTTATTAATGGATTTATAGTAGACTTGTAGACATGAAAAGCCGAGGGTGGAAGTAGAAATTTTAATGTGAGTATCTTTTCCCAAATCATAATTTATTTTTCCATTTTCTTTTTGTTGTAATTAGGTCCATTTTTAGTTCCTACTGGTCATTTATATCAATGTTGTTTTTAATCAGTATTGGCAAAGGATTGTCTATTACAGTAGCCTTTAAAAACACAAAATACACTTTTGGTTTTATGAATTAACTCTGCTTTTTGTTTTCTATTTAATTCATTGGAGCTTTCATTTTTACTAATTATTTTTGTTTATTGTCTTTGGATTATTGTTGCTCCGTATCTAATTCATTGAGTTGACATCTCAAGTTATTTATTTTTAGACTTGGTATTTTCTAATTAATGGATCTAAGGATTTTACTTTCTGAATACCCACACTCCATCTGTTTTGATACATTGTGTTCTTGCATTTATTCTAATAATGTGTAATTTCCATTGTGATTGACTTTAACCCAATAATTAGAGGACTATGTTATTTAAATGACAGGTGCACAGATTTCATTTTTGCTATCATTTTCTTGATGATGTTTCATTTTATTGCATTATGTGAGTGAATGTGACATGAGGTATGATAGTCACATTTGAAAATGTATTGATATTTTATTTGTGACCAAACATACAGGCGATTGTGTTGATGTTCCATATGTGTTTGAGAGGGATTTGTAGTCTCTGTTTGTTCAGTATTATCGTATATTTTATAGTTCATCACCCTTGTTAATCATGCTATTTGTATCCTCTATATCTTTACTTGGTTGCCTTATTGCTCTGTCTTGTTGACCTTTTGAGAAGTAAGTTAAGGTCTCTATGATGTTGTATTTATCTATTTCTCCCACTAGGACTACTATCAATGTTTGCTTTATATATTTTCAAGTCTTTTGTTGTGTGCGTAATAGTTTGTGATTGTTATATGTCATCTTAACAGGGAGTTCCTTTCATCAACATAAAGTATTTCTCTACACTTTATTTGCTGTTATTGCTATACCTGTTTCCATTTTATTAGCCTTAACTGATACACATGTTTACATTTTTCCTTTTGCTTTCAATTTTTGTATCAGCTTTAGAAGTGCATCTTGCTAGAAAACTTCATGAAACTGGATTTTTTAAAATCCAATTTGAGAAGTATTTAACTCATTCAGAGTAGTGCTGATACGTTTAGAGTTATTCTAACAATGTCACATGTGCATGTCTCTGTGTGTATTCTATTTATCGTGCTTTGATTTGATTTTTACCCATTTTTCTGCCTTTTAGAAATTTTTTTGAGCTGTCTTCATTTGATTCCATTTTTTCTAATGTTTTGAAAGTTGTACCCTTTATTTCTATTTTTCTAGTGTTTACCTTTAAAATTTTATCTGCAATCCCTTACATTTCTAGAATACCTACTAATGTTCAGAATCTATATTTACCCATAGCTCAAACTAAGAAAAAACTAACTGTCTATCATTCCCTCCTTCCCTCACCACCTCCATCCTGTTATCTCCCATGTTTGGTAGTATCTGAAATTTTTGTTCTGGTTTTTACTTTTTAAGTATTTTTACAATATAGCATTTACAAAATACTTTGCAAGTGTCACTAATTTCTTTTCATTTTAGTATGTCTTCCTTATAGATTCATTATTTTGTATTTGGTGAGATAGTTGTATGGGGAACGTCTCAATTTTATTCAGATATAATTTGAGAGGAAAGAATTACATGCTTTTATCCTACGTGTATTTAGAGTTATTTGAAAGTGTTTTAAAAGTGGTTTCATGAAGAAAGACATGTTACTTTTCCCCCCTATTATCACTTAGGAGTAAGTTTGGCTTTGTTTAACAAAAAGCTCACAAAATAGTAACTTAAAAACATCAAAATGTATTTTTCTCTCAAGCAAAAGAAAGCCCAGAGGGAATCAGCCCAGGTCTAGTGTGGTTACTGCACGGTCTCAGGAACTCAGACTTCTATCTTGTTACTTCACAGAACATGGCTTCTGCTCCCAAAGCACCTCATGGTTCAATATAGCTGCTGGGACTCCAGCCATTGCATCTCCATTGAGGCAGCAGGAAGGAAGAAACATAAAAAGAACAGGGTACCCCATCCTTTTAAGGACACTTCCCAGAGCATAATAATTCTACTTGTGTTTATAAACTATACCCAGCTGCAAAGGAGGCTAAGAAATGAGTTCTTTTAACTGAATGGCTATGTGCTTACATTAGAGCACATCATAGTAAAATTTAAGAAGCGTAAGAATCAATAGATCTTAAAAGCTTCCAGAGAGTGGAAAAGGATCACATTAAAAATAAAAGGTCACATTTAAATGATTCAGAATCAGAATATCTACAGCAAGACTGGAAGCTAAAAGACATAGGAACAATGCCTTGAAAATTCTGTGGGAAAAGGTTCTTGAACTGGGAATTCTATATCCAACCACACTCTTCCAGTGAGAGGGTTTTCCTCTTTCACTGGAGGCTACGGAATGATGCAATTTACCAAAAATGAAGAAGTAAACCAAGAAAAAGAAAGACATGGGATCCAGGAAACAAGAAGGGGGGTGCAAAAATTCCCAGGGTACCAGCTGATGGAATAGTTAACACATTTGAACTTATATTGAGAAGAAATTTTCATGTTTGCAGGAGAATTTGGGAATGGATTAGCAATTATGTACTAACAGGCATATAAACTAAGCAAACAAAAATGAAAACAAGTATTAATCCAGAGGGAACAAAAAAGGATTATAATTATAACACACTACATAATTTAGCTGTGAATAACATTTATATGCTCATACTGATATAAGCACCCAATAGTGATTTTAACCACAACTCATGATGAAGCTATTTTGGAGGATGAGGGAAGAATAAGTGTATGTGTTTGGTGAGGGAGAAAATGGGCAGCGAGAGCTAAAATCTAATTTTCCATAGTTGAAAGTCAATAGATAATTCTTAAAACTGAGAAATCAAGAAATAGCTCCACATACAAGAAATTGAGACATATAGAAGCAACTAGCAGAAGAAATAGCTAAAACAGTTGAGCATTGCTGCTTTGGGGAGGAAAAATTCAGAATGCAGGAAGCCAGGGTAGCAAAATGCTCTCTCACATTATATTCCTAATAATACTTTTTGTCGAATAAATGTAGCAGTTTGTTAACAATATAAATCAAATAGATTTAAAGAAAAATATATTAATGCCAGACAATTTGGGATTACTTTTTCTTTGTTGGCAGGGGAGGTGATGGGGAAAGAAAGGAAGGCATCTTCCACACCAGCCAAATACAATAATTCTTCCAAAGAAGAATTGGAAAGCTGGTAAATGTTCTGAGTCCGTACTTGTCTGATAGGGCTTCATTTTGCCCTCACACTTGAATGATAATTTATGTTCAAAGCCATTTCCCCTTGGAGCTTTGAAAATATTGCTTCATTATTTTCTTGTATCCAATTTTGCTGATGAGGAGTATTGTATCAATCCAATTCTTGGCTAGGGGGTCGAATAGTGTCCCCCAAATATGTCCGTCCTAACTCCCAGCACCTCTGAGAGTGACGTTATTTGTGAAGAGGGTGTGTGTAGGTATAATTAAGTATCTTGAGATGCGATTTCTTTGGGTTGGGCTGTAAATCCGAAGACTAGTGTCCTTACAAGAAGAGAGAACATGGAGATCCGTGCCAAATGAAGACGCAGGCAGAGACTAGAGCGAAGGCCAATAGTTGCCAGGTGCCACCAGAGCCAGGAGACAGGCATGGAAGGAAAGATTCACCCTGCCAACACCTTGATTTTAGACTTCTGGCTTCCAGAATTGTGATCATTCCATTCCTGTTGTTCTAAGCCACTCAGTTTGTGGTACTTTGTTTTCTACCAGCCCTAGGAAACTCACACATGTGTCTGTCATGCTTTTTCTCTCTCTGAAGGTTTATAGGATTTCTCCTTGCATGTTTGGTGTTCTTAAATCTCACTGTGACCTGTCTATGTTTGGAGGGGGGGAGGGGTGTGAATACTGCTGGTCATGCACGAGCCCTTTTGAATCTGAGGACTTAAATCTTTCGTTGGTTCTGGAAACTTCTATCCATTCTTGAAGTATTGCCTCTCGTCCCTTATGCCTGTTTTCCCCTCTTGGTATTCTTTACTTATGAATCCTCTGTGCTCATTAGCTTTTCTTTCATGCTTCCTATCTCCTTACCTTTGCACTGTATTCCTGGAGAAATTCTTGCCTGATCTGTCAGCAATTATTCCTCCTCCATCTGTGCTCATTTTGCAATTCAGCCCATCAATTGTGAGATTTTTCTTTTTTTCCAACGAACAAAATTTTAATTTTCATGATTTCTAGCTGATTCTGACTATATGGATCCAAAAGCATCCATACCTTTGAGAGGATATTTTTTGGTTGAAAGAAAGTTATCGTGTGTCCTCAGAATGCCATCATCTGGTACCTTCTTCAGGACTTCATATTCTAATCAGAAGAGGAGTCCAGAACTTATCTTCTGGTCCTGACACTCACAGTTGTTAATTGTACCCTTACAAGGTATCAGGCAATTTACAGCACGTCATGTGCATCGTCTCATTCAATTCTCATAGCAGTCTATAAGGATGGCCATATCAATATCCCCATTTAACAGGTGGGCAAACTAAGGCAGGTAGAGATTACTTGCCTGTGGTCACAGTCGAGGTAGTCAGTAGTAGAGATGGAATTAGAATCTAGGCACAGCTGACGCCAGAATCTGGGCACTTGGCCACTCTGTAATTTTGCCTTACATTATGCTGCGTATTTCGCATCCCATTTCTAACTATCAGCGCGCATACTTGTTAAAGGATATTAGTGGAGAGCACTGGTTCTGAACCGGAAGTGACTCTGTTTCCTAGGGGACATTTGATAATGTCTGGAGACATTGTCACAATGGGGGAGAGAGGGAGGTGCTACTGGCATCTTATGTACAAAGGCCAGCGGTGCTGCGAAACGGGCTACAATGCACAGAACAGCCCCACAACACAGAGACCTGGCCCCAAGTGTCAGCGGTGCCAAGGGGTCCGGGACGCCCTGGCGCAGAGCATCTAAAACCTCTTCCAGTCCTGCGAGCCCGTGCATGACTGGTCAGTAATGTCACTGGTAAGTGCAGGAGTGCGTCCTAAAAAGACCTGAGTGGGTCCAGGCTCACCACCATCATGAGAGAATAAACTTGAAAGGTGACGAGGTAATGGACTTGTGTCCCTCCCATGCCAGAGAGCTGCAGTGGCACACCCATCTGTCCCAAGAGTCACCAGCCTGGCGGACTTCAGACTCCATACAAGCCCTTAACACCAAGTTAACGTTCACTGGGTGAAGCCGTGAGACAGGATGTGTAGGCTGACCTACGAACATTGGGCTTTTTCCCTTTGTTTCTTCTTTCTCTCCATTCCAAACAGGAAGCCGTGACCTGCTCAGCTTCTTAGCCCCCAGGACTCCTGCAGGGTGGAGAGCAGAAAGAGACCCAGGGAGAGGCGGCCAGGAATGGCAGTACCTAAGGGAGGCGGCCAGATCTGGGGCCAGCCGGCTGTGTGGTGTAGCTGCGGAGGCCAGCCCCTAGGCCTGCGGCATCCAGCCTTCACAAAGAACACGTGCCCCCAACAGGCCTCCACAGCAGGGCAGCAGGGCATGCTCCAGGCAACCACCACAGCAACCTGGAGCAGGATGCACTGGATGCATGGCCCCGGGTCCCTGGGATGCTAGGGGTTCCACCCAGCTGTGTTCAGGCTAAGAGCCTGAAGCCCCATTCTACCCTGTCTGAACCGCTACGCCAAGCAGTCACTTGGGAAAGAGCGAAGAAAAGAAGGAAGCTTTAGCAGAATGAGAAGGTGTCTGAGTCTGGCTCCTCACTCTATTGTTGGAGCCACTGTGGCCAATGCAATTCCAGAGCTGCTGGACACCTGGGGCCACCTGGGGCCCATTGCGGAAGCATCTTGCAGCCATCCCTGGCCCTGTGGCACCCATGGACTTATGAAAACTACCTGCCTGCATCCCCGTCCAGCCCCACCAGAGAGACTTCACCTTGTCAAAAAGAATGGACACAGATGAGGGGTGGGAAGCAGGGACAGTCCCCTTGGAGCATGTCCTGGGCACAGTTTCACTGGCTGCAGAGTGGTGGTGAGGTGAACCACCCCGACTTTCTCCTCCATTCTCCACCAAGGCCAGGAGGAGACACCAAGCCTGACTGGTTCCCAGTCCCAGCCTCACCCGAGTCCCTGGAGTGTGACAACCTCCCAGCAGCCAGCCTTCATCCAGGTAAGCCTCACTCTGGGCAGGAAAATGGAGGCAAGAAATTCTGGCTTATGAGACCCTGTTTCTGAACTCAAATCCCATTTCCCTATTGACCCACAGGAACCTTTTGGAGATCGTTAATCTTCATTTCTGATTGATTTTCTGTCAATATTTCCTTGCCTGGCCCCAACCTCAGTCTTTCCATCAAGTAGTTAATGAGCTGTAAACAAACCCTGGGGGCGGGGCGAGAGGGTTCCAAGAAGCCCTTTGAAGAATGAATCAACCTTGGGTGACACAAATTGGACCCTCTGGTTCCACCATGGGTACGTTTAGTTTTTCTCACTTGAGGTCCACAGGACTGACAAGTGAGTATAGCACGCCCCTCCCCAAGGCAAAGTAAGTAGTAAGCCACTATGAAAGCAGTGCATTGAATAAACCCCAAATCTCTCTCCTCTGCCTCCCACCATCCAGAAGGAGTAACAAGTACAGGAGATGGCCCCACCCAGGAGCACAAAGTGTTATCAGTTTGCCTCCAGGCTGGGCCCGGTTCAGCTGGGATTGAGCCAGGAAGTCTGAAACCTGCCTTCCTGTGGGAGGGAGGGTTGGGGGGGTAGGGGGAGGGTTGTCTCCAGTGCAAGAGGGGACTCAGGCTTTGGAAGCTCCCAAAGATGACAGTGGCTGGAGGAGACAAGTTTGACTGCAAAATCTGGTCTTATGTCAGCCCTACGGACGTCACCCAAGACCTCTCACAGCAGGGGTCTCAGTTTCCTCATCTGTCAGATGGGGTGAATAACGCTTTTCCTGCCTACCTCCTAGGAGCCTTATAAGGATCTGGGCACACACAGGGTTTGGGAAAGTGTAGAGGTGTTACAGATATCAGAGAGGTGACATCCCGCCCTCGCCCAGTCGCTCTGGCCCCAACACCCCCCCCCACACACACACACACACACACCCTGGGGGGTCCCCATCTGTCCTCCCTAACTGCCAAGGCCCAGGAGTTTTTCTGCAGCCCGCCTGAATGTTAACACGCAGGGAAAACTTCAAGGAAAACATACAGCTGATAAAAATTTAATGCTATATGTAACAAAGCAGAATGAATATTTAATCCATGCTTTTATGCGAAACCACATAACCAACCGGCCCCACGCGGCGGCGAGGGTGGTGCGGCCCCTCCCTGCTCGACGCGCCCCGCGCCCGGCAGCGAAGCAGTTAAGATGCTGGCAACAAGCAGCTCCTAATAAACACTCGGCTAATTCTGTAGGAAAAGCACTAATTAGAAAAGCAATAATAATCGGTGTAATTGCTCTAAATTACCCTCCTAACAGAGAACGGCGCTCGGATCCGGAACGCAGCTGCCGCCGCCCAGCCCGGAGCCGCGCGCCCGCCGCCCCGCGCTCTGCTGCCCCCTGGTGGCCGCCGCGCGCCGGGCCGGCCTGGCCGCGAGAAGCCGCCGCGCCAACACCGACGCTCGGGCGCCCCCTAGTGTACACGCTGTCACACTGACCTGTGGACCGGCCCGAGGCCCGGAGAACTGAGGACTGCTTCTTCGGACTTTCTCCTCTGCTCTCTGCCTTTCTCCCAGAGGACTGCTGACAAGGAACGAACGTCACATTGGCCGGACTTCAAGGGAGAGAGAACAGGGTCCAAAAATAATGGAATACGTACACCTCTAAAGAGTCCTAGGGATTCGGGGTGGCGTGGATTTGGGGAATTGCTTTGGGAACTCAGTTGTAACAGACAAGCCCAAGTTAGGGGCCTTCCTCTAACATGGGAGCTCAGGATAAACAGGGGAGATGGAGCGCTCTGGGCAGAGGGCCAGGAAGCTTCTGAGAGCTTCTGAGAGAAAGCTTCCAGTCTTGCATGGCCTGAAATGAACAAAGGTGCAGTGTCATGCCGGTGGGTTTACGGAGCACTGACAGGATTTCTCACAGCATCACGCCCATCTCTGCCTAAGGTGCTCCTGTGGTCAGCCATCGTTTTCAGAGTGAGTTGGGGCCCTCAGCCCTTCCTGACCTACCTGTCAGTCCCTGGGGAATGTTTGAATGGGGACAGAACTAGGGCTCCTGCATGCTGCCCCCCTTAAAATAAGCAGCCCCAACCTTCACATTTACAGAGGTCTTTCAGCCTGGAAGCCACAGCCACACGTATAGTCTGGGAACCAGACTGTCTGGGTTCAAATCCTGGCTCTTCCTCTGTCACTGTGTGACATTGGGCAAGTTTCTTAACTTCTCTGTGACTCCTTTTCCCCATCTGTAAAATGAGGGGGCTAATCATAGTAACCTAACTCAAAGGATTACTAGGAGAACTAATTGAATCAACACATGTAAAGTGCCTGGTGTGTAACATGTAAAGTGTTAGCTATTTATATTATCTGATTTATATAATGGAATTCCACATACCATGCTTGAACAAAGACCAGAACATGTTTGAAAACCACTGGATTTAATGATCTCCAAGCTCTCTTCTGGCTTTGAAATTCTATGACTTTAAAATTATATCCTTCAGTTCCCTCATTTTCCCACCTCCAAGCCTTTGCACCTGTTGTTCTCTGCCAGATACACCATTTCCTCTTGTGTGTTTAGTGAGTCTCACTGTAACAGTTCCCTCTTCTGGGAAGCTTTCTCTCCCACTCTAGGCGGCGGTGGTCTGGGCCTCCTTCCCACTGGTTTCCAGCATACTTTCAATAGCACAGTCCCTATTCTCGCTTGTCCCAGTCGTCTGTTTCTTTGCCTTTCCCACAGGAACCCTGGGCACCTGGAAAGCACAGGGGGTCTACTCACCTCCTACACCTGGCCTAGAATAGACCGTTCCGTTGATGTATTCATTTTACAGATGAGGAAACTGAGGCACCGAGTCCTGGAGACAGAGACACACTGACTGGAAATAGCCAGTAAACCAGAGCTGGGAGGAGAAACGGGGACCCCGGGCTCCCAGGCCAGCTCTGCTGCCTTTCCTCTCAAGAGGGCCTCACCATTTCAATTCCAAGGCATGCTTGGGCACCGCAGGTGGAGGGCATCTCCACTCAGGGATTGCTTAGAAGGGCCTCAGATGAGGTACCGCAATCTGCACACAGAGAGGCAGTGTCATTTTTCAGGGGGTCTGTGTGCACCATCTCACTTTGGAACCATTGCAGAAGCTTCTCATTGGCCTCTGCTTCCACCTGTGCCCCTGCCGCTACCCCATCCCCCCCATAGCAGCCACAGTGACCTGGTAAACATGAGTCGAATCATGTCACTCTCCGTGCAAAACCTCAATGGTCCATCTCAGTCAGAGGTAAAGCTAAATCCTTCCAACTGCCCCCAAGGCCCTGCATGCCCAGACCCCAGCCTCATCCTCTCCCATCCTCCTCCCCACTCACTTTGTTCCAGCCACACTGGCCCACTTGATATTTACAAACACCCAGCACAGTCCTACCTCAGCCCTCCCTCTGCCCGCAATGCCTTTTCTCCCAGATAGTCACGCAGCTAACTCTGTGTCTGCTTCTCCATTGCTGTTCAAATGCCCCTCCTTAGAGAAGCCTATCCTGACCACTATATCTAAAAGAACACCCTTTACCACCCCCTCACCCATCTTAGGTGCTGTTGTGTTTTTTGTGAGGCTTTTTTTATGCATAACTTTTTCACTTGACATAATACATATCTATTTCCTTATATTTAGCTCCGCCATTGGACTGGAGGCTTCATAAAAGCAGACACTTTGCCTTTCGTTCACGCGTGTATCTTCACACCTGAAATAGTACCTGCCATATAAGGTGAGTTCAGTAAATGTTTGATAAATGCTAAATTAATTAAACAGTCATAACATCACCAAGAAATGAATTTCTAAGGGTGGAATTTCAGGCATTGCTATTGGACATGACGCAGGATGGGGCAGACAGTGAGTGCTAGAAACAATTTGTAGCATGATGGGCCTTCTTGATGTCTCTGTAAGTCCCTTCGTCTCCATCTTAAGGCAAGTGGTTAGCTTACCCCCTCACTAGAAAAGCATTTAATGTACAGTCACCATTTTGTTGTTGGATGGTTTGTTTGGTGGTTTGTTTGACTGATTTTCTGGTGATGAGGACCTGGGGGGTACTCCCCAATTTTTTCACAGTGTGAGGTTCACTGAGACATGCACAGGTGATAACAACCCTCTTCCCAATGTACTGTCCTGACGTTAGGTCCCAAGCCCCAATTGTTTCCGGCCCAGCCAAACGGAAAATTTAATTTCCAACTAATTAGCCCTGAATTTGGTGCCCCTCGTCAAGTTACGGGACTGCCCCACTCCCAAGAGAGAGGGGCTCCCCTCCCACATATGGCCAACATTTGACACTGCCTCTGTGGGGAGACAGACAAAGGCTCCCAGTCCAGCCATTGTCTCTGCTTGGAGTTCATGGGCAGGCAGACACAAAAGCCGGATGAATTCTTCATGACCGTCTGAAAGGGTGGCTCCTTCAGCCCCGCTGTCGTTGGCCACAGGCGGCCTTTGAACGGGGAGCAGGACATTGTCCTCTCAACCAACCAGTTTCCTTTCTTGACTCTTTGAACAGGGCTCCCTGAATTTCCTGTGCCCAGCCTCCTCCCCTTGGAGATGCTAACCATGCGGTTTAGCTGAAATCAGAATCCCCACCGCCAGGTCAAGGCAAGGTCACCCCAGCGTCTAGGAAATTCCTCTCCCTTCCACCCACAGCACCTGCGACTGTGCAAGCCTTCCGGGATCCCCAGGCTAGACCCTGGTTCTTGACAGGGCTATCCCCTTTCCTGCTCCAGAAAGGGTCTCTAGGAAGAGATCTGCCCCTCCTTCCACGAAGGAAGCACCCTCCCCAAGTTTCCTCTCCATACCCCAGGACTCCCTGGCTGGCCTGGTTCTGAGACTGGAAGCGGCCGCACTACCCCACGGCGCCCTCTGCTGGTGGATCCCAGGCGATGTGAGGACTGTAGATTTCACTCCCTGTGCTGACTCCCTGAGCGTCCAAATCAACGTCTTCTGCCCTCAAGTCCCTCCCTCACCAAAGAAGTCTTCCAAGGGAAGAGGCAGCAGTCCTCTCGCCAAGTCCCTTCTGCAGAAATAAATGGAAGGGGAGGGAGAAGGCTGAAGCCTGGGGGAGGGGCTGGATTTGAGTTAATGAGCTATGTACTTTCTTTCTCCTATAATCCACAGCATTTGATGCAGCAGCCAATTTAACTTCGCTGTGGGATAATTTGTCATGAGGTTGTTAGGATAGAGAAACGGGGTGGGATGAGGAAGGGTGGGCAAGGCAGAAACGACAGAATGGGGGCTGTCCCAAGCTCTTCCTAGCAATAGTCCCAGGGGAAGCACATTCCATGCACCAGGAGCCCAAGGAGAGAAGTGCTCAGATAGGGTCAGGGAGGCGGGTAAGGGCACAGCCACTGCCTGTGAGAGTCCTGGGCTGGGCAGAAGGAGCTTTAACCTCTCCCTTGAGGGCAGGGCTGTGTGTGTCCCTCTCCAGGACCTGGGACCCAGGGTGCTTCACACAGATTGATTGGATCTGTATAATCCAGGGGTCTATGAATGAACTGACTGATTGGATCCACGGCTAAATGAGTGAGCTCCACTGCAAAACTACTTTGCATTTCAGAATGTGACAGAACCAGGGCATTTTGGCCTCATTTCTATGTGCCTGCCTCCTGCTTTCCTTAGCCAAAAATCAGGGGACATCAGAGTTAGATCACTAGATGGTAACTCATTTACAGATAAGTTGGGTGACCACGGGTCCTGGTTTGCCGGGACAGCTATCCCAGTTTCCAGCTGCTGTCCCAGGGTAATTGCTAATAATATTCCCTTTCAGTAACAAGATCATCCTGGTGTGGACAATAAACTATATGGTTACCCTGCAGAAAAGGAAACAGGCCGCGATGCAGTCACTGCCCTCAGCGAGGCTGTGGTTGTGCTCAGGTCTCCTGATGTCCTGTGTTCTTCCTGCTAAACGGAACCACTGCCAAGCAGCTGGCACTCAAGTCCACAAAACTGGACCCCATCTGCCCACTGGCACATCCCACCTTCCCTCCCTGACCAGGGCAGCCTGCAGGGACCCACCCACATCTAAGCTCTACCATCCCAATCCTGGGCATAGCACTGACCTTGGTTCTCCACCAAAATGTGACCAGGCCAGAGAGGAGAGTATGCATGGAAGAGTGTGGAAGAGGAGGTTAGACAGCTACCAGGGGCCAGCCAGATGGCCGGGGTCTGGAATCAGTCACTACACAGTTCTCTCCTGGGACACGAAACTCAACAGTGTGGTTCCAACTGGGAGATGGGGAACCATACATCTGGATGGGACTGGCACGAAAAGGTCGGTTTGACCATTTGCATTCTGTGGTCCTGAGCTGGTGGAGAAAGGCCAGGCTCTCTCTAGTAAGAACCTTACAGATTACTTTTCTCATAGCCTGTGGCCCTGGCTTGTTTCCATCCTCCCACTGTGGGCTGCAGACCCACTCTCGGTCCCTCTGCCATCTGGTCCATGCATTTTTCTGATGGCCTGCTTTCTAGGAGGCAACATCAGGCACCAGCTGGGGTGGTAGATTCTCTCTCCTCCCTTCTCTTCTCAGGAGGTGTGGAGTCCTGCTCCTTCATCGCCACAGCCTTTTCACTTCTGAAAAAACTATGCTCCTTTCTCAGTGTCAGGAGTTGCCTGTCCAAGCCCGCCTCTTGCAGGCTCAAGGGCCAGCTACTGTCCACTCTCTGGAATGTAGCACCACCTAGTGGCAAACTGAAGCCTGACAGCGTCACAGTGAAATTTCAACGAGTCAACAAACCTTTATCAAACATCAAGCAAATACAAGGCATTATGCCAGGCCATCGTGGGTGGACAGAAGGTCAAAAAGAAAAGCAAAGGCAAACAAATAAACAAAAAAAAAACCCTAAAACATACTCCCTGCACTCGAAGGCACCTGCTTTTGAGCATAAGCTTCTGAGTCAAACCACCTAGCGTTCAAACCCTGGCTCCAGCACTTACCAGCTGTGCTATCCTGGGCACAGCATTTAACCCTTGTAAACTCCAATGTCCCTCTTTTGTAACATGGGAATAGTAAACGTATCCTTCTCAAAGGGATGTTGTGAAGATGAACTGAGCTGAAGGATTAAAACACTTAGCGCCGTGTTTGGCAGACAGTAAATGATTTTTTTTTTAATGGATGCTATTATTATTGCGATAACAAAATGACTAATTCAGGCTACATGTTGTAAGAATTCAGGGAAAGGTCAATCCAATTACGAATTGGGAGTATGACAGAGCACTTAACAGAATAGATAAAGACCTGATGTCTATGCCCATGAACAAGTCGGTAAACCTCTTTGAAGCCCCATCTCTACGTGAGGATAACACAAGTACCTGAAGGTAGAGAACTTGGGCAGACAATCCATGGGGTAACATCTTTCAGTGATTAACATCTACTGCGTACCTGCTATGTGCCAGGCTTTGGGGATTCCGACATGAAAACATATAGTCGCTGACCTCAAAATTGCACTCTGGCTCACGTCACAGAGAGAAGAGGTGGTGGGCTTCCTTGGATTTCCACCCCAGTCCCCACACAAAATGGAGAAGGCAAAGGTGAGGGCCACTGATTAGTACTGTGCTCTCAGCAGGCAGAATCCCCAGGATCGCACCCCCAAAAAGGGCCAGGTATTTGCGGGAAGTGGCAGGCCATCATTAGATCACAGGGCCCATCATTCCTCCCAGGCTGCTCCTCTGCGAGGCCTCAGCCAGCCTTGAACCCTCCAGAACCAACAATACCTGGAATATAACGTTCATGAGAGCAAGGGTCCAGTCCATCTTGTTCACCAATGGGGCCAGCAAAACGTCCAGTGCCTGGATAGAAGAACATTCAAAAATATTTATTGAGAGGATGAATTAATTCACTAAAGTTTTAAGAAGGTAATTCATTGTAGGACCCTTCCTCAGGCCTGCCAACAGCACATGAGACTTTTCACAACAATTCCAGACCTCACTGTCTCCATCTAGAAAGTGTAGTACACTCACAACCGGTACTGCGTATTTTTAATATACCTGACTAAACATTTAATCTGTCTCCTTTTTGTCCCCAAGTTAAATAAGTTCTTTGATGGGCAGAGACTTTCTCATATATGCTTAATTTACAGTTCATGAATTTCCCACCATGGCTGCACCCTGGACTCGTGCTAACCTTATTTTTCAGAGGCCTTCAGACATGAAATGCTTGTGTCAAAAGAGAATAAACTTGGTGGTTCTTTGAGTGAGGGTCCTCTGTCCAGACCTCCTAACATCCTCATAAAATGATGAGATAAGACAAGATTGAAAAAGATCTGGAAATTTTAGAATCATGAGCAGAAACTAATAACATAAATGTAAAATACTGAATATATGTTTAATATATTTCATGGTCACAACACTAATGGTAAAAGCACAAAGGTAGAGAACACAGTTGCCAGTAATTCATGGGGAAAGAAAAGCATGTTTTTATTGTTCAATAAGATACAGACAAGATGTAGAATTTCAGGAAAGAATCAGAAAAAATATTTAAAAATTTTTAAATGAAAATTCTAGAACTGAAAAATAAAATAACCCAAATTAGGAATTTAATGAATGGGTTTAACAACTGATGAGACAAAGGTGAAAAAAAATTTAGTTTAAAAAAAAAAGTCAGGAAAAAATCATCAGAATGAATCATGGAGAGAGAAAGAGGATAGAAAACCCAGAAGAGCATAAGAGAAATAAGGTATAGAATGAGAAAGTCATTACATGCAATTGGAATCCCAGAGAAAAGAGGATGGAGCAAAAGCAATATTTGAAGAGAAAATGGTTGACACTTTTTAAAAATCAATGAAAGATTTAAAACCATATAGTAAAACTGGTGAAAAACAAACAAAAGGATAAAACTCTTTAAAGGGGGCTAAAAGGAAAAGGAAGATTATCTTTAAAGGACCTCTTAATAGAAAAATCAAAGCAGAAGACTATGGGAGGATATCTTCTAACAGTTTGAGGAAATAACTGCCAACCTAGAATTCTGTACCCAGCAGAAAATTTCCTCTAAGAATTAAAGTGAAATAAAAATATATTCACACATATAAAAACTGAGAGAAGTTCATCAAATCAGACCCAATCTAAGGGAAATACTGAAGAGTATTCTTTAGTCAGAAGGAAAAGAATAAAGTGTGAGGAATCACTCTACCCGATGTAAGATTTACTATATTGATTGATACAGTAATCAAAAGAGTGTGTGGTATTTGGAGAGGAATGGACACACAGATCAATGGAACACAACAGAGAACCCAGAAATAGACCCATGCAAAATGACTAATTGGTTTTAACAAAGGTGCCAAATCAATTCAATGGAGAAAGCATGGTCTTTTTAACAAATGATGCTGGAGTAATTGGACATCCATAAGCCACAAGAAAAGAACCTCAAGGAAGGCTCCCATACTCTTTTTGCGTAGCCACTGTCACCCTGATCCCCACATCAGACAAAGATTACAAAAAAAGAAAACTACAGGCCGATATCCCTAATGAACATAGATGCAAAAATCCTCAACAAAATATTAGCAAACAGAATTCAACAATACATTAAAAAAGTCATACACCATGATCAAGTGGGATTCATCCCTAGTATGCAAGGTTGGTTTACTACCTGCAAATCAATTAATGTGATACACCACATTAGCAAAATGAAAAGTAAAAATCATGTGGTCATATCAATAGATGCAGAAAAAGCATTTGACAAAATCCAGCAGCCACTTATGATAAAACTCTCAAGAAAGTGGAAATAGAGGAATCATATCTCAACATAATAAAGGCCATATGTAATAAACCCACAGCTAACATCATACTCAATGTGGAAAAGATAAAACCATTCCCCTTAAGATCAGGAACAAGACAAGGTTGCCCACTTTCTCCACTTTTATTCAACATAGTTCTGGAAATTCTAGCCACAGCAATCAGACAAGAAAAAGAAATAAAAGGCATCCAAATTGGTGAGGAAGTAAAATTGTCATTATATGCAGATGACATGATACAATGTATAGAGAACCCCAAAAACGCCACCAAAAAAAATATTAGAACTGATAAGTGAATTTAGTAAAGTAGAAGGATACAAAATTCAGGAATCAGTTGCATTTGTATATGCCAATAATAAAATATCAGAAGTAGAAATTAAGAAAACAGTCCCATTTACAATTGCTTCGAAGTCTATAAAATACCTAGGAATAAATTTAACAAAGAAGTAAAAGACCTGTACTCAGAAAATTATACGACACTGAAGAGAGAAATTAAAGAAGATACAAATAGATGGAAATACATACCATGCTCGTGGATAGGAAGAATTAATATAGTTAAAATGCCTATACTGCCTAAGGCAATATACAGATTCAACGCAATTCCTATCAAACTAGCAAGGACAGTTTTTCCAGAAATAGAACATATAATCCTAAAATGTATATGGAACCATAAAACACCTCGAATAGCTACAGCAGTCTTGAGAAATAAGAACAAAGTGGGAGGCATCACAATACCTGACATCAAATCATACTATAAGGCTATAGTAATCAAAATAGCATGGTACTGGCATAAAAACAGACACAGATCAATGGAACAGGATAACCCAGAAATAAATCCATGCCTATGTAGTTATTTAATCTACGACAATGAAAGCAAGAAATTACATTGGGTAAAGACAGTCTATTCAATAAATAGTGCTGGGAAACTTGGACAGACACACACAAAAAAATGAAGCTGGACCATCTCCTTACACCATGTACAAGAATAAATTCAAAATGGGTTAAAGACTTAAGTGTAAAATCTGAAACCATAAAACTCCTAGAAGAAAATATAGGAAGAAAATTTGCAGACATTACCCTTAGTAATATTTTTACTGATATATCCCTTCAGGCAAGGGAAGTAAGAGAAAAAATAAACATATGGGATTACATCAAACTAAGGGGTTAATATCCAAAATTTATTAAAAAAACTCATTCAACTCAACACCAAGAAAACAAACAACCCAATTAAAAAATAGGCAGAGGACATGAAGAAACATTTTTCTAAAGAGGATATACAGATGGCAAACAGACATGAAAAAGTGCTCAACCTCACTAATCATTAGAGATATGCAAATAAAAACCACAATGAGATACCTCCTCACCCCAGTCAGAATGGCTATCATCAATAAATCAACAAACAGCATGTGTTGGCGCAGATGTGGAGAAAAGGGATCCCTTGTGCTTTGCTGGTAGGATTGCAGACTGGTGCAGCCACTATGGAAATCAGCATGGAGGTATCTCAAAAAACTGAAAATGGAACTACCTTATGACCTAGCAATTCCACTCCTACATAGGTATCTATCCAGAGAAATCCAAAACACTAATTTGAAAAAATTTATGCACCTCTATGTTTATTGTAGCACTATACACAATAGCCAAGACATAGAAACAACTGAAATGCCCATCGGTAGATGACTGGATTAAGAAACTGTGGTACATTTATACAATGGAGTATTACTTGGCCATAAAGAAGAATGAAATCTGACCATTTGCAAAGATATGGATGGACCTAGAGAACATTATGGTAAATGAAATAGTTAGACGGAGAAAGACAAATACCATATTTTCTCACTTATATGTGGAATCTAAAGAATAGAATAAATGAACAAACTAATCAGAAACAGCCTCAGAGACATAGAGGAAAAACAGCATTGCTAGATAGGAGGGGGGTGGGGATAAGGGGGAAGGTGAGGGGATTAGAAAGCACAATCAGTAACCACAAAATTGCCATGGGGATACGAAAGACAGTTTGGGGAATGTAATCAATAATGTTGTAAAGATTTTGTAGGGTATCTGATGGACACTTGTCTTATTAGGGAGACCACCTCAGGGAAGATATAGATGCCTGATCACTGACTGTACACCTGAAGATGAAGCTGAAGCTGAACAATAATGAATGTCAACTATGTGTGTGTGTGTGTGTGTGTGTGTGTGTGTATATATATATATATATATATATATATATATATATATACACATATATATATACACACACACATATATATGTATATATATAAAATTTCCCCCCACAGGATGTGGAGTACAGCATAAGGAATAGAGTCAGTGGAACTATAACAACTATATATGATGTCAAAGGGGTAGTAGATTGGGGGAGTGGGGTTATCACTATGTGAGGGGTATAAATGTCTATTACATTGTTTTATACACTTGAAACTAAAAAAAAAAAAAAAAAAAAAAAAAAACAAAGAACTTCAACCTAAACCTCATACTTTATACAAAAATTATTTCAAAATTGATCACTGACTTAGATGAAAAATATAAAACTTTTATAAGAAAACATAGGAGAAAATCTTCAGGCCACAGGTCTAGGAGAAATGTTCGTAGACATGACATCAGAAGCGTGAGTCATGAAAGAAAAAATGATAAATTGGACTTCATCAAAATGAAAACCTTTGCTATATGAAAGATTCTGTTAAGAGGCTGAAAATATAAGTAGCAAGCTGAGAGAAAATATTTGCAAACCACATATCTGACAAAAGATGTACAAAAAAACCTCTCAAAATTCAACATTAAAAAACAACCAATCTATAAACATTAAAAACAAACAAACAAACAATCCAATTAGAAATTGACCAAAGACATGAAGGAAATTTCATTGAAGAGAATATATGGATGGCAAATAAGCGCATGAAAAGATGTTCAACATCATTAGGGAAATGCAAATTAAAACCACAACAAGTTATCATCACATACCTATCAGAATGTCTAACATAACAAACTGTGATAGCATCAAATGCTGAAGGACGCAGAGATACTGGATCTCTCATACATTGCTGGTGAAGATGTAAAATGGTACAGCCAGTCTAGAAAATAGTTTGTCGGTTTAATAAACTAAACATGTGACTACCATACAATCCATCAGTAGCATTCCTGGCCATTTATATCAGAGAAATGAATACTGATATTCACACAAATGCACGTACATGTTTGTAGGAAGTTTACTTAAACTAACCCAAAACTGGAAACACAAATGTCCTTCCATGAAGAAATGGTTAAACAAACTGTGGTACATCCATATCTTGGAACACTACTCAATAATAGAAAGGAGTGAACAATTGCTAATGCACACCTTGAACATATCACAAAGGAATTATGCACTATAGAAAAAAAAATGCCTATCTCAAGAGATTACCTACTCTATGATTCCATTTATACAACATTCCCCAAATAAAATTATAGAGAACAGATTCGTAGTTGTCAGGGGGTTAGGGATGGTGGGGAATGGGGGTAAGAGTGACGATAAAAGGTAGCACAAGGGAAATCTTTGAGGTGATGGGCTAATTCTGTATATTGTGGTGGTAGATACACAAATCTATATGTACGATAAAGTAACATAGAATTTCATACACATATACATACACACAAACTAGTTCATATAAACGTGATGAAATCTCAATAAACTCTGGATTAAACCAATGTCAATTTCCTGCTTTTGGTGTTGTATGATAGTTATATAACATATCACAATTGGGGGAAACTGGGTGAAGGGTAACTGAAACCTCTCTATTGTTTTTGCAACTTCCTGTGAATATATAATTATTTCAAAATTAAAAGTTAAATTTTTTTAAATGGGCAAAAGCCTTGGAAAAAACTTCACAAAAAAACATATATAAATGGCATATAAGCACATGAAAAGAAAATCAATGTCACTAGTCATCAGGGAAATGCAAATTAAAACTACTATGAGATAACACCTCACACCACTGGAACAATTAAAATTCAATAGACATGTGGACAAAATACTGAGCCACTGGAACTTTTTAACCTATTTGGTGAGCATGTAAAATGGTGCAACTATTTTGGAAAACAGCTTAGCAGTTTCTTATAAAGTAAAATATACACCTATTCTATAGCTCAGAGACTCCACTCATAGGTATATACCCAACAGAAATGGAAACATGCCGCTACAAAAAGACTTGCAGGAGAATGTTCATTTGGCTATTGATAATAGCCAAAAACTGGAAACAATCTAAATGTCCATCAAAGGAGAACATATAGAGAAAAATGTGGTATATTCATGCAATGAAATACTACTCAGCAATAAAAAAGAATAAACACATAATAGAATGAATGAATCTCAAAACTGTCACGCTGTGTGAAAGAAGCCAGATAAAGAAGAACGTGTTCTGTATGGTGTCATTTATATGAAATTATAGAACAGACAAAATTAAGCACTGGTGATAGATATTGAATAGTAGTTGCCTTGAGTAGAAGAGCAGAGGGATGGAGCTGGATTGATTGGAAAGGAGCATGAAGAACTCACAGAAATGATATAAATATTCTATATGTTAATTGAATTACCAGTTATATGGGTGTATACTTTTGCCCAACTCATTAAACTACACTCAAAATCTGACAATTTATTGTATGTAAATTCTAGCTCAATTTAAAAAATAGAACCAAATTATGCTGAGTATGTTTCTAACCAAAATTAAGCTAGAAACTAGTAATAAAAATATAACTGGAAAGTCCCCACATGCATGAAAATTAAAGAAATACATTTCTAAAATACCTATGTGTCAAAGAAAATAATTACAATGGAAATTTGGTAATATTTTTAACTCAATGATAATAAAATGCTAAATACCAGAACTTGCTGGATGTTGCTAAAACACCAGAGGGAAATGTAACAGGCTTAAATGCATTTATTACCAAAAAAAAAAGAAAGAAAAGATTTAAAAAATTCATCTTGAGAATTCAGAAAATAACAAAGAAAACCCCAAAACAAGATTTAGAGCAGAAATTAACTTAATAAAAATATATAAAATATAGACGATAAAGCTAAAAATTGGTTCTTTAAAAAGAAAAACTAAGTTGATAACCCTTGGGACTAATCAAGATGAATCAAGAATAAAGAGAGAAGGAACAAATAACCAAAATAAGGAACGAATAGACGATCATGACAGATCCTACCCATATTAAAAAGGTCAAAACAGTATAATATGAACAATTTTGTGCCAATATATTTTAAAGTTCAGAAGAAATGAATAAATTCTTAGTAGCATGCAACTACTAAAACTGACTCAGGAAGAAATAGGAAACCTGAGTAGTCCTACGACTATTGGAATAACTAAATCTATCATTTAAAACCTTCACATAAAGGAAATATCAGGTTCAAGTGGCTTTACCAGCAAATTTAACTAAAACATTGGAAAAATATGATATAAATGTATTAGTTTTCTATTGCTGTGTAACAAATTACCACAAACATAGCAACTTAAAACAACACCCACAGGGGGTGGCCAGTTAGCTCAGTTGGTTAGAGCACGATGCTTGTAACACCAGGGTTGCCGGTTCGATCCCCACATGGGCCACTGTGAGCTGTGCCCTCCACAACTAGATTGAAACAACTACTTGACTTGGAGCTGATGGGTCCTGGAAAAACACACTTAAAAAAATGAAAGTTTTAAAAAAAAAAAACACATCCATTTATTATCTCACAATTTCCATGAGTCAGGAGTCCAGGCACACACAGCTTAGCAGCCATTGCTCAGGGTCTTACAAGGCTGCAATCCAGGTGTCAGCAGGGCTGCAGTCCCATCAGATGCTTGACGGGGGAAAATCTGCTTCTGGGCTCCTTCAGATTATCAACAAAATTCATCTTCTTATACCTGTAGGACAAGGTCCCCATTTTCCTGCTGCCTCTCAGCATTTAGAGCTTTTCCACAGTTCCCTGCCATGTGACCCTCTCCACAGACAGTTTATACGTGAGTTTTTGCTTCTTTAGCACCAGCAGGGAAGTCTCTTCTGTCTGCTAGGAAAGAGTCCTATATAAAGAACCGTAATTGTGGAAGTGACTGGCTCCACAACTGTCTAGCTCTGTGGTCTTAGGCAAGTCACGTCACCTCTCTTGGCCTCAGTTTCCTCATCTGTGAGTTGGGTGTAAACAGTGCCTGCCTCTCAGGATGGAAGCTGGGTGAAGAAGTTGATTCAAGGGAAGCCCTCCAAGGTACACAAGTCTTAGGCTTTATTCTCAAGTCTGGCCAGGGTTCCTCAGTCCTTCCATCTCCATTTAAACCAGAAACTCCTTCCTCTCCACCCAAGGCTACTCTTGGTACACCCTCCACCCAGACCAGACCCAGACTCACTTGGTGTCCGACTGGATACTCATAGGAGCTCCCACAGGGGCTCAAGGGAACAAGCACAGAGCGGGTGAAGAGGAGGGGATCCAACCAGCTAGTCCCTCCCTTCCAGCCTTGGACCAGTACTATTCTAACTTCCTTGGGAGAGAAGGTAGCTGCACCAGATTCCAGAACGTCCTTCTAAATCCTTTCCTAGGACTTGTCCAGACTAGAAGTTGGCCCAAGGTTCTTCCTATTGCCCAAAGGATGCTACGCACCCCAGCACCACCAGGTGGCCCCCAGGAATCAGCCATCTCTTGTATCTCCACTGCTGGGGCTCGCTCCTGAGACAATATATTATTTCAAAAGTGCAGAGCCCTGAAGCGGAGGGATCTCAATAGAGATAATCCAGAGCAACCTCCTGAACCTTTTGGAGACCACAGACCTCTATAAGAATCTGACAAAAACTGCTGACCCTCTCCCCAGAAAAATGCCTCAGCACATATACTCAATATTGTCATACAGCTTCAAAGCATTCTTGGACCTCCCCAACCCGCTCCAAACGCATCTATGGATCCTGTAGAATTTTCATAACTCAGCATCGGAATCCTGCCCTAATCTAGGCCACCTCCCTCCTTGTCTAGATGATAAACAAGCCCCACTGCCTCCTCTCCTTGTGATCAGACCCACGCCCATATTTGTCCTGGTGAAATGTGGGTAAACTGCTGCACCAATGGAGCCAAAAAAGAAAGTCACCAAAGCTTAGTTTGTTTGAAGGGAGGGGCATATAAAAGTGGGAAGGACTTGATGGATTGGGGGATAGTGGACTGATTGTCTATGAGCCTCAGACCTGGACTTTTTTTTTTTTTTTTTTAATCAATAAGTGATGCTCCTTTACCCAAAAGAAATCATGGCCCCCACTAACACCTGCATATAAGGCACAGAGGGGGTGGTGTATTAGAGAGGAATGGAAAAGAAAAAAAGGCAGAGCTTAGGACCTAAGAGAGACTCCCCTCTTCTTGGTACCCTGGGGCCTACTCCGTCTTCTTAAAGAGCAGGCACTGAGCGGAGTTAAGACTTGAGTTCCTAACATGACAGTCGTCTCCGGGGTGACAGCTATGCACCAGGCACTGGGGATGCAACAGTGGCCATCGAGATGGACATGGTCCCTGTCTTACAACCTAGTGAGGAAAATATGCTAGAAAATAATTACACCCCAAGTTAATCACAGTTGGGACACAGAAGCCAAGGAATATCATGCCTGGGGAATTTTTAAGGAGGTGGGGGTCAGAAGGAAAGGAGAGGAAGGGAGAACAGCTCCTTTGAGGAAGTGATATTGAAGCTGAGCTCAGTGGGGAGAATAGGAGGAAGCTTGGGGGACAAAAAGGGAAGGACAGAGAATTCAGGCAGAAGGAACAACAAGCGTGAAGGTGAGAGCAGGTAGGAGGGAGTGTGGCTGATGGAAGCCAGTGTGGCTGGAGCAGTTGCCCCATGAACGGTGTCATCCATTTGCATTGTTTCAAAGTTCCCCTCAAGGCTACTTCAGGTGTCAGGGACCAGGCAGAAACACAGTCACCTACTCTTGGAAAGGATGGGCAGATCTGCCCTGTCAAACAAACCCCAGAGAGACGCCAGCTACTTGTGGAGAAGAATTCATCCAGGTTAAGAGACCCATATGCTGTCAGGTTGCTACTATTCAGAACTGCCACAGAACCCTAGAATAATAATAGTGCTGGGAAGCCTCAAAGAGGCCATCTAGAGAGGGGCTTCTAATCCTAGCTGCACAATAGAATCACCTGAGACACTTGATAAAATACCTGTGCTCAGAACCTATCGCAGACCAATTAAATCAGAATACCTAACTCGGAGTAAATCAGAATACAGGACTCTTTCATGGGTACTTTTCAAAGCTTCTGGGTGATTCTAATGAGAAGCCAGGGTCGAGACTCACTATCTTAGTGTAGTTCTTTCTTTTCTTTTTCCTTTTTATAGATGAAATGACTGAGGCCCTTCTACACAATTATTCATCATATTTACATTCTACATGAAGAGAGAGTGAAAAAGGAGCAGTGGTCACAGAAATCCCGTGTTTAAAATATGGTTAAACTTAGGAGAAAGTGGATCCCACTTTCTCTTGTTTAGTCCAGAAGATCAGCATTTAAAAGGCAGACTTACGTGTTATTATTTAGAGGAAAACAGCGTTTTCTATTTCTATGAAGTTGGACCCTTCCTTACCCATATACAAAAATTAACTCAAATGGATCAAAGACCTTAAATGTAAGAGTTAAAACGATAAAAATCTTAAAAGAAAACCTTAGAGTAAATCTTCATGGACTTGGGTTAAGCAAAATTTTCAAAGATATAACACCAAAGGCACAAGTAACAAAAGAAAAAAATAGATTAAATAGACTTCATCAAAATTATAAACTTTTGTGATGCAAACAATACCATCAAGGGAATAGGAAAAAATTTTTTAAAAAATCCTACAGGATGGGGTAAGGTATTTACAATATATATCTGGTAAGGGACTTGTACCCAAAATACATAAAGAACTCTTAAAACTTAATGATAAAAGGACAAATAACCCAATCAAAAAATGGACAAAGTATCTGAACAGAAATTTTTTGGAAGATTATACATGGCCAATAAGCATATGAAAAGGTTCTCAGTACTATCAGCCATCAGGGAAATGCAAATCAGAACCACTTCACACCCACGAGGATGGCTAGAATGACAAAGATAAAGGATGTGGTAAAGATGTGGAGAAATTGGAAGTTTCATACATGCTGGTTGGAGTGCAAAATGGCTCAGTCACTTTGAAACAACTTATCAGCTCCTCAAAATGTTAAACAATTGTGTGACCCAGCAATTTTACTCCTAAGTATATGTCTGAGAGAAATGAAAATCATGCCCACATAAAAACCTGTATGTGAATATTTAAATCAGCATTAGTCACGATAGACAAAAAAAAATGGAAATGACCCAAATGTCCATCAATTGATGAATGGATAACTAAACTGAATACAATGAACTATTATTCAGCCATAAAAAGGAATGAAGCACTGATAGATGCTACAACATGAATGAATCTTGAAATCATTATGTTAAATGAAAGAAGCTAGTCACAAAATATCACATGTTGCATGATTTCATTTATATGAAATGTCTAGAACAGGAAAATCTATAGAAATAGAAAGTAGATTAGTGGTTGCCAGGGTCTGGGAGGGTGGAGGGGAGGGGGAGTGACTGCTAATGGATACAGATTTCTTTCGGGGAAGATGACAATGATCAAAATTGATTGCAGTGATATTTGCACAACTCTGTGGACATACTGAAAACTATTAAATTGCACAATTTAAATGAGTGAATTATGTGGTATGTGAATTATATCTCAATAAAGCTGTTTTTTAAATACCGCATTACATCCCACTTGCTCATTCGAGGTGGGATTTAGTCATTGCTTTCTTACATTTTATGTTTTCCACTCTTTTCCTCTTTCCATATTTTGATCCAACTCATCTATCTGGATTTGTTTCTTATCTCTGATCTAGTTCTCTCTCTCTCTCTCTCTCTCTCTCTCTCTCTCTCTCTCTCTCTCTCTCTCTCTCTCTCTCACATTCTTCTTATCTCTTCTTATCCCTCCCCTACTTCATCTCTCTCTCTCCAAGAAAAGAATTACAAAACATTCCCAGAGTGCTGCGCTGCTTTTGCAGATTTGCTCACGCAGACTGCTGATAAGTCACCAAGCAAGTGGTTTTCCAGTGAGTTCCTGAGCTTCTGGGCTTTCCCCTTGTCACAATTATGAGTTATCGAAGTATGTTTTGCATACCACATAGACGTATCTTCAAAGGAAAAACAAGGGGGTGGAGAGGCCTCCTAAGGCAGATAGAACCTATGGCAAAGTTGATTCCCTGGAAAATGGAACAGTTTAAGAAAAAGACTTCTGACATCTGCTCTTCCCCAGGTGTCCCACTCTCTAAAGGAGGTCAACTAGAGGCAAGGTGAATAATGAGAGTGGACACCTGACAAAAGCAGGAAGACTGAGTCCCCCAAGTGTGGCAGATTATAGTTTCCAAAAATGGCTACAGCAATGTTTCTGATCCCACAGGCTCTTCCAAATTCTTGGATAATCCTCTTACAAAAGGTAAAGTCAAATTCCCCTCCCTTTGAATACTGAGGTCTTTCTTCTAATGAACAGAATCCAGCAGATGGATACTATGTGATTCCTAATGCTAGGTTAGAAAAGCTGATACGCTTTCCATCCAGCTCCTCCCTCTCTCTCTCTCTCCCTTTCTTTCTCCCTCTCCCTCTCTGTCTCCTTTCCCCCTCTCCCCTTGGGACCCAGCATCCTTATGAGGAAGCCCAGACCTCACAGAGAGGTCACACATGCATGTTCTAGTCAATAGCGAGCTAAGGTCTCAGCCCACAGCCAGCTTTAACCACCAGACAAGTGAGAGAAGAAAGGAGGAAGGGGAGGAGGGAAGTGATAGGAAGGAAAGAGCCCTCACATAATTTCAGTTCCCAACTTCCACACCCATCCAGCTGACAACAAGTCCAAGAGAGAGGAGCTAGCCCCACTAAGTCCTCCCCAAATTGCACATTTCTGAGATATTAGTTGTCTATTACTACATAACAAATTACCCCATAACTCTGTGGCTTGAAACATTTATTTTCCCACAGCCTCTATAGATCAGGAATTTGGGCATGGCTTATCTAGGTCTTTACACATCCAGGTCTTCTAAGCACTGTAATCGAGGTGTTGGCTGGGGCTTTAACTGTCACCAGGGGCCACTGGGGAAGGCTACATGTCCACGCTCACTCACGTGCTTGCTGGCAGGATTCAGTTCCTTGAAGCCTGTTGAGTTATCACCTATAGTTCCTTGTCACGTGGGCTTCACGTCCCATGGTGGCTTACTTGATGCAAGCCAAGAAGGCAATAGAGTGAAAATGGTAGCAAGACGGAAGTCACCGTCCAACCACCTCATCACAGAAGTGACATCCCATCACTTTGCCACATTCTATTCATTAGAAGCAAGTCACTAAGCCCAGCCGTATATAAGGAGAGAGGGTTATCCCAGGGAGAGAATGCCAGGAGCCATGACAGAAGCTGCTTCCACATTCAGCAAAATTAAATCATTAAAATGAATTATTTTAATCCATGAAGTTTGGAGATGTATTAGTGTTGGAGATATCACTAGAAACTCATTTATTATCATGATGAAAGAGAGAGAGACAAGAGAGAAAAGGAGATGGGTTCACATGAATTAGTATAAATTACATATACACATTCCTAATTCTATTCACTGAGAGGATTTAGAAACAGTGATACTCCCAAGACAGCCCAGGTCTTGGTTTCTAAATACCATCCTCCAACAAAAAGAACTAGGGCTCCTTGGAAAAATGGTTGATTCCAGGCTGGGGCAGGGAAAGTAGAAGATGAACTTCGAGCATCCGGAAAGGAAATGCTCAAAAACATTATGGGGCCCCATGTCAAAGGGCCCAAGCCGCGCTGAAATGGCTCCTAATATATTAGTATTGAATTATACCCCAAATAATAAAATAAATATCTATCAGTCCATACTGATGTAAATAAATGTATAAATACATAAATGGAGGAGATGAGACAACTTCTCCTTCATAAGAATTCCAAATAATAAATGTAGAACAAACGAGAGAAATAGAAAACCACCATTACGAAAATCACAGCAACAATGGCTACAGGCAAGATCCACCAATGAATGCTAAAATTAGTAGATAAAAGTTTAAATTAAAATAGAACATAGGTTCAAAATATCTTCCTGACAACATTTATTAATTACTATGGTGGAATATGTTCACACATTCTTCAAGACTCCTCCCTGCAGAAGGTAGACCTTACTTTCTCTCCCTGTGAGTGTGGGCTGGATTTAGACTCTGATCTAAGAGAGAATAAAAAGAGAAAAATACTCACTGTACAGTGAAGAAAACTAGCAGGCACCCCCTGGACCAAGTGCTCAAGGTAAACATCACCAGTCATAAGACACATTGCCATCATGCACCCTCTGATACAACACAATGAAAAGGACATGTCGTCTCTGTGGTCGCCCTCCCAGAACTCTCACTTTAAATGTGAGAAAGCATCAGGTGAATCCGAATTGCAGGAAATTCTACAAACTATCAGACCAGAACTCCTCACAGGTGTCAAGGTCATGAAAGACAAGGAAAGGATGGGGAACAGTCACAGGTGGGAGGTAACAAAGGTAAATGTAAAGACCAATGCAACATGGTGCCCTGAATTGGATCCTGGAACAGAAAAAGAACATGAGTTAAAAACAAACAAACAACCAAACAACTAGAAAAGATATGAAACTTCTTGAGCATTGAGACAGTTATTCCACTTCCAAGGGCCAAATCTCAAGCTTTCAACACTGACTTCTTGATGTGCTCAAGTCAGACATAAGAATATCAGCTGCCATGTGTTGCATACTTAATGTATGCCAGGCACATTTACCTACATTGTGTGCTTTAATCCTCCCAACATCATCAACTTCGTTTTACAGGTGAGACGTTGAGCAAAGAGAAGAGCAGTCATCTGACCAAGTTCCCACCGCTAGCAACTGCCGGAGCCAAGAACCGAACCCACGGAGTCTGGCTTCAGCCAAACTTTTTTTAACTACCATGCTTGGTCTGTGGGAATATTTATTGAATTATTGCCTTGAGGAATTAGGAAGCTCCATTATAAGAATACTGCGAATCATCAAACACCAGAACCATAAAATTTTAGAGGAAGAAATATTTAGATCATTCTTTCCGAAGCAGCACAGTCTATGCCCTCATTTCCCAAGTTCGTTATCCTCCAGCCACCTCCTTGATTTCTGTCATGGCTGACATACCTGTACTCTTAGTCACTTAATGTCTCTGCAATCGACTCAATTGTTTTTGCTTAAGTAAATTATTCAAAAAGGAAAGTGACCTCATGTCACTATTGTAAATGGAAAAGCAGTATCATTTACCTTAAGTAAATGGTAACCTAAAAATAAATACCATAGAAACAAAACAATGTCAATAAATTACAGTTACAGGTTGGCGCCTGCCAAAGGCTCCGAGCCTCGAGTGAGCTCCGTTCTCTCTTTGATGAAACAGGGGAGATTTAGTAAATGTTTAAGAGGAGTTCATGACAGACTAAAACCAAAAGTTAATCAGAAGAATTAAACACACACACACACACACACACACACACACACACACACACACACACTGAACAAAGGAATAAAGTCTTCTCTGTAACTTGGGATTAGGTAACAGAAACCCCATAGGGACAGCGGCTTAAACAAAAGAAAAACTTGTTTCTATCTCACACAAACGTCCAGAGGTAGGTGGACTAGGGCTGGTGCTTGAAGAGGCACTTTCTATCTTGTGGTCCTGCTGGGTGTGGTTTACAAGGTTATGTCAAGGCCCAAGATGGCTGCTCTAAGACCAGCCATCTCATCTTCTTTCCAGAAAGCAGCAAACAGGAAAGAGGAAGAAAAAGGAACACCCCTTCTCTTTAAGAACATTCCCTCACTGTTGCTTGCATCCCCTCGGCTAGAACATAGTCACATAGCCAGGGAGACAGGGAAATGTAGTTTTTATGTTGGGCAGCCAAGTGTCTAACATAAAAACAAAACAAAACAAAAAAAAAAGGGAACTATATTATTAGAGAAAAAGAGGAAACTGGGTAGACAATAGCAATCTCTGTGATTTGATTTTTCTCCATACCAGCCTGCCTCCAAGATTCACCTTTGGGGGAGGGACACCCTAGGACAGCCCAAGCCCAGGCCTTGAGCCGGCCTCTACCTGCCCCTGAGATTGGCCTTGACCTATGGGCTCCTCTGAACATCTTCCAAGCTGAGGAAAGCATTTCTCTTCCCCCACGAAGGTTGCTTTTTGTTATTAAGCCCCCTAAAGCCTGCTCTGCCCCCTGAACCCATCTCTTATAGGCGCCCTGAGCTAAGTGGGCTGTAGTAGGGTGCAGCACTCTTACAGAGGAGGGGACACTGGGCAGTCCATCAGACCTGGGTTTGCTTTCTGACTCGGCCATCATTGATGAACTCTCCGCGGCTCTTTCTCATTGAATCCGACACGTCAGTACCTGAGGCAGAGGTCTTGGCCATGGGCTGGAAGAATCTCCAGGCTGTAGGAACTGTCCTGATGCTCAAGGGGTTTCACATCCTAAAGGGAAGGGACACCACATTTGACCCAAACACATATACAAAAGTCATTCTCAACATGAAGATAGAGAAAAAAATTGCCAAGGATGATCTTGGCAACAACCAGCAAGTTGGAGAGGAAACCGTCTTGTATCAGATGACCTTCAATTACACTCTGAACAAAGGAGATGTTATATGACCAGGGGAGAGAGGGATGTTATGGAGCACAGCCATGGATAAGCCCAGAGATGGGTCACAGATACTGGGGGACCACCCACCTAGATCACTGAGACAGGGGACACCACCCCAGGGACAGGCTGGGATCATAGGCTTTTAGAGCAGGAGGCAAATTGGGAACCACTGGCCCAGTGGTTCTCTACGTTTTCATAATCAAAGACATCTTTCAATAGGTACACCCGCAATGGGAATTCTGTTTTAAGAGTTGCTTGCCAATTAAATCGTACAAATTAAAAATTAATTCATATTTCCTGTATTTTTCACCTCTGATGCATATCTGCTGATCAGAGGATCTGGTGGGCATGGGCAACATGACTGGGCCGAGCTGAGCTGACAGAATGACACTCGTCTCCTGCTCAGGCTCCTGCTTGAGAAAAACCCACCACTTTAGATGGGAGCTTAAAAACACCAGAAAAAACTGGGGAGCCAGCCCCACTCTTGGCATCTGTTACCATCTTTGCCAGTCTCCAGTCTCCTCCCACGTTGGAAAGAACTAATCTTCCTGTCTAATCTCCTCAATGTCATGGTGGGAAAACTGGGGCCCAGGAGGGGAAATGGTTTGGCCAAGGCCACACAGCTAAGGATGGAGAGAGAGAGAGAGAGAGAGAGAGAGAGAGAGAGAGAGAGAGAGAGAGAGAGAGAGAGCTAGAACTGTGTTTCAGACCTCCTGACTGGTAGCCACTGTCCTTCCCACTTCTACACACTCCCCATTGCTCAGCTTCAAAACTCCAACCAGCAGCCGGACAGCACAGTGTGAGAACCAGCTTGGCCGAGTCTCAGGGAAGAGAAGGAATGCTCCCCACCCCCCACCCCCCCAAAAAAAGGTTTAGAGTCATCCCCACCCAAGGATATAAAGCAGAAAGGACGCCTGGATCAGAAGGCCAAGACTATGCCAAAATGCCATAGGTGCCATAAATTAAGCAGCCAAACATGCCCGACTCGTTATAATTACCCAGCACGCTGACAGTGTGTCTGAAGGCTGCAGTCTTTATGACGGGTCCCATGACATTAATCTGGCTTGTTAGACGATCTTGTACGGGTGATAAGGGAAAGATTGTTTTTCCCAAACACCATCTAGATCAAGCTCAGGAACAGACCACCCAGAAAGCAGTTGCAACCTGTCACGCTTATTGGAAGAATACATTGCAATGTGTTTTTATTCCTAACCCCTATGAAATCACTGACTTCCTTATACAAAGTGTCAAACCAGCCAGTGACGCTGTCAGAGAAACCAAGTGTTAGCTCAGTTTTCTCAGTAGCTGGGTGACCTGAAGCAAGCCATGGATCTCAGGGGTCCTCAGTTCGTCATAACGTGGTAATGTTTGTCCCTGGAATCGTGTGCTAGGGCTGCCATATCAAAGTACCACAGATTGGGGGACTGAAACAACAGAAATGTATTGTCTCTCAGTTCTGGAGGCTGGAAGCAAGTCCAAGATCAAGGGTCAACAGAGTTGATTCTTTTTAAGGGCTGTTATGTCTTTGTGTATCCAGGTTGATAACAGGTGGCTGTCATTCATTCCTTTTAACTGCTATATGGATAGGTCATGACTTTTAAAATTTATCTTGTTTGTTTCCCTTTTACTTTTTTTTTTCAATGTTACAAATAATCTTGAAAGAAGATTCTTGTACTGACGAGGTTCCGTGTTCCTCTGCAGTGTAGACCTAGACGTGGGTTCCTGGATTAGGGGGGCCGAAAATCTTCAACTCTTCTGGTTCTTGCCAAACTTTTCTCCAAAATGGTTCTCCCAATTTATACTCCCATCTGTACACATTTGGACTCTCCACATCCTTCCCTATATTTGGTACGATTAGACTTTTAAATTCTTGCCAAGCTAATGGGTATGAAACGGTGTCTCACTAGGATTTTAATTTGCATGTTCCCTCATTAGCAGCGAGATTGAGTATTTTTTCATGACATTATTTTAAGGGTCTGAATTTTTAGGAATCGCCCCCTGGGAGCTTCAGGGGGAAGGGCAGAATAGCCAGAATTTAAATCTTCATCTAGGCTCTCAGTAATTCTATAGACTCTCCTAAGCCCTGGGTAAGAAGTTCACAGCTGCCTGAATAGTTTGGAGTTGCTGATCTTGTGCAGGCAGGAGGGAGAAAGTAACAGGAGAGGAGTCCTGTTCCATCCATCTGTTCACAGGAAGGTTTGCAGTTCAGCACAGCGCCTCCAGTGGTGACCTATGACATGACCCCTGCAAGCCTAGTCATAGATGGCACCAGAGCCCGCGGTTCTGGAGAGAATGTGAACAGGAGCAACAAACAATAAGATCAGGTGGCTCCTGCCCTCTTGAGCAGAAGCCACAGGGAAATTCGATGCGACATAGTTTAGGTAAACTCTATTGAAATATAACAGACAGATAGAACAGTACACAAATTCTAAGTGCCCAGCCTAATGAATTTTCACAAAGTTAATGCATTTATGTAACTGCCACCCAGATACGGAATAGATTACCAATTACCCAAAAATTCCTCTCATCTCCCCTTCCAATCACTACTCTCCCTTCCTTTTGACATAGGCATATATATATATATATATATATATATATATATATATATATATATATTATTTTGGCTGTTGGAAATTATGAGAGGCAAGTTCTCTGGATTTTTCCTTGAAGCTCCACTAGGGAAGTTACCTGAAGTCTTAGGTCATCAGAATACCATATTTATTTTTAAATACTTGAGCACAAAAACCCAAATTATAGCAAGGTCTCTGAGGTCCTGTCTACTTGGGAGGTCGTTGGTTGGGGTGGAGCCCTGGGGTGGGGAGTGGCTCAAGACAGTGATTATTTACTAACGGGAAGGAACGTGTTCTGATACTTTAATATCCTGCACGCGGTGGCTGTGTGTGTAAAGCCAAGTGTCAGCAGAGGGTGCAAGTCAGAGAAGCAAACCCATTAAGAGGCTTTCACAGCTTGGCATGGTTGTGGAACTAGAAAGAAATAAGTGGATTGTCAGTATATTTTAAGTATATTATGGTAGAAGAATTCACAGGACCTGGTGACGGATTGGGTGAGGGGTGGGGGTGGAGGACGTGTGAAGGATACTGCCCAGGGTTCTGGGATGGGCATCTGGGCAGAGGCCCAAGATGGGGCCGCCCGAGGAGGAGCAGGCTTAGAGTGAAAACCATTGCACTCTGTCTTGGACATGTTACATCTGAGAGGACTCTGAGCCCAGCATGTGAAAATGTCAAGTAAAGAATTAAAAATAGGATTTGGGAGCTGAAAGAAAGGTCTGGACTGAAGATGTAAACCCAGGAGTCGGTGGCCTAGGGAAGCTATTTAAGACCATGGATGTAAATGAGATTCCTAAGGAGAGGGAACAAAAAAGGACTCAGCCACTTCTTGTTCAACAAGTCTTCTTTAAGTGTGTTCATGATATTGAGGCTACATTTTAAAGTGTCCTTGTCTTTTAGACAAATATACTGAAATGTTTACCTATAAAATAATAGGAAGTGTGGGATTTGCCTAAAAGTAAACCAGGGCAAGAATGCCTATTCAGAATATTTAGGCTCTAAGTTAATTGTTAAAGATGAGTGATGAGTACATAGGGGTTCATCATACCATTCTTTCTATTTTTGTATACATGTGACATTTTCTATACTAAAAGGATTTAAAGGAAAACAAGGATGCAACACAGAGCCTTGAAGACCTCCAGCACTTGGCAGTCAGATAGAGGAGGTGGGAAAACCTGCAAAGGAAACAGAAGTGGCGAGAGGGGCAGGGAAGGTCAACCAGCACAGTGGGGGCCCCTGAAGCCCGCAGGAGAGAGGGACTGAAAGAGGAGCAAGATGGCAGCTGGTTCCTTAGGACTCAGAGGGCACGTGAGGAGGACGCTTAATTGTGCCCCATGGATTTCGCAACATACGGGCCATTGGTGACCTCCATGAAAGCAGTGCCAAGAAAGCAGATTCAGCGTCAGAAATCTTCCTGGAGTGAACCGAGGAAGAGGGGTGATGAGAGAGAGCAGAAGGGTGTGTAGGCAGCTCTTTCGACAAGCATGACTGTGCATAAGAGCAGACGGGCAAGGAGGTGAGGAAAGGTTTTCTTTTGCAATGGGCGAGACAGAGCATATTGACCCAAGAGAGAAAGAAATCAAGATGCAGGGGAGGGGGCACACAGTGAACCAATGCATTGCCCAGAGAAGCACAGGGCTACAATGTTAGAAAATAAAAACAGCCACAAGTGTACGTTTGCCTAGTACCCTGCACATTCTAAGCCGTGTATTCAGTCTCGCTATTGGCGCTTCAAACAGGCTTATGCTCCAAGAGGCTGGCAAGACAGAGTGATGGTTTTTAAAATTTTTCTCTTTAATCCCCATTTAACAGACTCAGACGCCCAGGAGGCGATGAGATTTGCAAAGACTATTCAGCTTGTTAAAAGCAGAGTTTCTATGGGAACCCATCATCTCTGGCTCCTAGGTCAGGGCTCTGGAATCAAGAGTTAGGGGCCCAGAGATGAGAAGCTAGGGCATGGGGACTCAGGCAGTGGCAGGCAGGACAGCCGGATGAGCGCTCTCCCAGGACACACCCGTGGCTGACCCCTTGGACGCCCTTTCCTGGTGTCGGCATTGTTAATCGTCCACATTGGGGCAGAAACAGGAAGTCTTCTGCTCCTCCAAAGACAGTGGCTCTCTGAGGGCAGAAAGCTGTGAAAAGCACCTCCACTGCCAGGGAAAACCAGAGGCCTGCCAAGCTCGGGCCATCACGTAGATGTGCTCCAGGCCAGAACACAACTCGGTTTTTATTGAGCCCTGAGCAAAGGGCCAAAGAAAACAATAGTGGGACCCCCATCCCTAGGAGACAGCCCCCTGCCCCCAGCCCCTCACTGCAGCCCACCCCTCTGCAGAGGGACTGTGACTTTCCTAGTGACTCACTCCTCCCTAGGGGGCAGCCTGTGGAGGAAACGGCCAAGGAGTGCCTGGGAGGAGCTCTGTATGGACAGACTTGGGGAAGGTCCTGGTCTCCAGGAAGGAAAAACAGAAGGACTGAAATCACCAGCGCTGGCAGCAATCCTGATCTCCAGGGGGCCTGGTGAGTGGCCTGTGGGAAGGACAGTGAGAGGAAAGGGCGTGTGCTTGCTGCCCTCAGGAGCCAGTGTCCGGCCCCAGCGGAGACACCTCCCCAGCCTGGTGGCAGGGACAAAGATGGAGCTGGACCCACACGGGCCTGTGTGCTTCTACAAGCACCAGATCAGGTGCCCACCTAGCCAGGAGCGGTCGGCCCCCTCACATCCACAGGGATGAGTTGCTGCTGCTCACCCCAGGCTAACATTTTTAAAGACTTTTATTTGGGATTTCTTACTAAAGAAAAGTCTGAGGCCTGATTCTGCCCTTGATCAAACCCCATCTTTGTATAAAATAACACAGAAGGGAACGATATGAATGAGGAAGCCACACAGACATGCAAACCCCTGCTCTGTGTTGCCAGAACCCATGGAAACTCAGTTCCAGACCATCCAAGGTTTGCTGTCAGCACACATTTTGCCTCCTCGTATTGGCATGGTCAGGAGAGATGAGTGACGCCACTGGCCCTGTGGGCTCCCTAGAAACTGCTGGGAGATTAGCTCCTGGCTTGAGATGAGAGCCCCAGGACGGAGTTGCTGGGCAGCAGAGCACTGCGGCCGGGACGTAAGGCTCTGTCCTCCTCTACTGGGGCACAAGAGCATTCATTAGTGGTCATCTGGGGACAGACACTCTACAGTACCTGGCATGAGTCCAGAAGTCCATTCATTTCTTCCTTGGTTCATGCATTCACTCATTCTGCCATTCTACAGGCACATGGCAATTGCCTTCTTGTGCCAGATGTCGGGTGCGGCTCCCGGGCAGAGCCAGAGAGTAGGAGACAGTCCTTGCCCACAGTGGCTCCCAGGGCCAGAGGACACAGAAGCGTGAATAACGACAGTTGTGGCAAAACATGCGAAAAGGGCCCAGAGCCGTCCAGTCCCTGGGCTGTGCTGTGGGACACTGGAGATTTCCGGGCGCTGGCCCGGGGCTGTTCTCTGGCTTCCCCTCAGGTCTCTGCCCAATTTCCTTCGTCCTGGAGGCCTGCCCAGACCCCCTCATTCCCAGTCCCCTGAACCTGCTTTATGTTTCTACATGGGAATTATTACCACTGGATCTTACACTTCTTGATTGTCTTGCCCCAAATGTCAATTCCATGAAGGCAGAGACCTGGCCCTGCTCACTTCTCCTCCTATACAGGGCTTGGCACAGGCACTGCTCACTATGTATCTGCTGAGAGAAGGAAGGGAGGAAAGGTGATGTGACTCAATTCTGGCAGATCTGAGAAGAGCTTCCAGGGGGAGGTAGCCTAGAGCTGGAAGTAATTTCCTCGGTGGAGAAGAGAGGACGAGGCAGTCAGGCAAAGGGAAATGTCCCTCCAGAGTTAAGGGGGCTGGAAGGAGCCCCAGGTGCTCTGTGGGCTAAGCGCAGCAGGAGGGGAGGCCAGAGAGGTCGGTGGGACGGCTCCTGAAGGGCACTGACGCTGAGCGGTGGTCAGGGCCTTACCTGTCCCTGGGCTGTGGGGAACCCTCTAGAGCAGTTCAGCAGAAGACAGGGAGGGGCAGGTGTGCGGGAGGGAAGCCTGTTGGCAAGGAACTACCGTACTTGGTTTGACAGTTTTCAGACAGTGCCAGCAGAGCAGGGAGGCAAGTTCCAGGGGGCCAGAGCATCCCCAAGCAGAGGTGCAGCCCAGGTCAGGCCTGGGAGACTTCATGGAGGAGGCGAGCCCCCAGGCCACACCAGAAGGAAGTTGAGTTCTGACTCAGGTGGGCCCTGGTGCCTCTTCATGAGCAGGGGGAGAGGAAAGGGGAGAGGGCAAGGTGTCAGGGACAGGCTCTCAGTAGCTGACAGCCACCTACTGCTCCACTGCTGCCTCCTGGATGAACACCCCCCGGAGTGCCTGGATGTACTTAGGCTAATTATCTAGCCAGGAAATGCCTGAGCCAGTGTCTCTGCCACCTGACCCTACCCCCCACCACCACCTGGGCAGCCTTGAGTCTTCTCCACCCAACTCCCTTTGCCTGGTGCCATCTCAAGGCCTGGAACTCGCCCCAGACACAACTCAGCCCCCACCCCTCCCTGAGGCCTCCTGGGTTCTGTCCCCAGGCTTGGCTCTGCCCCCAGTTTCGGCGCCGCTCCCCAGCCCTGGCTTGGAGGGGCCGGAAGGTTTGGGTCTCTTGGGCTAAGCATGACCTGGGGGGAAAGGAGGCACAGAGGCTGGGTCTCCTCCTGGCTTTTGTAGGTCCCCTTCGCTCTCCTGCTCTCTCCCTCTCCTCCTTGCCACCCGCACACAGGAGAGGAGGGCAAGATGCACCCGGCACAGAGCCCCCACCCACACCACCCACACCACCAGGACCCACCGCCTAGCCAACATCAGGCCCCAGGCTTTGAGAAGGGACACAAGCTTTCCGAAAATTAGCAAGTCCACAATCGCCACCCAGTCTTATGTTGGGGAGGAGAGGAGACACGTTTTACTTACATAACACTGCTCCTCAGAGCTCTAAAGTCACTTTTTGGTACAAAAACATTAAAAAAAAAAAAAGTATTATGTGTGACTTGGTATCACATTTGATATATTTAGATAATTTTTCAGAAGAGAAAACCAACAAAAACCTCTCTGGGAAGAGAAATTCCCTTTCCTCTCAATTTTCAAGTTATTTTTGGTGCCTCCCTGGCTCTCTGGAGAGGGACAGAGTGGAACCCCCCCTCCCACCCCAGGAGCCCCGCTCTAAGGAGAGGCGCCTGTGCAGTTCTCCGGGTACACACGTCCCACTGAGGGATGTCAAATTGATTAACTTTCTCATGGTACTGAGCTCCCTAATGTTTTTCTTTGCAGTGTCTCGGCTCTAAATGATCGTGACCCAAGGCAATTTACAGTTACTTCCATTTTTTTTAATGAAGTCTGATTTAATAGTCGGAATGGTTAATGGCCTCGTCTGTCACACATAATAAAACAGAGCCTAATTGTATTTTAAAAAGGCCCTTTCGGTATGAACAGAAGCAACAACTTGATTGCATTGTGAGACAGGGCTTTGGTGGATGCTAAGATGGCTTCCCAAGGGCACCAGACACTTTCTCCCTGGGTTGCCATTTCACCTGCCCCACACCTCCCTCCCCCATAGTCCTTTCTTCTAAAGGAATTTCCTAAGTCCCTCAAACAATTAAAACCCATGGCCGTCTGCTAGCTTTCTCAGGATGTCTCAGCCCTATTCCTCTGTCTCCCAGGGCTTTTCACACCCTCCCATAATTATAGCCTTCCAGGCCCTCCCACGGAAGGAAATGGTCCCATACCCATTTTACACCTGGGAAAACTGAGGCTGACTTGCCTGACTTGCCTGAAGCCCCAGGGCAGTGAGTCAGGGCTCCTCGTAGGCACTATTGCCAGTTGTAACTACTAACATTCCCCACCCAGCCAGACACCTAACATGTGCTCCTCCCCTGTGGCAGAATGGGGCCCCTGTGAACCAGGCCAGGTAACCTGTCCTGTCAGAATCGTGTGGTTGACCACTGAATCCAAAACCCATGTGGAAACTGCAGCAAAGAGGAGCAATTCACCCAAGAGCCCAGAGCATGTTCAAAGGGACGCGAGGTTAAATTTTGGCAAATAACTGACTTGTCTTTTGTAAAATACAAAAGCAGGGCCTGTCCTTTAGGAGAGCTTGGGAAACCCCAAGAAGTCTGGCAGGGACTGCCCCTCCCCCTCCCCTCACTCACAGGCCCTCCCTGCCTGCTCTCCCTGGCAGCCGCTGTCTGGGGCCCTGCCTGCCCCTGGTGTCCCAGCATTCCGCGAGAGCACAGCCTGTAGTCTGCGGAGACATTTACCAGTTAGCCAAGGCAGGTGTCAAGGGAAAGGCCTGAGGGTGTGGTGCCCCGTGGTGGAGTGGCCTAGCGAACGGAACACTGAATGCAGTGGCACTGACAACCTAGTGTCTGTCACTGGGCGTGAGGACAAAGAGCAGTGGACTTGTCATGAGGCCACGGGTTGCTTTGCCACCAACCAGCCATGTGACCTTGGGCATGAGTTCTCCCGAGTACCAGTTTTCCCTCTGGAAAACTCACCCTTGCTCTTCATGCCTCATGAAGCATAGTGAGGGTCACCTGACATAAAGGCTGCTGGCATCTCATCATCGGACCACGCCATCTCTGGAGAGTGACCTGCCCTAGCCAACCCGCTGGGTGCATGTGGGGTCAGCTCATCCATGCCCCCACCTTCAGTGGGAGTTTGCCGTGGGCAGATGAGGGTGCAGGCAGGCCCACAGAGCTGGCCTGCAGACCAGATTCCTGCAGAAGAAGGGGGAGGCTTGGCCTCGCTGAGACATGCACCCTGAGATCTTAGGAACTGGGGCCTGTCTGGACATTCTCCCTCTTTGTCATGAAGCCTTTTTAAAAAGTGCTGGTCCCCGAGTGGAGGCCGAGGAAAAGTAAGTAGCAGGTGGGCTCTTGTCCACTGTCTTTGGCCAGAGGAGTGGGCGGCTGGTAGAGGCATCGGGGCAGGACTGATGCTATTCCCCTGAGCTTGGCTGGGCAGATGACCTGAGGGCTGGTGCCAGCACATACAGATCATCTCTGGGGGCAGTGCCCATGGCTGTGCAGGCCCATCTGGCTTCTCTAATAAGGGGAAGGTGCTCATGAAGAGTGGAAGCCGTCCAGCCGCTTGTGATAAGGTCCAGGGAAAGATGGGCCTAGAGCTGAACAGACCAGGCTCCAGCCTGCCCAGCTTCCAACATACGTGATGTGGACCCTGCCCCTGCCTGTAACGGACACCCAGAGATCATTGCAGGCTGTGGGCAGACCTCACAGGACCATCCTCCCCCAAGCACATGGAGAGTCTGTAAGAGGCAGAAATCCCTACTGGCCCAGTGGGCAGACGGAGAACACAGTCGGCAAAAAGGGATGGCTGTGGCAGAGGTTCTGCTGGAAAGAAAAATTAAAATGAGCTCTCGCAAAAAGAAAGTTTGATGACTCTCCATGTGGTCACAAGTTCTAACTGGACATAGGGACACATTCTCTTTGGACATGAGAAGGAAATATTTCATCCTGATTGTAACTGCAAGTCTACAAAGGAACTTCAGGATGAATCTACCATCCCCCACTTGCCTTCTCACCCAGCTCAGGCCTCCTTAAATACACCTTCAGTTTCCTTGCCCCTTGCTTTCTGTCATGCCTTTCTAGCAAAACCCCTGGTTAAATCAAGAGTCCATTCTCTCTGTTTTTGCATTTAGGCAAGGAAAAAGAGCTGGAGAAAAGAACACAGTTTTTGTATCAGTCTTGTATCAGTCAGTGTAAGTTATGCTACAGTAACAAACAACCCTCAGATCTCAGGGGCTTATACTGCTAAGGCTCATTTCTCACTCCCATGTGTCACTCTGCTTCACAGTGTCTTCATTCCAGCAACCAAGTTGGAGGAACAGCCTCTGTGTGGGACATGGGCAGTCTTGGGGCAGAGAACAGAGGATACAATAAACATGTCTTGCCTCATGAAGCTTCCACTTCGAAGCGACACACATCACTTCCCTTCATATTTTGCTGATCAACACAAGTCTTATGGCCAAGACTGATGTCATTAGGGCAGGAAAATAGAGTTCTCCTCTAGGGAAGGCTGGTGAACATCCTCACAAAATAATACAATCTAGCAAACAAGCTCACAGCTCACTTAAAAGGCACGCCACTGACCGCGAGTGGTTCTGGAGACCCCCAGCAAGTCTCCATTTGCCCAGTCCATTCAATTCCCACACTGCTAGATCACTGTTATGCCTTTCCCACTCTCCTCAAATGTCCAACACCTTCATTCCACTCTAGCTAATTAATGACAGTTCTTATTTCACAAAGAGGCAACCTGGAGAGAACTTTCAAATGCTTTCTCCACCAAAGTGACCACTTTCGCTGCACCTGAGTGCACATTCTCTGCCTTCTCCCCTCTCACCAGGCCTGGACTCTCCACGCCCCTATGCAAAGACCCTTCTGTTTGTGCACTAGGTTTCATCCCCTTCGTCTACTCCTGGACCTCACCTCTGTCTCCCTCAGATCCTGCATTTTCCCTTCTCTGTTGGGTCATTCTCCTTAGGGTCAAACATAGCATCTCATCTCCCAACACTCGCTTGATCCTGTCTCCCTCTCCAGCACCCACTTCATTTCTCTGCTCTTGTTTATAGCAAAACTCTTCCAGAAAGGTTGTCTCTATACTCTGCCTCTAATTCCTCAACTTCCCTTCCTTCTTGGTCCACTCCACTCAGCACTTTGTCCACCACTTGCAGAAACTGGCCTTGCCTAGGCACCAATGAGCTCTCTACATTGTTAACCCAGTGGGCAGTCCATTCTCACCTTTCTTACCCACCAACAGCGTTTACCACATACCGTCACCCTGTCCTCCCTGAAGCGTGGTCTCACCGAGAACACTATCCCTTTGTTCTAATCCTATTTCACCGGCCATTCTCATCACTCAGTCTCTTTACTAGTTTTAACTCATCTTTCTGACCGTTAAACTTTGGAGAATCTGGGGCTTAATCCTTACACCTTCTTTCTATCCATACTCACGTCCTCAGTGGGCTCACTAGCTACACAGCATTGGGGCCCACTTGCACCCCATGTTTCCACTCTCACATGTCCAGCCCCACCATCATCCATAAACTTCAGATTTGTATATCCAGCTGCCTACTCAACAGCTCTACTTGGACAAATAAAACACATCCAAAACCAAACTCTTGATGTTATCCCCAAACCTACTACCCTCCCCCCGCCCCCACCTTCTCAGGGATTGGCAACTCCATTCTTCAAATCATGCAGGTCAAAAACCATGAGTTTTCCTTGACTCCACATCCTGAAATGGGCTCCCTGCTTCTGCCCTTGCCCTCCTCCAGGATGGAGTGATTCTACGTTAAATCAAGGCATTCATCTCCAAATCCTCCAAGGCTTCCGCTGCAGAGTCAAATCCAGTGTCCATACCATGGCCTCCAAAAGCCTGTGTGACCTGGCCCATTGCTACTCCCTCTCTGTCCTCATCTCCCACCACGCCTGCCCCTCAGCCATCCTGACACCCCCACTCCCTTAAGCAACTCCTACATCAGGCCTTGGGACTTGCTCTTCCCTCAGCCTGCAATGCCCTTTTCCCACTTAGCAACATGGCTTGCTTCCACAAGTCTGCTCAAAGGTCCCTTTATCAGAAGGGTCTTCCCTGACCATTTTATATACAATAGACTCCGCACAATTTCTGCCACTTTATACTCCCTTGCCCAGGCTGATTTATTTCCATATCATTTATCACCAGGTGCCCTTTTTTGTCTCTCTCTCCCAAACAGAATGTAAATGCTCAGAGCTGATATGATTTGTTTTGCTCATTGAGGTATCTCCAGCCCCTAGAGCAGTGCCTGCCGGGAAGCAGACACCCAATACATATTTGTTGAATGAATGAATATGTGAATGAACTACAGGGGGAGATAGCAGAGCCCAGAGACAGGAAGTAACTCACTCTCTTGCGACACACGGCCTCAGCTATTTTGGTTCTTTTATTTTGTGAGACATTAGTTCCTTTACTATTTAGGCTATTTTAAATTGGGTTTCTGTGCTTTTCAGCCAAGTGTATCCTAACTGAATCACTGCCATTTGGGCCAGTGGGCAGGGAGGAAACAAGAGTGCACAGGATCCAAGCAGGAGAGTCCTGCCCGCAGCCAAGCTGAGTAGAAGTCTATCCATGGCAGCCTAGGGTTGGGGAGCTGCAATTGCTGGTGTACCCCCTAGGTTCACATCTAATATGGCGGGAAAGTGCCTTAGAATACACCACCATGCTAGCAGTGCACCACAAAACTCCACGATCACCCAGGGCTCTGGGTCCCTTGGAAAGGAGCTTAGAAATGGGGAAAAGTTCATAGTACAACTCTGGTACTTCCCCCCTGAACCCCGAAGGGCAGCCCCCTTTGTCCTGGACCACTGGGTTGCAGATCAGTGCTAGCTTCCCTCTGGAGGGAGACGGAGAAAGAACAAGGGAACAGCAGGCAATTGCTATGATTCAAGCATGTTACATGCATTTTATCTAGAAGGGGACCTGGTATAGAGCACGGGTGGTCTCCTAACATATCCCTCTTTTTATCCATTGTTCAACTTCTCTTCAGCTATGATCAGGCTTTTACCCCCATCACGCTACCACTCCACCAATGAGCTTCAGGGCGCTAAATTCAGCGAAGACTTCAGTCTTTATCTAACTTGACCTGTCCACATCAGCAGTCTTTGACAGGTTGACCATTCCCCCAAACGCCACACTCACCTGGCTTCCTCCTTCCTCTCTGGCAGCTTCCCCTCAGTCTCTTTTGTTGGTTCCTTCTCACTTTCCCAACCCCTTGATACAGGAGCACCCAGAAACTGAATCCTTATACCTCTTCTCTCTATATCCGCACCACTTCCTTGGAGATCTCATTCCATGACTTTATATTGACCCACTGCTATGGACTAAATGCATGAGCCCCCCACCTTCACACATTTACATATTAAAGCCTTAATCCCCCATGTGATGGTATCTGGCACTGGGGCCTTTAGGGGGGTGATTCGATCATGAGGGCATAAGGGACTAGTGCCCTTCTAAGAAAAGGAAGAGACCAGAACCCTCTCTCCCTCTGCCAAGGACACAAGGTGGTCAACTGCAAGCCAGGAAGAGAGCCCTCACCAGAATAAGCACTGCTGAGACCTTCATCTTGGACTTACCAGCCTCTAGAACTGTGAGACATAAATTTCTGTTGTATAAGCCACCCAGACTATGGTATTTTGTCACGGCAGCCCAAGCACACCAATACACCCTCCTACCTACCAATTGCAGTGTTCTTCATCCCCTTCTACCTGGTACCATTTCCTTTCAACCTGAAGAACTTCTGTGACCATCTTTTCTTGTGTGGGTCTACTGGCAACAAATTCTCTGCTTTTGTTCACTGGAAAATGTCTTTCACATTCATTTTTGAGATATGTTTTTGCAGGATATGGAATTCTATATTGACAGATTTTTTTTCTTCATCACTACAAAGATTTAGTCATTGTTTATTTTTATTTTTCTGATGAGGAGTTACTCATTCTTACTGTTGTGCCCTTGTATGTAATGTGCCTTTTTTTCTCTTGCTATTCTAAATATGTCTGTCTTTGGTGTGCTGGTTTTAGCAATTTAACTATGTGTACTTCATACTGGTTTTCTTTATATTTGTCTTGCTTAGGATTCACTGATATTCTTGGATTTGTGGGTTGATGTTTTTGAAGAAACTTGGAAAATTTTGGCAAATATTTCTTCAACTATTTTTCTGTCCTACTCCCTCTCTTTTTCTTCTGGAATTCCAATTACATTCTGGTCACACTTTTTTCTTTTTTTTAAAGATTTTATTGGGGAAGGGGAACAGGACCTTATTGGGGAACAGTGGGTACTTCCAGGACTTTTTTCCAAGTCAAGTTGTTGTCCTTTCAATCTTAGTTGTGGAGGGTGCCATTCAGCTTCAAGTTGTTGTCCTTTCAGTCTTAGTTGTGGAGGGTGCAGCGCAGCTCCAGGTCCAGTTGCCATTACTAGTTGCAGGGGGCACTGCCCACCATCCCTTGCAGGAGTCGAACCAGCAACCTTGTGGTTGAGAGGACGCACTCCAACCAACTGAGCCATCCGGGACCTCAGCGGCAGCTCAGCTCAAGGTGCCGTGTTCAATCTTAGTTGCAGGGGGCGCTGCCCACCATCCCTTGTGGGACTCGAGGAATTGAACTGGCAACCTTGTGGTTGAGGACCACTGGCCCATGTGGGAATTGAACCGGCAGCCTTCCGAGTTAGGAGCATGGAGCTCTAAGCACCTGAGCCACCGAGCCAGCCCTGGTCACACTTTTTGATACAGGTCATTGAGGCTCTGTTAAATTTTTTTTTTGTTTTTCTTTTCTTCTGTGTGCTTCATTTGGATGATGACTTGTCTTCAAGTTCACTAATCCATTCTTTGGTTGTATCCAATCCTCCGAATTTTTTTATTATATTGTGTATTTCAGTTCTAGGGTTTCCTTTTGATTTTTTTTTTTCTTAGTTTCCACATTTCTCCTGAAACTTCCTCTTTACCAGTTAATCCTTTATTCCTATTGATTCTTTAAAAGACTTACCAAATTTATTTTAGAGTCCTTGTCTGCTGATTCAAACATCTGTGTTATCTATGTGCCTGCTTCTGTTGCCTGATTTTTCCTTTAACTGTGGGTCACATCTTCTTCTTTGAATTTCTTGTAATTTTTGACTATATGTTGATAATTATGATTTCTCATAGAAACTCTCGATTCTGTTATCTTCCTCTGCAGAATATTATGTGTTGTTCTAACAAGCTGTTAATTTACTGGCAGATCATCTTAATACTGATATGGCTTACTTTTAGGTTCTATGATGGTGGGTCTATTTCAGTTTTGACCTTAGTTGTAGGGTGAGTCCCTTAGTCCTGTGATGTATCTTTACTCCTAAAGTGGGGTTTTCTGGAGTTTCAATGGAAAGTCTGTGACCAAGCACATCCATCTTGGAAGGACTTGAGCTGCAGTGGGAAGCTGAAATCTCTGCTCAGTTCTTTCAGCTTTCTAGCTGTTGCATTCCTCTAGGAACTATGGAGTTTTGACTCCCACATGCAAAATTAAGGAGTCAGGCAAAGATTCAAGAAGAGTTTACACACAGACTATGGGGCCTCCCTGCTCTGTGACTTTTTTTCCTCCTCAATTCCCAGCTTCTCTAGAAGTGTCAGCCCAGTAAGACTGCTACTTTCTGCTTGAGTTCTTATGTGTATTGCATGGGCCAGTGAGTATCCTCAGGAAAAACAAAACAAACAAACAAACGAAAATACCCTGTATAAACATGGATCTCATCCCTTCTCTCAAGAGTTGAAACTCCTCCAGCATCTGTCTGTTTCAGGTCACTGCCCCATGCCACAGAGTTTATAATCATTATCAGCACAAGAGTCAGTCAGATACAAGCTACTCTATGATTATCAGAGGCTGGGAATTCAGTCTTTTGGCTATAGATAACCTCTATAATCTGACAACTCCCAAATTTATATCAATAACTCCAATCTCTCCCTGATATCCAGACTTGTATATCCAACAGCTTCTGGGATGTCAAATAGGCATTTCAAATGATACATGAGGGCCTGCCCAGTGGCTCAGGTGGTTGGAGCGCCGTGCTCCTAACACCAAGGTCACCGGTTCGATTCCCACATGGGCCAGTGAGCTATGCCCTCTACAGCCAAGATTGTGAACAATAGCTCTCCCTGGAGCTGGGCTCTCCCTGTGAGCCACCGGAGGTTGGCATGAGCAGCAGACTGACGACTGGCGACTGACTGCCTCAGCCAGGGGGAGCGCAAGGCTCATAACACCAGCATGGGCCAGGGAGCTGTGTCCTACACAACTAGACTGAGAAACAACGGCTTGAACCGGAGTGGGGATGGGGGAAGCGGTAGAAGGGGGAAAAAATTACACATGAACAGAAGTAATCTGTTGATCATTTCCCTCCCAAAATTACTCCACCTGCAGTCTTCTCCATCTCAGTAAATGGTACCTCCATTCTCCACAGCAAACGTTGGAGACATCCTTGGCTCCTTTTTCCTCACTTTTAACACCCTCCCCCCCCATCAGCAAATTCTTAAATACATATCCAGAGTGAAACAATACATCTTAGTTTTGCCTTAAAACAAAATGATAAGGGAACGTGGGTAGGAGCATAAATGAAACAAGATCAGCCATGAAATGAAACTCGTTGCAGCTGGGTGATGGGTATATGACTGTTATTATCCTGTTCTGTTTTATGTTTGAAATGTAGCATCAAACCACTTGTCACCACTGCCACCATTACCACGCTGGTGCAAGACACCACCATCTCCTGCCTGGATTACTGCACGTGGCTTCTATTGCTGTCTCCATACAGACATGCTACACTCGTCTCAAAATCTACTCACTAGTGAGTAGCTTTCTAGCTTACTTAAAAAAACACACACAAAAAAGCAAATAGCTTATGATACTGTACAAGTTTCATTGTTCCCTCTGCCTCCATCTTAGTAACTTCTCCGCACTCTTGCTCATAATTATTTCGTAGAATGTACCCAAATTTAACTTTTTCTGGCGTTTCATCAGGATTAGGTTCAGATTATGTATTTTGGCAGAAAACCCACTCAAGTGATTGATCCCTTTAGTAAGGAGGGATTTCTATTATGTCTTTCCACTGTAAAAATGCCATTCCCCCCCCCCCTTGTAATTGATAAACAATCTGTGCAAATATCCTAATCCCCAATTAACTTTCACCCAATGGTTTTAGTGTCCATTGATGATGCTTACATGACTTAATCATCACTCGGGTAGTTACATCCTGGTGGTTTTCCACATTTACTTGTCAGTAATACTGTAAGGAAGAGCTCTCCCCTCTCCAGGTGGGGACTATGCTAGGGGCTGAGGTGCGTGTGGGCTTCTCTGAGCTCTAAGGTGATGAGTTCCGGCCAGAGGCTGAAACAATGTGAGAAAAGAACTAGCACCACCAAGAACAAAGAACACGGAAGGCAGAGGAACGGGCATCTTCGTGGGAGGTGGTGGGATGAAGCTCTGCACGATGGTGAGAACAGGCCGGCTCTATACTTAAGACCTTAGCCAAGCACTCCCGTTTCTCAGTTTGTCTCTCCTCACCCTTCCTCTTTACCCACATCCCTAAAACATATGGCAGATGGCACCTGGTGGGAAGGTCTGTCACAGCTTTCCAGACCAAACGTAAGTAGGGTCAGTGTGTCCGGTGGGGAATGGCACTGTCTACCCCTCCAATCTGTAAACTGAACCAGGAAGAGGTTAAGGAAACCTGAAGGGCATTGTAAAGCCGACTAGCAGGTCTAGATACGTGTACTCATGAAGAACACCCCACCCCATCCCCCCTTCCCAGAGGGTTAAAGACGACCCAGAACCAGAAAAACACTAAGTACTCTTGAGCCTGTGCCAGGTCTCCCAGACTCCTCTTTCCTCCAGGTCAGAGTCAAGAACGAGGCAATGACTCCAATCCTTTAAGAGCTTTGTTGGATGGCATCCAACATTCAGCCTTGTCTGTCTGTAGTTCTCTTTAAATCTTTTGAGGTTTCCCTCTTACTGAGAACTCCCCTTCCCCTCCCCTTGTCTGATGATTCAGCATTTAGGGAGACTTTTTTTTCCCACTACATACCTGTTATTTGGGTAGAGATTTCTTCTTAATTCTCCAACCCAAAGAGCTACCTACTTCCTTTTGACTCATGGTCTGAGACAGATTTGGATATGGAGTGGAGTGAACTTGCTGCAGAAAACCTTTTTTAAGAGAAGACTGAGTATAATTTAAATGCATAATAGCGTTCTAACCCCTTTGCCAAAAGCCATCTTAAAGAGGGCTGATATAGTCTGTTAAATGCTGGTAATTATACAGTGGAAACACGTATCCTTACAGACATGAAGTCAGAGGGCTCCTGCCATCCTGGCTGCCTAGACCACTTCATCTGAGCAGTCACAGAAGAGCCACGGGAAAATACCCCACCAGGTAAACAGGGCCTGTGGACTGGTTTCTCACCCTAGAAAGAAGTTACCTGACCCAGGAATACTAAGGACCAAACGAATTCCAAATTGTACACCTATGAAGATACAACACGTGGCCACTCATCAAGTCATTCCCCAGTTCCAGAATCTCCTGGCTTTTCTCCTTACCCACTTCTCCCTCTTCTCTACCACTCAGCCTCCCCTCCATATCCCCACCGTGCCTTTGCTCAGGCTATGTGCTCAAAGACAAATGCTACCACCCGCCCTGCCCATCCTGGCCCTCTCTAATTTGCTCCTGCCGGGACGCTGCAGCGTGTTGTGCCACAGGCTGAGCTTTCAATCTTCTGATTCCACACTGCTTTATAATCTGAATTGCTTACATCCATGACCACCTATCAAGGCCTTCCTAGTAGGGAGTGTCTTTCTCCTACAGTACTCATGGTGTTAGGCACAAAACTGGTGTTTAAAAGACTGGTTCATCAACCAACATATTTGATTTGGAAATGGAAATAAAATAGCCCCACACATCAGTAAGGGAAGCCATGGCTGAACCTTCACACTCTTGCACCATTTTCTAGACTCAGCATCATCTTCCTTGCACATGATTTGCAGGATGCAAATGATGGTTTTTCTCAGGCCCAAACAACTGTGCCTGTCTGGGTCTCTAAAGACAGTAATTACTGCCTTTGAGCTTTCTCTACTGGAATGAGCGCTACCACCCCAAGGACTGATGTGCCGTGGGGTGTTCATCAGACCACAATGCAGTATTGACAGCTTCAACTGAGACCAGGCTGACCTGCAGCCCCCAACCCCAAATAGGCAATAATGAAGGTAAGAATTCGCTGCTGTCCACTTGGCTTCCAGGGACAGGGTGAGAAAGAACCACAGAGCTTATGGTGGCCCCCATCCAGTCGTCTATGACGCTTGGAAAGACGCTACCTCTGAAATGCACAGAATTGCTTCAGGACCCTAAAGGGACTTTACTTCTACACGCTGGATTGGGCTGATCCCCAATCCTACCTCTCCCCCTGCTCCCACCCCAAACACACACATTGTAAGGCTTGCTAAACATCTGTAATCACGAGAGAAAAGGAGAGCAGCTGATCAAGAGGGGACCCTGTGGAAGGCAAAAAAAACGGGGGGGTGGAGGGAGGAAAGAAGCATACCAAGCATTTCGAGGAAAACAACTTAAAAATTAATGAGCTCTCAGGAAAAGCAGGCATTCATACGAGAATCGATCAGGCTAGGTTTTCTGAGCACCTGTCTGTTGATCCAGAAACATTTATCGCATGCTGGCCATGTATAAGGAAATGCTGAAGTGGACACGAAGATATAGCATATGTGAGAAAGAAATGTTTGGGAAAAACTGATTTTAGATTCTGACCCCAGGAGTTTATAACCTAAGTGGTGCTAATCAGATCTAACTACTCTTCCTGAAGACCCCCTATACTTATAAACTCGCTGTCAAGGTTTCTGTCATGAGAGCCCCTGTCACACTGTCCCCCAGTGCCCCACACAAGTTTTTGTGCGTGTACTTCATGAGCATCCAATTGCTGCTGCCAGTTAGTGTTATGGGGGGTAGATGGAGAGTAGGTAATTTTCAGTAACGATAGTTAAGGAAGACTTCACAGAGGAGCTCAAATTTGAACTAGGTGTTGAAGACCGGATAAATTTGGAAGTGCAGAGCAAAGGCTGGAGAGCTTTCCAAGGCAGAAAGGAGCTCACGATTTAGCAAAGAACTTAGGTATACATACCGTGTTTCCCTGAAAATAAGACCTAACCAGAAAATAAGCCCTACCATGATTTTTCAGGATGACATTCCCCTGAACATAAGCTCTAAGGCGTCTTTTGGAGCAAAAATTCATATAAGACCCGGTCTTATTTTCGGGGAAACACAGTAGGACTAATTATAATATGATGAATGCTCTCTCACCAGTATAAACAAATTAGGAAGAGAGTGCTTAAAGGGGACAACAAAGTTTAGAAGGAACAAAGGAAGGCCCCAGGTGGAGGTGATATCTGAAGTGGGCCTTGAGGAATGATCAGGCTATCACACAAGGACATTCAAGGTACTCGGACCAGAAGAGGCAAACACTGAAGCCAGAAAGAGTAAGTCTGGGGCAAGAAAGTCTGTATCGGGCCAACACTTGGATGTTATTGAAGATTCCATTTTCCTTGTACATGGCCCCTCCCTGCAGCCTTTCACGACAGGAAAGGAAGTGCACTAGAGTGGTAACAGTTCCTACTTGGCTGTGACCTTCAGCGCCTTTAGTATTCTGTTATTCGTCGGCATCTCTAGGAAGAGGACAAGGAGTCTTGAAAGTGAGGTTTTACTGAGAATGCAGAAGGCGTTCTCAATTCTGAGAGCTCCATTTACACCAAAGTTTGGACAATGGAACATGGGTTTTACTCTCAGCCACAGATAGAGGGACCTTGGGATGCGATGCAAGGAGAGTCCGTCCCTTCATTCTGGAGCATGTAGAATGACTCCTAGGGCAGGAAGAGAGGAAGATTTAGAAAGAAAGAGTAGGTTGTAAAGAAGAACAGCTGTTACTGTACCTTTCTATCTCTCAGGGTCAATCCTCCTGTGTGGGGGGACAGGGGTGGGATGGAGAGTGAAATAGAAATTGCATGACGGGTTAGTGGCCTGCTTTCCTAGGCAAAGCTTGGGGAAGGCTAAAGCCACTCAGAGAAATCTTAGGTACTTGTGACTCAGGGACATACCTAAAATGGCCCGGAGGCATGAGCTCGGCTCTGGTAGGAGCCGTCGAGCTAGTCTGAGAAAACACGCTGGGCTTCCCAAAGCTTGAGCAAGCTGTTCAGGACATCGCAGGTTTCCAACCTCCCCACTGCCCACCCGCACCAAGAGCCAAGCAGATGAACAGTCCTGAAGTTGGGAAATGGAGGCTGTTGCAAGTAGAGACCTTGAGAGCAAAGGTAATGCCAGAGTTGTGGTCTTTCTCCAGCAGGACATGCTAACAAATGAACAAAACCAAGGAGTCACTTACATAACCAGCATATTCGGCAAGGGCTGTGGTCAATGAACAGAGGCAGAAGGATGGAGCATTTCGCGGCAGAACTGTCCAAGGACCTCAGCACCAGCACTGGAGAACCTGCTTCTCTGTCACCCAGAGGTGACCTCTACTTCCCCATCTTTTAGATGCCATCTTAGGGAGGAAAACAGGAAGAGGCTTTCAAAAGCTGAACATTTATTCTGAAGAGGCCGTCTGAAGCCCAAGGCAGACTGAATAAGACAATGAGTTATCTTTGGCAAGTTTACGGCCATCCACCTCTTCCCACACCCTCCCAGAGCCAGATGGGGCTCATGAGGGATTTTAAATGAATGATGCGAAATGAAGAAACTGCAACTTTGTTCGCATGGTCTGAGTTTGAATGTGTGGGAGGTGGGAAAGGAGAACATTGATGGGGTAAGGTCTGAAAGCCCACGGGGAACGTGGTGGGAAGCAGTGGCTTGCTGGCTGACAATAACTCTGGTTTTCCTAAATGCAGATCCCAGCGCTCCAACTCCACAGCTGCTAAATCAGAATCCCTCAGCAGAGGCCAGGGCAGCTGCATTGCAACACCTCTCCTTGGGACTCCTACTTGGAAACCTCACCGAAACACTGGTATGAGCATTCGCCTTGCTCAGGACATCACCTCCTCCGAGTCTGAGGGAAAAGACAGGTGCAGTGCCCAAGGGCAACTGCAGAAATCGCAGAGGTGACGGCAGTGAGTAAGGAGGTGGGACAGAACCTGGAGATGGCTGGTATAAACTAGTCTCAACACACTTGGAGGTCAACAGGGAGATAAGTAGTAGTCAGGAGGGTTGCAAGGAACTTGGTCTTCATTTTTCTGTTGTCTTTTAAAGCTGGAGTTACTGCGCCTGGGTGAATGGGCTGCAGGAACGGGCAAGTGGAATCTGAGAAGGAATAACTGACTAGCAGTGTGGGAGAGGCTTGCAGAGCTAGCCAGGGCTCAGAGCACATGGCTGAGCCCTGACCTACGAAACTTTCCCTCTGCCACTGAGCTAAGGACGTGAGGAGGAACTGGCTGGAAGTGAGGAGAATGAAAGTTTTGGAGAGCCACTGTGGGAATAGCAGAGGGGCCACCTAAGGATGGTAAAGACACATCTCACAGTGTGGCCTTTCAGAACCTAGAGATAGATCAGCTTCCCTCCCAAGATACGGAAGCAACCTAAGTGCCCATTGGTAGATGACTGGATGAAGAAATTGTGGTACATTCATACAATGTAGTATTACTCTGCTATAAAAATGAATGAAATCTTACCATTTGCAACAACATGGATGGACCTAGAGAATATTATACTAAGTGAAAAGAGTCAGACTGAGAAAAACAAATACCATATGATCTCACTTATATATGGAATTCAAAGAACAGAATAAACGAGCAAACAAAACAAATACTCATAGATACAGAGAACACACTGATGGTTGCTAGACGGGAGGGGGGTTGAGGGCCAGGGAGAAAGTGAAGGGATTAGAAAACACAAATTGGTAGTCACAAAATAGTCACGGGGGATGTGAAATACAGTATGGGGAATATGATCAATCATGTTGTGAAGATTATGTAGGGTGTCAGACGGGTACTGGATTTACCATTTTAGCTCCCATTCCACACACATAGTAACGACAAAAATAGCAAAGGCTTTCTACAGGGAGGGCAGTGGAAATGGGTTGGAATGGAATTCCATATTTTTTTACTGTATAAACTGGTCTCCCTGCATTGTATTGTTCAGAAGTTTTGGATTTGATAAAAAAAAAAAAAAAAAAAAAAAAAATTCTTATATAACCATGTAGCTTTAAAAAAATACCCAAAGCTTATTATTTTCAGACATTTTCAGATTACATGTAAAATGTGTAGAAATAGTTTTGGATAATACAATTATAAGTTGGATAATAAGAAAAGATAGATCTTGACCTAATAACTACCTAAATAATTTATCAAAACATTATCAAGGAAGTCATCACAAATATTGTAACATAATATTAATTTATCAACTTGGCATGTTTAATACTATGTATGTCCAATATACTTTCTATGCTCATTCTCTCTGAACACTTATTGCTAGCTGATCAATAAAATTCTTTGATTCCACTGCACACTTTTATTTGAGGACACTTGCAACAGACAAGACAAAGAAACGTTTGGTTCCAAATACACTAGTCAAAGTATATACTCAACTTAGAGTACATAAAAAATCATGCATGAAAAGGATGTCTAAAATTTTTATATTTAATTTCAAACACCAAATTTTAAGTAGACCAACACAGATCTTTTGTGTTGTTCAGAGTAAGTGAAAATAAATCATATTACATCTCCATATGGCTTGCTGAATGGCTTAATGTGTTTTGGAGATTTTTCTTAAGATTTGTAATGGCTTTCTCTAACTGAAAGTGCTGTTAGAGAAGCTTCAAACATTTCCTGATGAATATGCATGTGCATCAAAAGTAAAAGTAGAAAAAATTACACCAAACAGTGGTCTTCTCTAGTTTTTGTAATGTGGGTAGTTATTTTTCTTTTTTTTTAAATATTTTTAAAAAGTAATAGGTGTATTAGAAAGCAAAATAAAATAAAATAAATAAAAAAATTAAAAATAGTCCCATTCACTGGTCTCCCAGTAAAAGACCACAAAATATTTTCATGTATTTACATATGATAATAAGTTATTTGACCATTAAAGATGAGAGTGGGAAAGGGGAGCCCATTTAAACATATATTCAGGGAGAAATATATTCAGTTCCCTGAGAAACGTGGTAAAGAAACATTGCACACACAGAAGTTGAAGACTGAGATTAAGTCCACTTTCTAGGGCTACCAAGTACAGCTGTGTCTCCAGAAAGAAGCTCACTTCCTAACTTCCTCCACAGCAGAGATTCAGAATCTTCAATTTTTGATACTTGTAATATAGAAACAGGACACAGATAATTGTGGTGTTTCCTTTTTTACAATTTGTGTCCAAGTTACAACATACCGTGATCAACCAGATCATTGCTAAAGCATTATTATTGGTAAAGCTTCCCTAAAGCACTGCACGCTTCTACAAATGGCCAGCATGAAGTACAGCAGGTTTACAGCATTTCGGCATTTAAGAAGCCCCAGAAAGATTTTGGAAGTGGTATTAATGGATGTCAATTTTCACTAAAAGATTTCTCTGAATCGAATGCTTCCTTTTACCTCATTTACGAGGTAGACGCTTCTAGTTCTGTGCGAGCCAGGCTCAGAGTTTAGAGGGCGTTCGTTCATTCCAGTCACGTGGTCATGGCCAGGAGCAACAGCGAGGTCAGACCTAGGTTAGACAAGAAAATACATTCCTTTGGTCTTAACGCCCCTCTGTAGTATGTTAGAATAGGCGTCTACTTAATGCTGTACGAATTAAAAACACTTGATCCAAACAGATCCCGATTTGGGATCTCGTCAGCTTCTCCCTTTTCCTCTTCACTGGCAAACAAGTACAACTTCCAGACAGCACACAGCATGGGCTGGCGGATTGATTGCATTTAGAGCCCCAATTCTTCACCCCTCCTTGTAAGCTCCCCTTTTGCCATTTAACTCTGAAGTGCCTTTCCACTCTGTGCTTGGCCACGTGGCTTGCTTCTGGGCAAAGCTAGTCAGCAGAAGCACGCAGACTTGAAAGGGGCTTGTGGGGTTGAGCTCGCCTGCTGCTGCCCTTTGCCACCTCCATGAAAACATGCCTGGGCTAGCTGACGGGGGATGAGCAATGTGGGAAAAGGGCTGAGTGGCTCCATTTAGGCCAACTCCCCTTGCAATGCTCCCCAGGCATGGCTAGAACTGCGCAGAACAACCCAGGCGAAATCATTGCTCTAACTCATGAACTAAATGAATGTTCACTGTTGCACGCCACTGGGTTTTTGTGGTTCGCGTACATTACTTTTGTGGCAACAGATAATTGCTACAATAGGTTTTCACTTGACATCTCTGAGTGTGACATCTCTCTCGAAACTTTTCTGAGAGGAAGATTTGGCAGTAAAGACCTTCATTGTTAGCAAGCATCTCTTGACATTCTGTCAACTGTAGATAGAGTCGTCTAATACTGAGCACCTTCTTTGTGCAAAGTGCTCTCAAGAACTCATTTAATTCTCATAACCACCCTGAAAAGTAACTTCCTCATTCTGGGGAATCTGAGGAAATGAGGAACTTGAGCCAGACTGATTAAATGATTTATCTAAAGTCACAACAAATTGGCAGAATCGGGGCCAAACCTCTGATTCTGAGAATAGCTGCATTTTTCATCACATCAGAAATGATAACTAACACTTAAAACTAGCAGAATGTTATTCTGTCCAAAGTCATTAAAGACAGAAAACATCTGTTTAAAGAAGGCAATTGAGTTTTTATTCCATCATCCAAGATAGCTTTCGTATTTGACCATTACAGGACTGTTTTTTTCAAGCATTCCACCCTTAGCATTCTTGTTGCTTAAATGGCCTTCCAGTTGAGAAGCACCCAGACAGCCAGACTAAATCATATAGACCCTCCACCATTTCCCCATTTTATCTGAAAGAATTTTATGTTCCATAGCCCTCTTCAGCCAATCACCAATTCTGTAACCTGTAAATTTGAAGATTAGTTGTTCCTCGGTGGTAATACTGACTAGAATAAAGCACAACCTCACAAATATAAATTAGGAATAGTGGATACACAAAATATGAACTCATTTTCAACGGGGATCTTTTAGAGAATGTAGTAAGCCAGATTCTTAGACATCTCTCTCCCTTTTGTTATTACGTTCCTAAAAAAATTAACAGAAACAGATCAATTAAATATCCTAAGATACAGCAGTATTCTAGGGTTTAATTGCAGGGGATTTTAGGGGTAGACAGAAAAAGGCGGAAGCAGGACATAACGGAGAAAATGAAACTGACCATTTGGCAAATGAAAAATCACACCATGAGATGTTACACAGACATTGCTAGAAACTTTGAATTCCAAATTCAGTTTATCAAATCTAGCTTGATAAAATATTGATTTGATACTTAGGTTAAATTTAAGCACCTGGATACTGGAATGATAAAAGACAGGAAAATAATGCTTTAGTTAGAAAATAGTTAAACCTTTTAGAGTGTAACCTTTTGTCAGTGGTTGTCATTTTAGAATTTAAAAATTGAATTTTCCTTTGCCTCACACTTCCTTTATGCATGTAACTTGTAGCAGAAAATTCCCCTTTAACAACTTCAGAGCATAGCAAAAAAAACAGTGGTTTGTAGGACACTAATTCTGTTACAGACGAAAGCATTCAATTATCTCTATAAAATTCAATTCCTTAGAAAATATGTTTGTGATTGACTAAGTATGTTCTTAAAACGTGGTGATACCACATGCTATTTATTCAAGATCTTAATTTAAAAGTTGGAATGAAAAAGCTTGTGGTTCTTGGGTGAAACAAAGACACTAATCTGTTTTCTTTTCAATATATTTTGAATATAAAAAGGCAACCTATTTTTCTTCCAGATGTTCAACGAGGCTTATTTAAATCTTCATGGTGCCACTGCAGCCCAAACATACTTAAAAACTGCAAACAGCCACTTAAAAGGTCATCATTTATATTAAAATCTTATTTGCAAGGCATTTGTATTTAAAGCAGTGTGATCAAACATAGTTTAGAGATAAGATCTCCTATGGGAAAAAACTAACAAGATGAGTGAATTCTAGTTTTTCAGGATAAGTGGCCTTAATGGAGAATTTCTGTTGGGCAATAGTTAAGGCCTCTTGATAACTACTACTTCTCATCAGAAAAACTGCATGGACACAAAATTCTGCACGAAATTTCAGAGGATTCTTTCATCTCCAGCTGTGAGTAAAAGTTAAGTTTCAATTCATACACACACGTATGTTTCAATTCCTCCCTCCCTCCACCCCCCAAACCATCAGCCCCATCCTTGGCTGGAATTATGGCTGGTATTGCCCCTTGCCCCAGCTTGCCTGCTCGGCAGCACAATCTTGTTGCAGATTATGAAACCCCAGGTGTACAGCTATCTACAGCTTTTACCTCCCCGAGTTCTAGGCTCTATTATTAGATGTGGGCTTCACAGTACTATCTACCAAGCTTGTGGTTGTCAGTTTTCTACTCACTATACACAGATCAGTAATGTCCAGTTTTCATGCAGTCAGACCCATAAACAAGTTTTGTTCCAAGACCTCATTTTGACTGGCTTCAAAAGTCCTCTCCATCTGTCCCAAGTTAATGCATCCTCCAAACACCGTGCTTACACATTTTGTCCATCGCCGTCCTGCACCGCATTGCTCAGAAGCACCTTCTACTTCCTCTGTGATCTCTTTCCTCAGGTACTTGAAAAACTTTGTAAGCAACGTTATTACCACATAGCATTAAGGTAGGTGCAGAGGCCTATTGAGGACAGGTTGTAAAAACTTTGGCAAATCCCTATCACAAACTCCATGTTTTCTATAACCATAAGGTCGAATAGCTTGGAATGGAGCACAGTAACCCATTCTATTCTCTTGTAGCTTCCAAAAAAGCATGCTTACTTAGTCTGTTGTTGCCTATCACTTAACTTGTCACCCACAAGTCTAATTAAACGTTCGTGCTATTAACACAATTTTAAGTATTATGCCTTCGTTATGTGCAAACTAGCATGACTTCGTTTTACAAAACCACCATCAGTTTAATCGCGTAACAAATATTTCCATACCATTTCATTGTAGCAGATAATAGCTTTGATGTATGCCTTTGCCATTTTCTTTTGCATGCCTACATTTGTGAACTTAATTTTCAGGTTGGGTTCATCTTGTGTATTTTGATGAAAAGGACAAGAGTCTGTTAAAAAGGAAGCTGGACAATTTCATGGTGCAAATGTTCTTGAGTAGCAAATGAGGATGGTTTCCACCGAGCTTTTACGACACAGTTGGTGCTTAAAATGACTGCACTGGTGTATCAGTTTGACACTAATATTCTGCTTTCTGCACTAAGGAGCTTTCCACCTAATTTGAAGCAAAGGGCAAAAAGGATTTGCCAAGCAGGGAGAAAGCCCAAACACAACATTCTTCTCCCCTACTCTTTCAGCCTCAAGAATATGTGCAATTGTGGACTCTAGGGTTGTTGCAGAAATCTCCCAGTGTAGACAACCTGTGTCACTAACAGGCTGATTGGCAGGAATGTTCCCAGGGTGAGGTGACAATGGAAAAGAATCTCTGCTAGTCCTTCTGTCAACTGAAGTGATGTTGTTTAAGTTCAATGTTGGAGATTCCTTTTAGATTTACTGTATGTTGTAGCAATTTAAGTAGAATTTGTTTCAATAGGTTTTCTATCAATACGAAATTGTTGATGAAACATGCCAGTCCCTGGGCTGTAGTTCCATGCCAAGTTTGGTATTTCAGCTTTTGAGGTCCCTTTTGTTACATCCTAAAGCATGAATGTTTTAAATGTTTGGAAGAAAGCAGGTCTGCTACGCAGAGAAGTACTGATTCATCCTAGGAACTGAGCTCCCACAAGGCACAAAAAGGAAGTCTGGTTGCTCTAAATAAAGTTTACGTTTTTCAATTATTTCATGATGATGATAAAACGAATTATGAGTACACGATGTCTTACCTAACGTTTTTCAATGGAGTTTTTTGGAAAATAGCATTTGCTTTTTTCCTAAGAGTACATTTCAAGAGTAAATGTGAATTTCACCTTCTAGTTTGTTTTTGTTTACACCACAGATCACGTGTACTAGATCTTTCATTTGGTATAGGCACGCTCTGAAATAAACTAAAATGCATCACTTACTAGCACTGTGGGTATGTGCTGTGTGGGGGTGTATTACGCAGTGCCTGTCTGTGTGCCAGGGGAGTGGTATCAATTTTTTACATAACACGAAACTTAAAAAAAGATGTACTCCTCATTTCTTAACCCTATTATGTGAAATACACACACCAATTTTTGTTTGTTTGTTTGTTTCCATATAATTTAGGTCATGGACAACAAAATATAATCCCCTCTAAAAAAAGATCAGTTTAAATAAAAAAAAACAATTAAAATTAGTCCCATCATAAATGGTAAACAACTCAAATGGCTTTTTTTTTTTAATGCTAGGAAAAATGTTCACCTTTCAATGGTGAAAGTACTGTTAACACAGGTAGAGAGCAAACAAGGTAAAAAGTGAAAGCACAGACACACACAAATATATATAAAAATTGACCAGAAATCACAGGACAGTTAAGCAATGTTTTCTTAAGAACTATTTTTTTGGACTTTAAATAGACTAAAATATTTGGTGTGGGTGGGCGGGCAGGAAATCAGTATTTCACAATTTTAAATTGAAAACCAGCTGTAATAAAGCCTCAGCTCATTGTTTAATTAAAACAAAAATGGAACCACATCATACTTTTGACAATCATAGGATTCAAGCTTACAAAGAACACATCTACCGTCTACATCACAGTGCACAGAGGATGCAGTCTGAGGACCACCACAGGGAGACAAGAACAGACTCTGCATCCATCATATTGCATTACAGAATTAATGCTGTATTAGAAAAATCTGACCTCCTATGGTCGGGGTTCTAGCTGCTAAGCACCTGAGGGGATGGGCTATCAGAACTGAGAGCACTGCTCAGTCTGGATCAGGATGCCCAATTTGTTCACCTGCCATTGGCTAATGCATTTAGTAATCGCAATACATTTATGGAGAATAGAACACCACATTCTGGCTTCTTGAGCAGGACAGTGTGGGGAATGTAGTCGAGGATAGAGCATCAAAGGGCCGTATATTCCCTCAAGAAGAAAGCCACACCACCACTCAGTTTTCATTGACTGAAAAATTTCAATGTCAGATTACATTTAACCTCCTAAAGACAAGATTAGTACTTACATATACACACAGGTTCTGAAGGACTTAGCTATCTAGTTGCCTCTTCTCTACTCCATTACACGTTACTGTCCTTGGATCATTAGTGTTAGTCTTGCCACCATATTGGTGTCACTAGCTACTGTATAAACCTCACAGTCCATCCACAGTAGTAAGTGATTGGAGGACACATATCCAAGTATCAGAAATGTTGACAGCCACAGGGCAGCTGAATTTAATCCCAACTATTACAACATTTAAGGGAGTGAGGTTAAATCACAAGACCCAGGGTGACCAGCTCCTCCTGGGGTCGCCCTGGGTCTCTCCTGGATTTACCTATGGAAGTCCCGCATCCAGGGAACCTCAGTCCCACTCACACCAGAGTAGTTACTCAGCCTGAAAACACCACTCACTCCTCCCTTGGTATCACTAGAGAAAAGAATTTTCAAGAGCATAAAGCTCCCTATGTGGGCATCAGCTCAAAATATCTTTAGGACACTTGCTAATAATGGCTAGTTCCTATGAAGTCCATAAATACCTTAGTTAACTGTCAATTTTAAGAATAGTTGGTAGTACTCGAGCAAATTTGTGAGCAGTGTATAAAAATTCATCCTTGAAACCTGTTTTCAGACAAATCCTCTGAAAGTTCTTGTGGTTTTGTCCAGTTATATTCTGCTCTGAGATTTTCAGAGCTGAATGAATAATCCAGTTTTACATGCTTTTTCATACTTTTTTTTAGGTGAAACCAGTCAATACCAACTACTTTCCATATTCTTGCTTCATATATTGAAAAGACGACTACCAACTGGAGATATTTCCCTCAGATAACAAAGGCCCTGAATTATGTTATTTTAACTGTGCTCCACCAGAAGGTCTGGCCTTGGGAAAAGATGGCAAAAGAATATTCTCAGATATGAACATTTTTATTTTGCCTACAATGCTGTGATCTAGTTCAACAAGTGCAGAACTGCTTTCATCGTAATCTCTAGTTTTTCTTATTTTGCCCTCTTGTATAAAAATGGTTAGTGTCACAGCTTCACTATCACTAAGAAACAAATATTTATGCCTTAAAGGTCAGGGTCAAAAAGCAAAAATAAAACCTGAGGTAAAGTTGGTTTAATAACCAATTTGGTTTCTACACTTTGCCAAGAAATAAAGTGTTTTTTTTTTTTAAATTTTAAATCCATGTATGTTACTACTTGCTATGTTTGTGATAATTATTTTTCCCAATTTGATATGTGTGTACATCAGTTACATAAACCAACAAATGATTACATTCTTAAAGCAGGTTCATACATTCACCAGAAAAGACCCTATTCTTTATCATCAATATTTTTTTGTTTGAACAATCCAAGAATGTGAATAATCAAAGCGACAAATAGATTATTTTCTTAAGGACTTACTCAAAGAAGGAAAATCTCTTTGGAAGAAAAGAGACTTTAGGAGGACTTCTATTCCCACAGATAAATGCTGAGAACCTACTCTACGCTACAGCATTGTAAAGGGTAGAACTTAATATAGAACCAGAAATATGGCAAGTTATCTAGTGACTAACATTGTAAAATAGCCAAAAGCTTTAAAGCTACAAGAAAAAAAGTGTGAAAAGGAAAATGTTATTTTTATAATTCTAAAACTTTACTTTTGTCCTTAAATCAATACATTATAGATTTCATGGCTCAATAAATTATCATCTTTAATTAGAAATAAGAAGCAAATCCCTACCCCAAACCCAAAAGAGCAAACTGAAAATTTTTGAGAAGAGCTTTTTTTTTTTTTGGAGGTAGAACATCATTTTGGGGAAATTTTTTGGAGTAAAAAATCTAACAGTCCTTTGTGTAGAGTTAATGAATCCTTCCTACTCCCACCCTCAGTGGCATTATTCTTCCAAGGGGTCCTTACATCTCAACTATTGGTGAAATTCTGGGTCTACTATGGATCTTATGGCAGCAAACCAACTGACGCTGAAATTAACTTAGGCTAAGATACTCTAGTCCAGGGGTGTCCAAACTTTTTTCAACGTTTTTTACCAAGGGCCATATGCGGTAAAATACACAAACAGCCAGGCCACTCACTCGAGGTGAAGTACGTATTGCCTTACCTGGTTTATTTAAGTAAACTAAATCTATTTCTGGAATTTGCTGCGGGCCAATTAAAAATGGATTGTGGGCCGCGGCCCGCGGGCCGCAGTTTGGACACCCCTGCTCTAGTCAGAACCTGTGAATCATAGATGACCCTAAGGACTCTGGAAAGTCCATTTCTGTTGAGCACAGCTAAGAAAGTCAGGTCTGAACCATCTTCAGGTTACCTTTAAACACAGAACTTGACTTGGTAGTGGTACTTCCCAGGGTATATTAAGCAGCAATCTTATTGGGGTGGGGAATTAAAAGCAGGCGGTGGGGTTCACAAATATTAAATAAGGAAAAGAAAGTTAACCCTAAGTTAGTACCTTCCAGAGACCACTGGATGTATAATAATTTAATGAAGGGTATATGGCAGAGCTTCATTTGATGTTAATGAATTCGTTATGATTCTTAATTGTCAAGCTGCCTAAAAATGGCGTACTGACTGAACCGCCAGTACTCCAGCAGTAAAACAAAAATTACTCTGATGGTCTGTCCATGAAAGGAAAATGTCGGCAAGCAAATTAAGAACTTTTTACCAAGATCTGGAATTTAAACAACAGAGCATTCGACATTGTTAAAATGTATGCAGATATATGACCCCTATTGTTAAGGTGTTTCTGTAAGTGTGTGTGTGTGTGTGTGTGTGTGTGTGTGTGTGTGTGTGTATATATCTCCATACACACACATTATATAATTGATTTCCTACTAAAAAGATTTAAGGCAGTTATGCTATATATAAAGTTAGCTATACTATCCAAGATAAAACAGTTCCTACTCAAGAAATCATGGGAACAAATTAGACAAGAAGTTCTTTTCATAAAGACTATCGTGAGGCTGTCTACATCTAGTATAGTTCACATTTCCTGTTTCAGGCAACACAGGAATTCCACACCAAGAGATAATTTGTCCCTCAAACCCCATCCATAAAAAAGTAGTCTGAACAGACAAAATATTAATGAAAACTTGAAAAGGAAGTCCAGAGTAGGATTCTGACGACCTCCAGAGACCACACACTACCGCCATTACTCGATTGCACTAAATATAATAACCCAATGCTCCATGATGGAAACAAGGCTACTAGTATTGCAGGCTGCAACTGCCAGACAAGTCCATCATCATAACCACAAGTTAAAATAGCATCTGATGATTTATGCTATTTGCTCGTCACAAAGACATTTCACTGGAGAGAACATCTCCTGTTAAAGGGACTGACCAATGTGAACGTTAACCTTCAGAGCAAAGAAGTTAGGACTCTGGGTCTGAACAGCACTATCCTATTTGGTCCTTAGTAAAATTCAAAGGAGAGAAACATTCGGATGTATGCAGATAAAACATGGTTGGCAAGGAAGAGGGCAACCAGCAAAACCACTAGGGACACATGTTGTCAAGAGAAGGGGAGGAAGAATAAAATTCAGCTGATGAATAGGAAGGATTTAGCAAAGTAAAGTCCATGGAGGAAACAAAATGGGCAATAATTTGTTATGTCTAAACATCCATGTGTTAGATCTGAGTAAAAGAAAAGATCATGTGTTGCTTATCTCCACAGACTACTTTGTTATCTAGAGATGCTGAGTGGGTGGTGCAGAGGGGGGCAAACGGAGGAAACTGGAATGTCTGGCTATGACAGCCAAGACTGCACATAAGACAAACTTTTAAGTACAGTGACGATTGTCTTGTTTTACTTTAGATCCCCCAATCAACCAGACCAGGAGGGTACCTATTACTGAATAAATGCTCAAAGTATTTAGTTATTTTAAAAAGACAGAAAAATCTTAAAGGTATATTTGGACAGCTTTTGGAAGAGGTAGAGAAACTAACTGGGTATATAAACTCTTTTATTAGATTTCAACTAGCAAGAGCCTAGACTGATTGTTTTTCACTTTCAAAGTTTCAGTCTTGATGAAACTGACAATAAAGGTACAAAAAAAGTGAAATTAAAATAATTTTAACAAAGGAGAAAATCTGACAATGTTTAAAAGACAGATGAATCATCCAAACCGGGTATGATTTAAGGTAAAAAACAAACAAACTAGATATTCAACAATTTGCAAATATATACTCGGAATACAGAATTAAGAGTATAGAATAAGACTATTTAGCTTCCAAGAGAAATTAGGCAGATTTCCTTCTGGTAAAGTGACGGGTCCCGAGAGAGCAAGTAACCTCCACACGACTAAGCACACTGTGAGGGTCAGGACCAAATCCCAGTCATCTTTTTGTTACTCAGCGTCTATCACAGTGGCTGGGTACAGAACAGGCATTGATAAATGTTTACTGAATGAACGGACATCGTAATGTAGAATTAGTGTAGTTCAAACCTAATCAGGAAAGTTTCTTCAAGTAGGATGAGAAAAGAACACAAGGAGGGTTATTCCAAAAGGTGGGCTGAAACCCAGTTGTTTTCCAATCTTAACCAGTGGTTATAATGACTGCTCAAACTTTGTTTTAAAGCAATACGATGAAAAAAACAAAAGCTATGTAGAATTCCAACACAGAATAAAAATGAAGCCGCCGCTGGTAGACCAAAGTCAGGGGGGGTATCACCAGCCTCCTATTCCCTATGTGTCTCTCTGGAATCCACTGTGAAAACTGCCATTCACCTAAATCTAACAGCGTGGTCATTCAGTTTCATGTTGTTAAGTTGAGGAAACTATCAGCACTGTGGAGGAGAAATTCTAAATAGTGCTGCTCATTTAAATAGAGACAAAATTCAACACAGAGGAAATCTTAGCACTTAGAAGAATGAAAACAACCCTATAAAGGGAAAAAAACCCAAACGATCAACATTAGGCCACAGTGAGTAATACAGAATGCAAAAATAGCATGTCATTAGAAAGCAAACATGGAAAAAAGCCACTGGTTAGGATTACTACTTGGGCACTGCAGATGCTCTTTTGTTGAAATATTCCAAGAAATCTGAATTGTGAACAGTGCAGGAAACTGCCATGTATTTGGGGGACTACCTGAATGTGAGGGGAAAAGCAGACAAAAACATGCTTTTTCGCTCATCTTCAACAAGAGGGAATTCTGGGGAGGTATTGCTTAAAAACATCTCTATCACTAAAGTAAAATGGGCCAATTTTGCCTCTCTATTAACAACAGTAGCCCCCCACGCCCACCCCCCCATCTGGTTTGCTTTCTATGGTTTGTTAACCCTGGTCAACTGTGGTCCAGAAATTCCAGAAATAAGAATTTGTAAGTTTTAAAAAAAACCCAATGTGGCCATGATCATTAAACATATTCACACAAATGTAGTCACCACCATGAAGTCAAGTGCTCAATACGATTGGTGTTTCCCAAGAGTTGTGTCCCAGCTTCACAGTGTACACAAGAACCCCACCGTAACTGCAGAGCGTAATCCACTACTGAAATGCTGCAGTTGGCACTGCTTTACTTATCAATGCGAGAGTAACTGCGAGCACCTTCCACCACTTTCAAAGCTGTTCTGGCCCCAGAACTGTTCCTGACATCATCACTACAAGTTCTCAAGGCGGTCAACACCCCCAAAGGGCAGAGGCTCCACTAGTTATCTCAGCAGACCTGCCAGTGGTTAGTACCTGGGACATTTACGCCAATCACAACAGCAGGGACTGTAGGAGTAGTAATTAGCAGGCAGCGGGGAGTCTGGAAGCAAGCAGCCAGACACTATGGTGAAAACTGGCCCAAGGCAGATTTTAAAAAAGGGTTGTTAAATTAAATGGTTTTGACCTGGTGCAAACGACAAACTTCTTACAGCAGGCTTGAGGAAGAAGAAACTATTACTGAGAATGACATGCGAAGCAGTCTATCACAAAATAAGGCCACCTTCAACTATTATAAATTATAGAACCATTCTGATCCTCAGGTTTGGATCTGGAGAGAGGTGTTTGTATAAAGCACTCATACCTAATAATGAGTTTCCTGTAAAATGAGCCTTTGCATTTGATGCAGTTCTCTTTGCCAGGAATGCTATGTCCCTGGCTCTCCACATGGCTTGCTCCTTTCTTGTGCCGTGTGTTAGCTCAAGCCTCACTCACTTCCTTAGAGAAGCCTTCCTTCCCTCTGTGATGTTCAATCACAGGACCCTGTTTATCTCCTTCATAGACAAAGAAGCTGATTAAGGGTTACAGTAACTGCTGTCTCAGCAAACGCAGGACCCTAGCTGTCTTGTTCACCTTTACCCAAAGGCTAAGAAAGTTCCCGCACATGTAACAGGTGAACAATAAATATTTGTTAAATGAATAAAAAAATCACTATACCAATTTTACAAGAACACACGTACAAATATTGGAAAATGAGGAATATCTAATAGAAAACAACCAAATGCTGCAAAATATTAAAAAATGACACCTGTACAGACAGGTGAATATGGTTTCAGAAAACAAGTACCTAAGATATTTATCTTTAAAAACATGAAAATTTACTAGAAAGAGATGAGGAGTGCTTATTTTTAATTGCTATTGAGATGCAAACAAGAAATGTTTAAACAGCAATGAGTTAACATTAGAGACAGGATTATGTGCTGCAGAATGGACTACCAACAGAGCTTCTAGAAACTCCTCTCACTGCAGAACATAAAATATGGTTGGTTCTAATAGTCAGCCATATACTCAGGATGTTAAGAACAGTTCAGACCGTAGGTAATTAATTATAAGCTAAAAAAGTTGCTAAACTGCTTCTCCCCCAATTTTTAAAATTCTGAATTCATAATTATGTAAAATAACATAGATTTTATAAATTGAATACAACATACTTTAAAAACAGATGGCCCTTATCTGCTGATCATATCTCAGCAATACTTTTCTAGGTAATTTGCAGAAGCGATTACATTTACAAACGGTCCATTCATAATACAATTTGGTACCTAAATCAAATGAAACTCAAATCAAAGAGCACTAGGTCTGCTATTGAAATATTTAAAAATACCTTTTTAAAAAGAGTGTTTATATCTATAGATTGGCTTTTAAAAAAGGATAAATATAATTGTAGCATATCCCTGAAAATAATTATACTGCCACCTGCGCATTTTTAGGAGGTATAAGGATAAATCAATAGACTGCTAGGTTACACAAGTCAATTATCATCTGTTGAAATTTGGTGTAAGACTAAGAGACTTACTCCATATGAATTCTTACTGTATCCAGAATTAATTGGTGCGGGCAGTATCAGTGCAACCATTATTGGTGACGGATGTCACACTATGCTGTTTTGGTATCAGAACAAAAGTAGGAATGGAGAAGAGGTTTGGAAAGATTTTCTGCAAAGCTCCCTTATAATGACATTTAGCAGTACACAAACAAATAAGAGTGAATGTTTAAGACCCACTGAACACATTAAGGTCACGGATTTCCAAAGTTAATCCACTTTTCTTCCCCCAAGAGTTTATTTTTGGTAAAAGGCAGAAAAATTAGTTGTTTTTTTTTACAAGGGAAATCTGCTTCTAAATGATAATTTGAAAATCTTGATATATATTATATATTAAAAAAAGACACACAAAAATAACGGAGAAGTGGGAATAAGAGATTAGGTACTGTAACTTTATAAAGGCTTGCCTAAATCAAGAAGCAGCACACACACACCTAATTTATGCAAACTAAAAATGTATATAAACAGCACAATACTGTGATACTGGATCATGATACATTACCTGTACACATAACTACTACTGATATTAATAAACCTTTGGGACACTCAGTTTTATGCCCAAGACATCAGCAAGTCTTTAAAATCTTCTCTTCCTCCTTTATGGGAAGGTATTTCTAGACACTAATTTTCCCATCTACTATTTGAAAACAGGAAACCGATTCCACAAGGTGCATTAATTGATGAGACCTCAAGTGCTGTTTTCTAGCTTGAATTTTTGGATAAACAGTCCATGGGGACCACACACAAACACTATGACAGAAGAGTTGTTACATTAAGTCTTTTGATGGGACTTGATTGTGGTGAAGCTTTATGACATGCTTGAGCAACGCACTGAAGGGGAGCCCATCTGAGTTAATACTTTGTCCAACCACTGTAGGGGTCCATTCAGATGAAGTTCAATCCAACAAGGAGTGCTCGTTACCGTCTGCCTTCTGTTTAAAAGAATATAAGAAAATAATTATGAAAAGAACATGACTACGTTTAGCTATATGCATTCAGAATTTAGACAACAGTAAAAGGTTGTATATACTGAAAACTAACTCCTTCTGAACAACTATTAAGCCTAGATATCTGATTATTATTTTGAAAACTGCTTAATCCTCAAAGTCTAGCAAAGTATTTCCAATGACTTTTTGTTTTCTTTTAAAGAGATTTATAAAAACATTCTTTGCCCCTCAAATTAAAAGTAATAGGATGACCGTATTTACCATCCAAAATGGGCCACCTTTTCGAGAGAATGTAATCTCTATTAATAATCATGGCAGAGCAAGAGATGTAAGCTAGGACTGTCCCAAGCTAACCAAGATATATCGTCACCCTACTTATTAATCAACCACATAATAGAAGCTACTTAAATGAAGTCTAAGTGGAACAGGATTCAAATTTAAAGTAAACCAAAACAAAACAGAATTCTGAGCCAAGCTCATCACAGAATGTTAACACGTTGCATACAGCGGGGTTTAAATCCCTCGTGAAGATTCTCATGATCCGTACGCAATGTGTTAAGGGCAGTTCAACAGTCCCTGACAAGGCCAACGAGCAACACCCCTTTGAGCAACATCATGCAGGCTTTTAATAAGCAACACCTTTAGTACTTCAACAAAACGTTCTGTAGACAACTTCCAATCACAGGTATCTGCATTTTTCTGTCTGAGAACTTCTCTGTTCTGTCCACATGTGTAGCAGGCTAGAAGTGCCAGGAAATTCTATCTCCAGGAACAACTAATGACACAGGAATTGGCATTTAAATACCCCGTTTCCTTTCCCTCTGGGTGGGATAATTCTGTATGTTCTTTACTGTTTTCCAAAGTTTTCCTCAGAGAATAAGCTGGTGACCCACCCACTATAGTAGATTGCTTAATAATGGTACTGGCTGCCTTCCCTCCCCTACCTCACTTCCCCGCTTCCTTCTTCCTTACCAGTGTTTCCTCTATTTCCTGAACAAACATTTTGCACTTGAATCCTTGTCTCAGGGTCCGAGACACACTGAGATATTCTGATCCATGATCATGACTAAAACATGACACATGAACTTAATACAACAGTCACAAATCTGGTCTTTACAGACTTCTTGCCTTATTTTGATATGATACTATATGTTGGTTTATGCATCTTAAAATTGCACTAGCACACTTCACAAGCTGCCTCCTACTAACCAGGAGGTATAGGCAAGACTGGTCCTGTCTTATCTTCCCCTCCATTCTTTTTTCGTTATTCACATAAAGTTTCTCTTGCCTTCCATCTCTCCCTCAGATCAGGCCTTTCGCAGTAATTTTGCCAAGATCCCTTTAATTTTCATTTTGCCATCTGCTGAGTTCTGAATATTTCCCACTTTGTTTTCAGTCAGAATATTTTATTACTACATTAGTTTAACCTTCAGGAATAATTCTTAATCCAGGTCAACAAAGGGTACAAATAGGTTTAAGAAGGCTGTCACTATACTTATCTGGGCACAAAAATGCACCTGAGGCATTATCCACTCCTCTACCTGTTTAGTCACTCCAGTACGGATTCACTTATTTCTCAATAAAATACGAATTCTTTACACATCTGTATTTCCTGTTTACTATATTCCTGATTTTTATGCTGGGAATCGAGCTGGCATTAAAGAAAAGGAAAAACAGTTTTAGAAATATAGCCATAAGATCTACCCTTGCAGCTCTAGTGTCATTAAGGATTGAAGGTTTCTGGTAACTACCCGGAGTTCACAGATACACAGGTATCTGATGTTATTTTGCTCTGTAAATATTCAAGGAAAACTATTTTATTATCCAAAGTAGGTGTACCTGACTTCAAACCCATAAAAACATACTATATATTACTGCTTCTCATAATTACAGAGTCTAAATTGTCTCTGGGTTAAAGAATGGCAGAGTCCACAGTGAACGAAGGGCAGTATCTCTCTATACCAATTAAAACTGGTCTTAGCAGATAACCTATAGATATACATGGAATTCTCCCTGACCCATGCAGTTCATATTTAACGCCACTGAATTTCTAACATGTTCTGCAACATTCCAATCTTTTGAAGAAAAAAAAAGGCTGACCTCTGACCTAAAAACTTAATGCCGTTTGTACCATTTGAATCTAATTTTAATATCAATTCCAGTCCATTCAAGTCCAAAGAAAAAGAGGAACTCAGCATTCTTTAAAGGTATCACATCTCAAAGGGAAATGATTAAACAAAAGAGCACTATGGCAGTCACAAAATGAATTATTCTACTCTTGTAATTTGGACAAAATAGTGGTAAGTCTCCATTCTAGGATATAAATACATAACAGAATATATTTTTATAAAAATATTCAACCAGAAGACCTCAAATTTTATTATCTAAAAAATCATACACTTCACAAAACTTGTTTAAGATAGGGAATCAAGTCCAAAGGAAATGATATAAATTCTGAAGAAGGGGTCAAATTACTGAATGAAACAGGAATACTAGTACTATATGAATACCTTTTTATGCAGGCATTCAGAGAGTAAGCGATATGAGTTGGAGAAAGACTAAATATTTTACTTATCTTTTTTGTTTGTTTGCTTTTTTTTTTTTAAATTTTATTTTATTAAATTTATTGGGGTGACAATTGTTAGTAAAATACTTATCTTAATAGTTCTATTTTTTAATATGTTGAGGAAGTCTTCCTTTTCTTTGACATGGAATCCAATGTATTGTAATCTATCTTATCCCCTGACAACAAATTCGCTTTTGGAAAACTCAATTATGTAACCATTACCACTATCTTTAGAAAAGAGGTTAAGTCAAGGAGAGTTTTCCTCAAGTCCCTTCTCCACCACTTACAATGTGTCCTTGGGCAAATTATCAAATCTCTTCTAAGCCTATTTCCAAATAAGCAGTATTAGTTTGAACCATTTTTTATTTACAAAGATTGCAACCTTGTAAAGAAAAGATAGTTAACAGAAATAGAAATTCTTAGCCATATTGAAAGGCATAAGATACTGACTGCACTTAAAACACAGCACAGAGCCTGACACCTGACAAGCACCCCTTCTATTACTGAATAAAGTTCCATCTCTTAACCTAATACTCAAATGGTCTCAATTTATTTATCCAGCCTTATTCTTCTGTATTTTTCTATACTCCAGGCAAAATGAAGTGCCATTTGATTGCCAGGATCATCATTTCCCACCCCCTCAGACCTGTGACTACTAAAATACTGTGCATCTTTTAGAACCTCGAGCATATGCCATCTCGACCAGCTTTCCGTGAGCCCCAGTGAAAACATTTTTTTCTTCCATGAACTGACAGAACCCTTCCAATATACCCCCTTTATGCTATTTAACACTCTGCATTATGTTACAGTGCATGTCCATACATGTTTCAATTCTATCTTCTATAATGCCTGGATAGGAATTTGTAAATATTTTGAATCTAGAGGCCTCCAATTTTCTTTTGCTATTTTATATAAAGATTTGCTGACTCTGTAAAATCAATGAAAACAGATACATGTGAACTCCATAAGACGTAAAGGATGGAAGAAAAAAGAATTATATTGTGTAAATTTAAGAACTGAATATGTATTTCATACCGGTATTCTGCTCCCCACCCTTTCACAAAACTCATTCTTATGGTGCACATTCTAGTTAGCTGATACACGGCTTCAAAACCCTGATTAACAGACTGAGCCAGAAGAGCAGCAAATTCCTGGTTGTTGAAGATCTTCAGATTACAGCCTACGATTGAAAAAAGTAAAACAAAAAACAAAAAAACAAAAAAAAAAAGTGTAAAAAGAGTATCGCTGTAAGAAAATAATTTTAAAAAGGGCTATAGATATTAGAATACGAGCATGCAAATCATCTCCTGATTCCTAAAATTAATAGCAACTAGAAAAACTCAGGAAGTTGATATGACAGGTTTATTTACATTGTTGTATCCATACCTGGTGGAATTTTACACACTGTTGCAGGGTGCCAGCCGTATCTCTGATTACAATTGGGGCTCTGCACAAAGATTGCACTATCACTTAGGCACTCAGCAAAAACTTCCCCACCTATGTAATATAAGCGCACTCCTCTTCCTAAAACAAAATACATATGGGATTAGTTTTATAACATTTACTATTCCAGCATGACTTTGGAAGCGTCTTCTTGGGGGAATATTAAAATGATATAAGGTATTTACATGATATTTTCCATAGCTATGGTTTTTTTTGAAGTCTAATTTTGAAACATACCACTGTATATTTTTCCAAGCATTTTTTTACAATAATTTTATTGATTTGTAAAAATAAAACATGCTTATGAAAAGTATTTCAACAGGGTGGTGGCTGGGGGATGGGCAGGATAAGAAAAAGAGTATTTAAACAATATAGAGAAGTGCATGGACAGTAAAATGAAAAATTTCATACAAATTGTGCGTTCTTTTAAAATAAGTAAAATAAATTGAGTTAATTTTGAAGGAATTAACTAATGTTTGGAGAAATATACCTTAATTATAATAAGTAGTATTTTTTTAAAGATCCCACTAAGCTTAAGAAAAAAAGGAAATAAAAATCAAGAGGTTAAAGTCATTTGCCCCTTTAAAAATATATATATTATGGGGGCAACCAAATCCCTAGATATTTAAGCTGAATCAGGTAGGAAAAATTATATTGGAAGATTTCAATATACCTCTTTCAGAATTTGACAGATCACATACAAAATATTAGAGATACAATATAAGAAAAAACAACCGTGAAAGGAAGGCAATGTTGTAAGACAGCATCTAAGGGTCTCACTCCTGGTGTGCGTGCATCTTACCTATCGTCTCAGCACTCACCTAGGTGCTGCTGTTAAGGGACTTCTCAGATGTAACGAAGGTTTTAAATCAGCTGACCTCAAGAAAGGGAGATTATCTTTGGCGGGCCTGACTTGAGCAGGTGATATCCCCTCAAAGTGTGAGTGACAGAGATGAAGACAACATAAGAAAGTCTCCACTGTGGACTAAGAAGATGGAGGGGGCTATCTGGCAAGGAATGCAGGTGGCAGCTAGCTGTTGAAAGCAGCTTCCGCAGGAAATGAGGACCTCAGTGCTACAACTTCAAGGAGTGAATTCTGTTAACACTCATGTGAGCTTGGAAGAGGATCTCAAGCTCCAGATGAGAAAGCAGCTCAAATGACAGCTTGATTTCCCTTTGTGAGATGCTGAGGAGACTCCTAATCCATACCTGCACTCCTGATCCACAGAAACTGGGACATAATACATTTGCGTAGTTTCAGGCTAGTTAAGTGTGTTATGCAGTAAAAGAAAACTAACTAAACAACCTACAAGCCAGATTTAGTACATAAATATAGAACCTGATATCCTGTTCTCTTCTGACTACAAAACACCTATTTAAAAAGCAACATGTACCTGACCATCAGGAAAACATTAAGTCAAAAAAGTAGACATTTTTCAGGCTATGTTCTCTGATCAAAACCACCCAATAAATTAGAAATCAAAAGTAAAAAGATGATCTAATAATTTCAGCAATGTAAAATTTTGCAGAAGTGAATGGGGAACCCTAATTAAAACAGAAAAACAGAACTTTTTTAAAGTAGGGTGGATAGTCAGAAGACTTCCTCACCTACAAGACACCTTGGTATCTTAACAAGGTTATACAAAATTTATTCATTAAGCAAGATTTGAGAAATTCCACATGCAGCCAAGTACCAGACCTTTTAACTCCCTAAAACACTTTGTAGTATCACACTCGCTCTTTAGTGATCAGCATTATTTTTCATAGGAAATAATGGGTAAGAGGTAATGGTTCATTAAACAACAACAGAAGCAAACTATTGCTAAAAGAAGTTACTTTGAGGTGATGAGAATAGTTGTATTAGTAGCGCTCAAAACATTTTTTACGTCACAGTAAAAAACATACTGAAGGCCCCGAAGAGTTTTTGTTTATGTGGATTACATCTATGGAAACTTACCATATTAGATAATAGAACAGATTCAAAAAAAATTTTAAAAATCAAAGTAATAAACCTATGTTTATAAAAATAACTATTTTCCCAAGCAAAAAAAAAAAAAAAAATTAGTGAGAAGAGTAGCAATGTTTTACATTTTTGCCAATCTCTTCAATGTCTGACTTAACAGAAGAGGGCTAGATTCTCATGAGTCTACTTTTAAGATCATATGCTATCTAGCCTCTGGATACTTCACTGTATACTCATTAGAGAATCAAAGTGAAAAAAGTTAAAAGCATCCTAGTAGTATTATGAAAACAGTTTTGACCTCACAAACTTTCTGAAAGGGTGTTGAAGGGTGTTGGAACTACCACATTTTGAGATCCTCTAAAATATTTTTTGTACTATATTAAATGGTAGTTCTTGTTTTACTTATCTTGCTTCAGATTAATAGTAAGATCTGATTTAATATATGAATTCACTGAAGGGCGAACAAACTAGGAGATATAAACAATCTGAAAAAAATTGATCATTTGTTAAAATAATCCTAAAATCTGAACATGACAATTTTTATGACTTGCAGTGTAAAGTATTTTTAACACTTATTTATTGAAGGACTTCCCAATATCATGGGTGACCAATAAAGAGTTTGCAGATGGAAGGACCACCAGGATCTACTAAAAGCAGTGAAGCTGTGCACTGTCAGAGAGAGAGCAGGCTCCTTTGCACATAATTTCTTGATGTGGTTAACCACATCATGCTCACGTTATGAGCACTGGTTTTTCACAGAAGGTAAAAAAACATACCTATATGTCTTCTTGTCATTTCTACGGTAGCATTTCGGTTGACATTGGAGAGTAAACCTAAGCAGAACCTCTCAGAATTTGATGGGTCTGTGAAGCCGTCTACAGTGAGTGAGGGCTGTGATGCATGGAAGGTCTCTCCAACCCTCTGGTTTAATTCATAATATGCTATTGAACACCAAAATGCAGGTTCTGAGTACGTAACTGGCTGCAAATCTGGGGGAAACAAACAAACCAACCGTTAGAGCAAGAAATGTTGTGTGAACAATTCAAGCCAAGAGCAGATTGAGTACCAGCATCTGTACAAGCCCCATGCCAGCCTACAATGGCAACAGCTCAGGAAGTAGACTTAACATCCACATCAGAAACTCGTTTCCATCGATCATCCTGGATTTTCTATTTCCCCCATCTCATAAAGTCATCCAATCTTCAAACATCTTTGTTAAACTTCATGGTGGATCACTTTTTCTCCTAGTAGTTTTACCCTGGTTCCTATTCAAATATAAGACCACTACAGGTCAAGTAAATGACCTTGCAGAATAAAGCCAGTTTTTGGTAGGATAAAGTGGAAAAACGCTGGAGCAAGGGCTAAGTCAAAAGCCATAAGAAAAACTGTCATAATGGAATATAAAATGACATCTTTTTGACATTTGTCTATTTTAACGTAAGATTTCAGTGACTACCCTAGTCACAAAACACCCACATTACACAAGAAACTAAAAGTAGTAAAACTAAAAGAGTGTGCAAGTGGAAACAGAGTATGTAATCAAAGGAATCTACATATTTCATGAGAAAACTAGGGTCATAGGCATTTCATTTCTGTAATTTTTATTAGAATATGTCATAAGGAATATCATGAGAAAAACTGATTTTTAGAATTCCAAATGTGTCAACTGAAGAGAAATTGTTAAATAGCAAGGCAAAATAAAGGCCAAAAATAACACCCATACACACACACCCCATACCACATGTACATATTTGCAATATACGTGTATGTATGTGTGTGTGTGTGTGTGTGTGTGTGTGTGTATGTATATATATATATATACATATATATATATATATATATAATTTATACACATTACCTCTTATATTAATAATTGCTATTCCAAAATACATCATAAAAAACATACCCATAAAAATCTAGCCATATAGATCATAAAATTTTCCATGAATAAAGAATTTGATTTTTCATGCATAAAAAGACTGCTAGTTTCTTCCATTATGTGCCAGTAGAAAAGAGTTTTAGTAATATTGAGTGAGGCACATTACCAGTTTCATTTTTAAAAAGCATTAATTTGAACAATCATTTGATTATTCATTGGGATCTCTTTCTTATATATGAAAAATAATGACCAGAGAGGACATGTAAATAAGTGACAAGGTATAAAAAGTGGGGGGGGGGGGGGGGCGCGAAGTATATGCAACTTACCCAAACTATGATTAACAGGGGAAAGAGTAGTAGGAGATAGTTCTGCTGGAGATCCTGAAACAAAAGGATTCGGTTTAAAAACAGATGTGGAAGTATTTCCAGAACTTCTGACCCAATAACAATAAAATTGGTTGTAATTAATTATCACAAACAATACACAGATAATTTACATCCCAAGAATTCAAAGTATACAACGACTTTAAATGACTGTAATTTTGGAGGCTTCGATATATGAAAGGTAAAAACGAGTATAAATAATCCTGACTTCCAGCCACTCAGTTCCCCTTCCCAAAGGCATCCAGTTTATAGTCTAAGAACCATACAATCAAATAAATTCTGTTCTGTGACCCCCCAGCCCTGCTTTTTTTACAAAATGGTTACACAGTTCTGAACTTTGCTTTTTTATGTTACGTATTCTAGCACAGATGTTGATGCTTCCTTGTTATTTATCTATCAATATATTACCTGCATAACTCACGTTATGGATTATAATGATTCCATATTGATGGCTATTTTCAATCTTTAGCTTTAAGAACCAAGATTGCAATGACTAATGTTCACATTTTGCATACTTTCAATCATAGCTGAAGGATAGACTCTTAAAAGAGAAACTGCCATGTCAAAGGGCTGTGGTTCTTTAATTTTGATAGTTTGCCAAAATTGTCATCTATAGAGGTTGTACTGGATTGCATTCCCAGAAGCAACAGAAATGGTGAGGAGATGCTCATGTGTTACTGTTGACAGATGAGAAAATAGTGTTAACAAGTATAGTTTTGTGTTTCTCTTAGAAATGACACTGAGTAACTTTATACTTGCTTATATTTTATTTCATTGCTGTGAATAGTCTGTTCTTTTCTTTTGTTCATTTTTCTATTGTGGTGTTGATCACTTTTCTCACTGAATTATAGAAGGCTCTTTATGTGTTAGAGATATTAGTCTTTTCATGGTATGGGTTGCAAATATTTGATTATCTGTCTTATGACTCTTCAAACTAATTTTGATTAAGCAGTTTTAAAAAAACTTTTATGTGATATAATTTATCACATCATTTTGGGGGTTGTCACACTTTGATAAAACAGTGGTGACAGCAGATATTCTTTTCTTACTCTTAATGGAATATTTCTAGTATTTTCCCATAAAGTGTAATAGTGGCTTTGAGAATGAGGGAGATAATGTTGATTATTTAGGATTTTTGCATCAATAATCTTAAGAAAAACTGATCTGTAGATTCACGTTGTGAGTGCCATGTTATACTCTTCATAAAGACAATCTAGAAGCTGTATGTCTTTTCTATACTCTGTGACAGTTTATAATAGCATTTTAATAACACATTCATTAATAGTTTGGTATAATTCCTGTGTGAAACTGTTGGCAGTTAATAATTTTCTAGGGTTTACTCTAAGACATTTCTCTGTTTCTTCCATGAAAGTTGACTCAGGATAGTTCTATTTTCTCAAGTCAGTTTGGTAAATTATGCTTTCTTAGAGAATTATTCAAGTCTTCCAGTTTTAGGTAAACAGGCTAAATCTAATCAAGAAAATAAGGCGGAGGGGCACAAATATATAAGAAAAAGAAGGTACAACCACAGAGAGAATAATAAAATGAGACTACTCAATTCTACGCAACTAAATTTTAAAAACACATTTGTTGTAAATAGTGTTAAATAATACTGTAATTATAGGATAAATTTTTCTTTCTATCATTCTCTACACATTTTGGGAAAGTTATCTAAAAGAGCGTGACCTACAGCTCCCAAGCTTCAAATATAGAGAGAGCAATGCATAGATATAGAACGTGGCGAGTCAGACAGACCCCACCTTATGCACCTCTCCCCTCCCCACACCACTGTAAGTAACCATGACAACAAAACACCAGGCAACGCAGGTGAAATGGCGATTCCCCTGAAAAAAAGAGATGAATCAAAAATAGAGAATAGGTGACAACTATTTTTTAGAAGAGAGAATAGTCTTCCACAACAAAATTCTTATGTTCTTTTTTTCTGTTCCTCATTTTGAAAAATCTGTTGGCAAGTCACAACAGGTACAACTAAGAAAGGTCAAAATATATTTAGAACAATGAACTAAAACTCACTGCTGTTTCCTGAAGCTGATATAAAATAAACAAAGCCACTATTAGAAATGGAGGAAACTGCCCAATTTTTCATCTTTTAACTGTTTACTCCTCTATTAAATACTTCTCCGAAGTGGCCAGTAGTCACAGTTCACTAATTTAGATTAACAGTTCAGCTGGATGTGACAAAAGAATTACAGAATACAAAAAGCAAGGTTCATTATAATCATATGTAAAATTTTAAAAAGTTAAATTAAGCTAATAATTTATTAGCTAACAGTTTTTTAGAAACATTTTAAAACTGGTTAATTGGTAATTAATCTATTAGTTATTCATATATACATGCTGCTCCTGAAGTCTGAAACTTCCTGTTATGAGAAGTGAAAAAATATCCTATTTAGCTTCGGTAGTTTGAGGCAGCGGTTTCTGTTACTTGCAGCTAAAACATCTAAGAGAAATCCTTATGCACATATCTTTGCTTACAAGTTCTATATTACACTCTAGTATTATTTTATACACAATACTCAGCATCCACTTAAGAAAACATGAGACATGCAAAAAAGTAGGAAAAACTGACCCATAATCAAGAGATAAGAGTCAACAGAAGCAGAACTACATGTGAACCAGATACTGGAATTATCAGATAGCGTTTCAATGGAAATTGTAAATACTGAAAAATAGATTATCTAAAATGAATTCATGAAGTATGCTTAACAGCAGACCAAAAGTTAGACCCACAAACACCTTATCACTTGATTTTCAACAAAGAAACCAAGGTAAATCAATGGAGAAAGGAAAGTCTCTTCAACAAATGGTTCTAAAACAACTGGACAAATGGCTGGCCATGGAATAGGAATGAAGAGCAGAAATGGAAAATATGGAGGTACAGTACTCCCCTCCTTTGTGGTTTCACTTTTCACAGTCTCAGTTACCTGCAGTCAACTGCAGTCTGAAAATATTAAATGGAAAATCCCAGAACTAAACACTAAGTGTTAAATGGTGTCCCATTCTGAGTAGCGTGATGAAATCTCATGCCATCCTGTCATGTCCCACCTGGGACGTGTATCCTCCCTTTGTCCAGTGTAGCCATGCTACACACACTACCTGCCCGTTAGTCACTTAGTAGCCGTGTTGGTTATCAGACTGCAGCAGTATTGTAGTGCTGGTGTTCAAGTAATGTTTATTTTACTTAGTAGTGGCCCAAAGGGGCAACAGTGAAACTGGCAATTCAGATACGCCAACGAGAAGCCGTAAAGTGCTTCCTTTAAATGAAAAGGTGAATCCAGTATTTTGAGAGACCACATTCACATAACTTTTATTACAGTATAGTGGTATAATTGTTCTATTTTGTTAGTTAATGTTAATCTCTTACTGTGCCTAACTTATAAACTTTATCATAGGTATGTATGTAGAGGAAAAAAACAAAGAGTATATACAGGGTTTGGTACTATCTGTGGTTCCAGGCACTCACTGGGGGTCTGGGAACGTATTCCACGTGCATATGGGAGGACTACTGCATATTCACCTTGTTACTCCTGCCACGTTTCAGCTATATTACCAAATAGGCATTTGTGCACTAACTGGAATCCTTGTGGCCTTTTGTGTCTGTCTTCTTTCACTTAATATGCTGCTTTCAGAGTTCATCCATGTTGTACCACGGATCAGTACTTCATTCCTTTATATGGTTGAATAATAGTTCAGCGTATGAGTATATCTCATTTAATTTGTCTATTCATCATGATGGACAACTGGGTTGTTTTCACGTTGGGACTGTCATGCTTACATAAAGATTTGTGCACCAGTTTTACATGGAAGTGTATAAATTTAGCTTTCAATTTTCTTGCGTATATATCTAGGAGTAAAATTGCTGGGTTATACTATTATTCTATACTTTAATTTTTGAGAAATAGCAAATGTTTCCAAAGCAACTGAACCATTTTATACTTCCATTAGCAACACGAAGACTTCTTCATATCCTCATCATTACTTGTTATTGTCCTTCTTTTGTTATTACAACCACTCCAGTAGGTGTGAAGCGGTGTCATTGTGGTTTTTATTTGCATTTCCCTGATGACTAATGATGTTGAGCATCTTTTTATGGCATTCAGATTTAAATGTATAGCAGCAGTTGCCCATTGTGGGTCAAAGAGGAACATGGTTGATTCAGGAATACAGATCTTCGAGATACAGGTGTGTTAGAAAGATATATTTGGAAAGCCAAATATCATTTGCAGTAAGACATGTGCATTAAGATATAAAGCATGTTATTTCCAATGACCTTTAGATTATCTTTCTTGGTGATCTACTACTCTGAACAGCTATAAATATGGTTAGCTATAGTAGAAGTTCCTTTACCTGGGAATCTGAATAATGGGAGATTTTAAACAACAGCATTACTGTAAAGGCCAGCCCACTCCCAACCTTCCCTGCAATCACCAATGTTAATTCATTTAAAAATAACTTAGATTATCATAACTGAAGAACACTTTACTATAAACTGTGTAGAAAAGTTGATGATATGGTTTGTCAGGTTGTGATATTAACGTGCCCAATCCTAAAGATACTGACAGGTTAAAATATATAAAAACAGACAATTACAATGACATCACAGCATTTCATTGGCAACCTATGAGTCCCGGTGGGCTATACATTTTATTACATAACAACTGTTTTAAAGCCTTGATGTAATGTTCATTATATATTAAAACTTTTCCGCTATTATGTTTGGAGTTGATAGCTAAATATCAGAAATTAATTGAATTAGGTAAAGTACAAGGTATTTTGTGTAAACAATCTACTGTAATTCAGAACTCACTATTATGTTAAAGGGGCACTGAAAAACTGGTTACCATCCCTTACCTCCAAATTCCTCTAAAATCTGTCATTAGGCTAATTATAGCCTTTCATCACAAAGACATTTATTCACAAGATAAGTAAAACTTTAAATAACAGCACAGAATATTTAAAAAGTGTTCTCAAATTTTTCACTTATTCTAATAAGGAAAAATTCTAACAATTATTCTGCTGAGTAGCATATGTCAATTTTTCATGAAAACAGGGCCCTTCCCTTTGATGATTCAAATATAATTAAATCAACATAGAAGATTCTTTTTAAATTGTTCATAACATTTTCTTACAATCCTTTGTATTTTTGTGGTGTCAGTTGTCACTTTTCCTTTTCACTTCTGGTTTTATTTATTTGGGTCCTCTCTCTTTTTTCTTGATTAGTCTGGTTAAAGGATTATTAATTTTATCTTTTCAAAGAATTACCCCTTGGTTTCATTAATCTTTTGTATTTTCTTGGACTATTTCATTTATTTCTGCTATGATTTTTATTATTTGCTTCTTTCTACTCACTTTGGACTTTGTTTGCTGTTCTTTTTATAGTTCTTTTCAGTGTAAGGTTAGATTGTTTGAGATTTTGTTTTTTGAGGTAAGCTTGTATCGCTATGAATTTCCTTCTTAGGACTGCTTTCACTGTGGCCCACAAATTTTGGGTCATTGTATTTTCATTTGTCTCAAGGTACTTTTTATTCTTCCTTGATCTCGTTGATCGATTCATTATTGAGTAGCATGTTATTTAGCCTCCATGGGTTCGTGTGTCTTCAGTTTTTTTCTTGTAATTGATTTCTAGTTTCATATCATTGTGGTCAGAGAAGACGCTGACACAATTTCAATCTTTTAAAATTTATTGAGACTTGTTTTGTGGCCTAACACATAGTCCATCTTGGAAAATGTTCCATGTACACTTGAAAAGAATATATATTCTGCTGCTTTGGGGTGAACTGCTCTAAAAATATCAATTAAATCCATCTGGTCTAGTGTGTCATTTAAGGTTGCTGTTCGCTTGTTGATTTTGTGTCTGGAACATCCGTCCATTGGTGTCAGGAGGGTGTTAAAGGCCCCCATTATGACTGTATTACTATCTACCTTTCCCTTTATGTTGGTCAATATTTGTTTTGTATTTTTAGGTGCTACTATGTTGGGTGCTTAAATGTTTACAAGGGTTATATTCTCTTCTTGGATTGATCCCTTTAGCATTAAGTAATGTCCCTCTTTGTCTTTGTTTTAAAAGTCTGATATAAGCATCGCTACCCTAGTTTTTTTCATTTCCATCCACATAAAATAGCTTTTTCCACCCCTTTACTTTCGGTTTGTGTGTGTCTTTCGATCTGAAGTGGGTCTCTTGTAGACAGAAGATTCATTTTTTAATGTGTCCCAACTTTTCTAAATTTATGAATTATGAATAACTCATATGAGTTTTAAACACAGAAAAATGTTATCTAATTACCGAGGTATTTTCAAAGCTATTTTTACCTGTGTCCATACTTTGGTTCAACTGTTGATCACTTGTTTCTCCATCTTCACTGATATATCCAGGAGGTGGCGTTTCTGCAAAAGTTTAAAACAAGTCATGTACAGTTGCAATTTAATCTCACCACCACTTTTTCTCCCAGCTACCAAAGATAACCAACAATTTGCTCCAAATAACAAATATAAATGTCATATAACATTTTTATAAAAAACAGTACTGGATATTAAGGGCTTAAGATTCATTCAGATTCTGCTCCAAATCTTGTAGGTAAGTCCTTAAAGTATACCTGAAATGCAATCGAGCTCACTGGGCATATTTTCTTAGCTATTATTTATATATTTGGCTTATTCCCATATGTATATTTTCTAGGGCAAGAGCCAAAAATACAACTTCAAAGATGCCTCAGTTCTGAATCAGTATGCTTCAAAGACATTAGTACCTACAATGGCTTATTATTTTTGTAACTAATGGCCATCATGGATGGGCACCTAGATGATTAAAGGACACCCCTTCCCTCCACCCATACCCACACAAGATTTCAGATGACAAAGTAATACAGGCTTACACCTTGCACTAGGTTCTATAAGGCAAATGTTGGTAATATAGAGTTCAGGGCTGATCTACCTTGAATTCTACCTAAAAAGTGTATTTCTCCAGGAATTTCTAACCAGTAAATCTCTAGTATTAAAGCAGAAAATTAAATTCAAATAGAGAATACTGCACAAAACTAAGGCAAAATACTCCCTGAAAATAAATAAGATTCTATGAACAAATATTTACATTCAGGAGGCATCTGATACCTAAATAAATTTCATGTAAAACAAAAACATTCATATAACTTTATCGATATACTTTCAAGGATGAAAAATAAGTTTAAATGATTATCAACAGTCTAACATTTACATTGCTGCAGAGTTTTAAGCGATTCAAACAATGCAAACACATACCTAAAAAGTAATTTGTAATTACCAAAAGGGGAAGAAAGAAGATGTGGGTTAAAGGTCTTCTTCATTAATTCTTTACATCTTCCTTCAATAAGATAACTACAAATTTATCAAACTTTTCACGTAAGTGACAGTACTCCAAAATTTTTAATACTGAAATTCCAAGAATAAAATACCTTCATATATTCAAATGAACACAAAAATAAGAGTAATACGTATCATTATGCACTATTTTAAAGGTTAAAGCTAATAAAATTAAACAGAGCTAAGCTTTACCAGTTTAACAGCCCAGATCTCAAAGGTCTAAGTAGGAAGAAACGCTGATCTTTTAAATACTTTATCCTATCCTATTTTTCTCCATTATTAGTTATCTATAAAATAATAATAAAGTTATTAGCATTTTGGAGAAAATGTCAAAATTTCTTTTGAAACGTAATAAAAAATGAACCCTTAGGTTTTGCTAACAGTTGGAGCTGGGTAAACCCCATGGTCCAGGAAAGTAAACAGGTGCAATTCACTTTTGATTTTCTGTTTTGTAAAATATCTAAACAGATAAAGAAGAAAGGAAAAACAAGTCCGAACATCTCCAAAAGTGAAAACCACTAAACATTTTGATGAACGTCCTTCCAAATAATTACTGGGTAGATGGTCTTATTAGACTGTATGATTACACCTGTTTCCTAGATTGTTGAATAATATTAATTCCCACTTCAAAGACTTAAAATACCTCCCCCTCCTCACACCACACACACAAAACTCTACTCTCAGCCAAATTCTGCTCCCTAAGAAATGTCCTGTTTTAGCCCTGTTTTCTCCCATCATCCTAGTTCTCATATTCTGTCCCACTCTATGTATTTTCCTCCTAACTTCGCAAAAAGTTTGTTTTCTAGCAACCCAAAAAGCAATCTTAAATTCTCTTCTGGAATCAAATAGTAATCAAAGAAATGCACATTAAAACAATCAGAAGACACTTTCTAACTTTAAAATTAGCTATTAAAAAATCCTTATGTTTAAAAATTGTTTTCAATGAACAAGCATTATTTCCATGACGAGCCACATTAAATAAATATTTTTTATGCATTTGAAACTCTTAAGGAATATTTTCAGTGTATAAAATAAAAAGAAGAGAATAGAGGAATATTACAAAAGGAGAAAAAATTTGACACTAAAAAAATCCAATGAATAGTTTAATCCTCATCCTATTATTCCTTTAGTTTCTGCTAAGAAAAAGGGAAACACAGTAAGAAAACATTGGTTGTTCTCCTAAAAAATAGTGAAAATTAAAAGGGTAAGTAGCTACTGTACCATGGACTATTACGGGATCACAGAATACAATTATTAGAGTGGAATTTGAGAACCATGCAGTTGAATTCATTTGTTTTTCAGTAGGAGTTACTGAGGCCCAGATGAAAAGGAACTAAAATAGAGGTTTTCTGATTTTCAGTACAACTTACGAGTTGCTTAGCTGTAGAACTAAAATACTGTATCTGCTATAGAAATGTTACGTTTCTCTTAAACATTATCTATGAAAGTGATTATATGGTCAATTTTTAATTACGTCTGTTTCAGGAATACTTTTTTCCTGTATCATTTATTTAGCTTATATTCTGCATCTCTCTTAGCTTCAACAACTAAGACAAACTTACTAAGATCTTTTCTTTTCTGCTTCTCACAGTACTTTGATTAAAGCCACTGCAAAAGAAAATAAATATAAAGTAAAACTTTTCTCCAGACAAAAGTATTTAAAGTACCAGGTTTACACATGTCACAAAATAATCACCCCCAAAATCAGATTTTTCTATTCCAAATCCAGAAGCATTTTTTAAAAAGTCAAACCACAATTTACTAATACTTGAATGTTTATGAACATAATTTATATTTCTCCCCATTTTTAAGTGATTCAGAAGGAAAAATACCTGGGATATAATTACTCTGGGGCTCAATTCCCGCTGGAAAATTAGTGTTTTCTGGAATGGAGTGGGTATAATCATCCAGAGGTGGCAGTTCTGTCAGGATCTCGGTGTGCCGTGGCACTAATACTGGAGGCAAAACTAACAAAGTAAAAGAAATCCAAGTTAATGGCAAGGAGCAAAGGGCGGGGGGCAGGACCTTTATTAAAAGTTTTTACAGAAAAAATGTAGCCTACTTAATTTTTTAAATTTAGGGCCCACCTACTTGATTTTATAAAAGTTATTAAGAAATTGACAAATCTGATTATGATTTTTTAACTTACTATGTAGTCTACGATGTAAATTTCCAAATCCCCATTTATCTAGTACTTTTGGGCACAACGTGATCCTGGTAATATTATATTACCATAGAAGTTCATAAATCCCCATTGGAAAGATTGTGGAAAGATCTGTAAAATCAGATTTAGGGTATTTTCTAAAAATACAGCTGTAGTGTTAAAAAGTTTTAAGCACACAGCTAAGTAAATGAAAAGTCTTACTATGAGTTTTACTAAACTTCTTAGATCAGAATGATGTCATTAAACTACTTTGAAAAAACAGAGACTGAAAACATTTAATGCAGTAGACAGTTAAAGAGATCTATCAGTTTAGCGCTAAGCAGACTGCATCTGTAGAACTGTAATTTCCTGTATATGTGCTTCGATGTGAAATACCGTGTCTCCCCGAAAATAAGACCGGGTCTTATATTAATTTTTCCTCCAAAAGACACATTAGGGCGTATTTTCAGCGGATGTATTATTTTTTCATGTATAACAATCTACATTTATTCAAATACAGTTATGTCATCTTCTTCTGGAACATTGTCATAATGTACTAAATGCATCCATCTGGCTGACAATCTTAACTGAGGCTTATTTTCGGGGAAACACGGTAGCAATGCTATATCCCAAGAAACTGACAGTCTTTCCCTCTAAGATATATTTTTCCATAAAATATATAAAAAATTCAAAAAGCACTTTTAATGACCACCAAGCAATATACTGAATTTAGAGTCATTGATTAGAATTTTACATTAAAATTTCCCTGGGTCAATTAGGTATAAGAGTACATACCACCCTTAAGCATTTGATTTAAAACAAGAAAAAAAAAATCTAATTTTCCTACCTGGTGTCTCAACTCTCTGATAGTGGTAAGGGTTTACACATACTTCATCCTTTTTAAGATTAAAAGCATATTCGCAGTTTTCAATTGCTTTGAGTTCATGATGACTATGAAGATCAGGCCAGCGCCATAATCGGCAATATATAACATGTGGCAGTCCTTTCCGATGAGATACCTGAAGACGACCATCAAGAGACCTGTTGGGAAGCAAGGGGAAAAGAAAAGTGGGAGCTTTACAAAAAAAACAGAAATAGTCAACTGGACTAAATTAGTACAATACAAGCATAAAGAAAGAAATGACAGACATTTAGTTAGTTTTAGTGAGTACAAGGAAGAAAAACGTACTATTTAATGGATCTGACAGAAAAGTAAACAGCAGCTCTAGCGGATGTCTCTTAAAAACATGCCATATAAATGACTTATATGTCAGTGATTGGCTAACCATTTGGGAAAAAATTGATTTTTAAAAAGAGTATCATATAGTTACACTTGAAAAACTTTTTGTCAACTTTTATTTTTAGTAAATCAAACTCTTATTTAGGGATGCTTTTAAGGGCGTTAATTCTGTAGGTGACTGAATTATCAAAAAAAGGAACTAGTGTGAAGAATGGTAAATACCAACAATGATGTAAAAGTAACTTACTCAAACTAATGTAACTCATTACCCAGTTGTGATTGTGTTGAGTACTGAGGTATATTTCTATAGCTCACACATAAATGCAGATGGTGATGAGTATGATGAGATGAAATGGACAAATACCAATATGCTCAAAAAGAGAATGTGATTAAAAAAAGAAAACAAAAAACGAGTTAGCCTAGCATTGTGTTCAGTAATTAACTATGTATTTATTAGTATAAAGAAGATGAGATTCAGATGATAGCAAGAAATTTAGCAAAACTGGTTATGTATCTACTTAAAAATTAGGCCAACAACAGATTATAACCTAATCTCAACCTAAAATGAGAATATAGTTATCAAACTTCCTATTCTTTAGGGGATGCAATAATTTAAAGAAGATTCAAAATTAGAATTTCATTGATCAAAACTTCAGCTGAAACATGTAATATACTTTTAATACTGGCAAGCAGGTATTTTAAATGCCATGCCTTATTTTACATTAAGGAAACATCCTAGGCAAAATTATACTAAGCAACCCACTATAGGTCTTCCAAAACACCCCCCCCACACAAGATCGCTGGGATTTGACAGAGGGCAGAATATTCACCTGGTTTGTTCAGAGAAGCTGTAAAGGCCTGTTGTATCCCACTGATCTATCGTATTTGGTGTACTCAGTCCCCAAATTTCAGAGCAAGTGCTGTGCATAAATTGAAAAACAAAAAATTGATGTGAACATGGAAGCATGGTTATTCAAAATACCATGATGTAAAACATGGAAAATGTACAGAATACTTCCTTCACCCAGAAAATATACACTGCTTCGCTGTTCACGGGCATTTAGTGCTGGTTTCTATATTTTCTATATGAAGGAAGCCAATAAAATGAAACATGTGACTCCAGATAAGTTATGATTATGTTTTTAAAATGTGAACACCAATGCTCTCTAGCTTAATGAAATCATACCTATAATGCCCTTTCTAATTTCCTCTACTTACAGCAAAAGATCTAATAGCTCTGCCATTAGCCTTACTAACAGTGCTTCATTTTATAATCCAGTTTTTAAAAAACGTATCTAAACACGAATGTCAACTGGTATTTTTAATACAGGAACAATTCCAATTAAAATACAGACACATATCCAGAGTTAAGATTTTGAAGTTATTTGTATGATACCTAATACATTCAGTTTTATAGAAAATTATTCTTGCTCTCTTTACTACTATTATACAAAGGACAAGGAAGTAGATTTTAATGTAGCATACCACCTTAAAAGTTTTAAGAAATTTCTATAAAGATTAAAGATATGTGCAAGTACCAAATTCTTAAAAGATAGTATGAATATGAAAAATTAGCTGTATCTAGTTCGTTGTTGTTTTTAATCAGTATACCTGAAAGACAGATCAGAAAGACCTCAAAATTTTTCTCCCACATTTCTTTCCAGAACGTGGGCAGTCCAGAGACAATGCTCTGTTTCCCCTGCCACTACTTCATTTCACAGTAACTTCTCATCTGTGGGAGAAGGAAGGAGAGACGCTTACCGCCTAAAAGGCAGTCTGGGACAGAAGTCTGACGGCCCAGATGTCTTAGGACAGAAAGATGCTACTTGTACAATTAGAATAAAAAACAGCTAATTACTGAAACAATTCCGTTTCCTACACATTACCAAATCATCAAAATTTCGAGGAGGAAGAAATATTTCCAAACAACTTGTGAAAGTAAAATCAAACAACTGATTATCGAGTTCCAGATGTACATATTGCTAAGGAACAAGCGAGCTCAATCAACGTTTCAAAGAGCAATGGTGAAAAGTGCCGTCTTCCTGCGGCTGGGCAGCACACCTCCTGGGCTTCAGGGCTACGGGGCTTCTTGCACAGCCACTGGGCAGCAGAAACATCTCATGCCATGCTTTGGGCGCTACAGTAACTGTATACCGGACAGTTTAAAAAATGCATATTCAGACACTTTCCAGCACCTTGAGATATATCACAGATTGTCTTTCTTTTTAGGCTACACATGTCTCTTTCATTTCCCAAACTATTAAGTCAGAAAAAGCCAAGACACTGGAGGATAATTCAGACCTTTTCTTTTTTTCCTCAAAGGTGGATTAACTAAAAAACCATGACATAAATGGTTCTTTTATTTAAGATATTTATCAAATAGCTACTGGAAACATACAGCACCACATAGCTTAAACCACAATAAAACCAACTAAATTCTAGTCTTATGAATCTGACATTAAATCTCAGAAGGAATAGTATACAACTAACTCTTCTTTCTTGGAAAGTAATTCATGGAAAATGATTAACAAAAGAGTAGATCAAGAAGCTATCCTGCTCTTATGAGACTAGGATGAACATTTCACTCCAGTAACTCTAAGACTGACACAAGAACCAGAATCTAAAAACAGCATGAGCTTACCTTGTGCTTTATTCAAGCCTTAAAATAAATCAGAGAATAATAAACAGTAGTTGTTAAAAACATGCAGTCATTCTACAGGCAGACAGACCTAGATCCCAACTGTAATTCAGTCACTTTCCAATTGCCACCATAGGGTATATTTAAGATTCTGTTCTACTAATTATTATAATCTCTCTCACACAAATTGGAAGGTTTATTAAATTTAAATAATAAATTTGCTTCCAGTAGCAAAATTTTTGCTTGTTTATATAAGAAAAAATATTTTTTAAAAGAATCAATTTATAACAAAACATACAAAGTACCTAAAATAAATGTAACCATAAACGCATCAAAAAAATCAAAGAAATATTTTAATCATTACTAAATACAAAAGTAAACTGAGAAAAGAGAAATACTTACATCTTCCTAGACAGAAAGACAACATATCAGTTCTGCCAAATTTATATTTTTGATGCATCTCAATAAAAATTTTTAAAAAATGTTAAGACCCAGATAAAATTATTCCATACAAAAATAAACAAAAATAACTAGGAAAGCTCCGGACAAAGAAGATAGGGATTGGCCCTAGCAAATTCTAAAACACATTATAAATCCTCAACACTAATGGAAACACCTGCAATTAACAAAAGAATACACAAACAAAACAGAATATTTGAAAATAGAATTAACATCAACTACTTGAAAACAGTGGAGGGAAACCTAAAACACAAAAATTACAGTCAACCTTTGTAAGAGGGGAACTACATTGGATGCGAGTTGTGTTGATGTGGCTTTATACCCAGGGGCACCCCCCCAGTCTAAACCAGGAACGGTAACTAGACCTTAAGCAGAAAACCGCACTTTTACTGAGCTGCAGAATCAGAGGATGGACTTGGGGCTACCAGAGAGGCTGGATAAAGAAGGGGAAAATCCTGTAAAGGAGGGAGCAACAGGGAAAACACAAACATCAAAATGTAAGTGTGAACAATGCCCAAATCTTTGACGGACCCCTAAACTACACATGTGGGAGGGCGTATGGAGGCCCGCTGCAAACCAGCCCTCGACAGTCTGAAAACACAAAGCTGAGATTTCAGGGGTTGCTTACGTCAGAGGCAGTTTGGACTTTGAGACACCTCAAAACTATCTGCTAGTACAAAAATCAATACTTTTCAAAGGATTTTAGAGACTCTAAAAGAATTTAGAGTCTCTACAATGCTTTGTCTCAAATATGCAATATAAAACCACAAATTACTAACTATGTGAAGAGATAGGAAAATGTTACCCTTTAGTCAAAAGAGAAAACAGCCAGTAGAAACAGACCCCCCAAGATGAACTTAACGGACAAGGATTTTAAAGTAACTATTATGAATATGTTCATGGACTTAATGAACAGATGGGAATCTCAGGTGAGTAACAGGAACTATAAAAATGAATCAAATGGAAATTCCAGGACTTAAAATTATTTAAAAACCAGAAATCAAGAATTAACCCGATTGTTGGAGAAGACAGAAGAGCCAGTGAATTTGAAGATGGATCAACAGAAATCATCTAAACAGAAGAATCGAAGTAAAAAAGACTGCTTAACAAAATGAACAGTCTCAATAACATGTGTAGTCCCAAAAAAGAGTGAAAGCAAGAGCAGACCAGAAAAAAATACCTGAAATAATAATGGCAAAATATTTTCAACTTCTGTGAAAAACTAAACTCATACTTCCATGAAACTCAATAAATACCAAACAGTTAAAATACAAAGAAAATCACACTTAGGCACATCATTACCAAACTGCTAAAAACAAAGCATTTAAAGAAAATCTTTATAAAGTGGTGAGAACTACAAAAACTCTTGGGACAAAGGACTCTGACCAAACCCCTGCAGATACTTGACCAAGCTCTAGCCCTGCTTCTAGCAGCCTAAGGCAGCATCCCTGGTATGACCCAGACCTTTCTGAGTTCCAGTCTGAAAAAGCTCTAGGATGCCAAAAGAATTTACCATTTGTTCAAGCTAACACCTGTCCATAAGCCCCTGACCTCCTTTTTTAGAGCATTTATTTAAAAAGCTTATTTGTAAATCCTTCCTCTGTCTCTTTGAGATGTATATGTGTCTCCTACAACTCAGGAGGGTTTTTTTTTCAAGGCCCTGAAAACCATTCCTTTGAAATGTAATCACTCAGGGAGAATAGAGTCTCAGCCTCCCAGGCACTTTTACCCTCTGAGAGAGGGCAGAAGCCTAACTTCGATAAACGCCATTTAGCAGACACAGCACAGCTGGCCTAATCACATGGACACTGAGCAACCTTCTTACCCACTTTTTTGGGTAATTTTTCACCTCCCTGACTCTGCTCAAGCCCCCACTCATCCTGACAGCTTACTCCCTCATCCTTCCTCTCAGTCGCCTCTGTACCAATCAAAAGTGAGCTCAGCTCTTTCGCCTGCTGTAATGGTTACCAAATAAGATCTGTTTTAACTGCCTTTAACCAATGGCTAGCTTTGTTTAACTTTGACAGCAGCCAGAGATCCATACATGTAAAGGCATAAACACATGAATAACAGCTTGGGGGTGGGGGGGACTCAACCTAAAATCTATACCCAATAAAAACGTCCTTCATAAAAGTCAAAACAAAAACACGTTCAGATAAGCAAAAACAGAGAATTCATTTCTAGCGTATTTTGTTCAAAGAAATGCTAACAGAAATTTCTTCACAATAAAGACAAATAACAGATGGGAACTAAATCACAGTGAAAAATTAAGAGAACTAGAAAGAAGCATATAGATTTATAAATATAAAAGACTATAGGCTTTTTTTCTCTTAATTTCCACAAAATTACAGCAAAAATTATAACTCTAGACGTATATAGATGTAATCTATAGGACAGCAGCAGCAGAAGCAACAGGAGGTATTAAAGACAACTACGCTGTTGCAAAGCTAAGGATGCATATTGTCATTGGGAAAGCAACCTCCCCACCCCCCCAAAAGGCAAAGAATATAGCTAAAATGCATTTGGAAAATTAAAATGAAACACTAAAAAATATTTGACCCCCAAGGAAGAAAAGGAGAAAAGAACAAAAGACAGATGACAAGAGAAAATAAAGTGTCAACAGTAAATCCAACAGTATCAATGATAACATTATACATAAATACACTACGTATTCCATATAAGAGGCAGAGGCTTGTCAGAATGAATACAAGATGCAAAATATCTACAAAAAAGAGACATATTGTAAATACATAGAAAAGCTGAAAATACATAGTTCATGCAAGCAATTAAGTTTAACCTAATAACACATTAAGACTAATACCACCAGAGATTAATCAAAAGACATTAATAATCCCGTATGCATCTAAAAATAGTTTCAAAATACGTGAAGCAAAAACTGACAGATCTAAAGGAAGAAAGGAACACATCAGCAATCTCAGTAACTCCTTGGACAGACCAAAAAACTCCAACTTATTTATGTCACAGAAGAGCTGCATAAAACTATCAAACACCTTGATCTCGCAGACAAGTATAGAATCCTCTTCAGGCATACACAGAAGAGAGAGAGAGAGAGAGAGAGAGAGAGAGAGAGAGAGAGAGAGAGAGAGAGAGAGACAGAGACAGAGAGACACAGAGAGAGAGACAGAGAGAGAGAGAGAGAGACAGAGAGAGAGAGAGAGAGAGAGAGAGAGAGAGAGAGACAGAGAGAGACCGACCATATGCAGAGACCATAAAAAGTCAATTAATTTTAAAACTTTGAAAACTGATAGGTTATGTTCTTTGGTCACAAGAGAAGTAAATTAGAAAACTGAAATATACTTATAAAAGTCCCAGAAATGTGAAAATTAACAACGCACTCCTAAATAACCCATGGATCAAAGAAGACATCACAAAACAAACCAGAAAACACATGATAATGAAACTGAGATATAAAAAATTGGGGAGGGAGGGGGCTGGCCCGGTGGCTCTGGCAGTTAGAGCTCCATGCTCCTAACTCCGAAGGCTGTCGGTTCGATTCCCACATGGGCCAGGGGGCTTTCAACCACAAGGTTGCCAGTTCGATTCCTCGACTCCTGCAAGGGATGATGGGCAGCGCCCCCTGCAACTAAAATTGAACAGGGCACCTTGACCTGAGCTGCCGCTGAGCTCCCGGATGGCTCAGTTGGTTGGAGCGCCTCCTCTCAACCACAAGGTTGCTGGTTCGACTCCCAAAAGGGATGGTGGGCTGTGCCCCCTGCAACTAGCAACGGCAACTGAAGGACAACAACTTGAAGCTGAACGGCACCCTCCACAACTAAGATTCAAAGGACAACAACTTGACTTGGAAAAAAGTCCTGGAAGTACACAGTTCCCCAATAAAGTCCTGTTCCCCTTCCCAGATTTAAAAAAAAAAAAAAAAATGGGGGGAGGAAGGAGGCTAAGGCGAAAGTAGTGCTTAAAGGAGGGGCTTAGCTGGTTTAACTGTCTGGTAACGTAGTGCTTAAAGGGAAATTTATTGCTTAAATGTTTACATTAGAAGGAAGAAATATTTTAAATTAATGATCTAATTATAATTACAATGATATACTTCTAATTAACACTGTACTGGAGGTCCTAGACAGAACAATATGGCGAGAAAAAGCAAAGACAAAAATATTGGAAAGGGAAGAAATAGAATTTCCATATACAAGATGACTAAGTTCGGGGGATTAATGTACAGAAGGGTGACTATAATTAATGCTATAATATATATCTGAAAGCTGTTAAGACAGATCTTAAAAATTATCCACACACACACACACACACACACACACACACACACACGTATGTTATGGGATGGAGGTATTAACTTTATTGTGGTAATCATTTTGCAACATGTATGTGTACCAAATGATCACACTGTTTACCTTAAACTTACATATATTATATGTCAATCTCAATAAAACTGGAACAAAAAGCCTGTTTTTTTTTGGACAATGACATAATTGTTTACACAGAAAACCTCTGAAGCAACTTCTAGAACTCAATAGTGAATTTAACAGTGTGGTAGGTAGGATATAAGGGCAACTTATAAAAATCTTATATTTCTATTATAATAGCAATAAATAATTTGAAAATTAAACATTTAAATTCCATTTGTAAGTGTCAAAAAACATAAAATACTTAGATAAAAGGTTTAATACAAGGTTTGTTAAGACCTGTATGTTAAAAACTTAAAAGCTTGCTGAGATATTAAATAAACCTAAATATATGAAAAGATACACTATATTCAAAGATCAAATGACTCAATATTATGTCTATTTTCCCTAATTCCCTAATAAAATTTGGTCTTTTTTTTTTCAAATCTATTGCAATCATGATTTCAGCAAGGTATTTTTATAGTAATTGACAAGCTGATCTAAAACGTAAACGGAAATGCAAAGATCTTGAATAGCAAAAAAAATCTTGAAAAAGAACTACTGATACACAAAACAGAGATGAATCTGAGAAATATTTCATTGGCTGAGAGAAGCTGAACAAAATAGAGTAGATACTGAATGATTCCAGTCACATAAAAATTCTAGGAGGGATTTTCATTTTCTTTTTTTTTTTTAATGGGGATTGGGGAATATTGGGGAACAGTGTGTTTTTTCCAGGACCCATTAGCTCCATGTCAAGTCGTTGTTTTTCAATCTAGTTGTGGAGGGCACAGCTCACTCACTGGCCCATGTGGGAATCGAACCGGCGACCTTGGTGTTACGAGCACTGTGCTCCAACCACTGAGCGAACGAGCGGCCTGGGATTTTCATTTTCAAACAGACTGAAAATGAAAAAAGCTCAGTGGCTGCCTCTAAAGGAACCCTTGGGAAAGAGTATGAAAGCACTTTCTGTGTGATTGAAACGTTCTATATCTTGATACAATGTATACCCATTTGTTAAATCTAATCCTACTGCACACTTATAATTTATATACTTCACCATTTGAAAATTTTATGAAATAAACAAATAAGGAGAAAATAACACATAAGAATCTAGACAATGAAATAAAAATCAGAATGGAAAGTAGCAACAAAAAATTCACATAATTTAGTATATGATAAAGCTTCCTATGAATTGACATAGAAAGATTTCTAAAGTATCACATTAAGTGAAAAAAGCAAGTATAGTATGTATAGTAAGTTACTCTGTATAAAAAATAAAACTAAGTATTTGTGTATGCATACGGAAAAGACACACACACTGAACAGCAGTAGTTACTTGAGGTGGGGAGAGAGAAGGGAGACCTTTCAATATGTTTCTCCTGTTTGTATGTACACATGCATGCGTGTATGTATGTGCATGTATAAATGGAGGTAACAGATTTTTAAACCACATGGTGTATTGTTTTATCAAAATTAAACAAATGAAACAAAATATATTGCCACAGAATTAAATGCAAGTCATCCTGATATTTCCGTAAGAAGATACCCATGCTTCTAACCTTAGATAACTAAGCACAGGAAGTACAGATTGTTATTTCCTATTGTGTCGTATCAGCTCACTTTGGGCGTTACTACAGGAGACAATAAATGCCAGCACGAGCCCTGTTTGTTATCTTCTGGCACAACGTCCTCTCTAGCTAACATGGGCCTTTGGTAACCATTTTCTTCCACATGCATTTATATCAAAAGCCCCTTGATAGCCATCTTTCGACTTAATTATTAATTCTTTAGGTATACGCAAAAACAGTCAATTTTTGAGACCAGTGGTCTCAGGGATTTAAATCAGGCAGTTTTAATCACCCCATCTTCCTTAAAGATTGATTCTTTCTAACTTTTTATTTCCCTCCAAGACCCCAAACTACCAAAGGTCTCTGTATACCTACCATCTAGCAAACAAGGTATCTGATGACTAAATTAGTATTTTTATATCATAAAAACTGGATCACAATATTCCTAGTCACACTCAATCATATTTTAAATAACAATGGGGAAACGGATCTCTCAGGTTTTCAGTTTGTTAGTAAGGAGTGGCAAACTGTAACTGCAAGTCTGGACAGTTCCTAGAAAACACTAGAAGAAATGAATGCAGGAAAAATATCAGAGATACAGCACTCACTGTACCAATAAAATGCATAATGTATAAAAGGTCTTTTACACATTCCCTATTCAATAAATCTAAAACGTCATCTACTTTAAAATGCAACATTATTTTGTGTTACACTTAAAAGGAAAAACTTCTTCCAATTTTAGTTATAAGGTGCATCCCAAAGTGATAAAATGTACATCGTAGAATCAATGAAATATGTAATAACAATTACCTTCATAAGTTACCTACTGCAGTAGGTCAGGTCCTGTGTAAGACTTTAAATACATTATGGACCTTATAACAATGTGCAAGCAATGGGTTATTATATCATTTTACATTTGAGGAAATTGAGCCTCAGAGGGATAATAAAATAACCTCACCAAGGTCATACACCAAAGTACAAGTGGCAGGGCCAGGATTCTAGCCCACAGCTTGTCAAACAACACTTCCCACTCTACCAAGACCTTTCTGAGCTTTCACTTTAACTCCACCAAGATCAGCATTTCTATGGTGGGGACCCCAGGGCGCCTCCAATACAGTACAGTCCAAGGTCCGTTTGGTCCCTATACTCATTTTTTAAGTTACATGTTTATTCTCAGTGAATAGTAACTTGCATAAATCTTCTAAACGCATATCCTGAGTCACCTGGATAAATAAGCACCTGTTCTTGAGCACTTCGTCACCTCCGTGTCGGGTCTGGGTCTATTACAATCTCCTCAGGACCAAGGGGACACAGCAAGATTGACTTGACACGTAAATGATGACATCACACAAAAAAGGCCCAACTATATCAGGGTGTACAATATATGCTTCATAATAGTTTTGGAGAAAATAAGGTAGGAGAATTTGACAACACGGCACAGACCTCAAAAGAACCTGTCATGGGCAGCATTCAGCACCACAATCACAATGGAACACAAAATCGTTAACAAAAACAGCATAATTCATTAAATGGATGTTAGGATTTTCCTGGTTATAGAACTCAGTATAAATTAGTCTTCTGATAAGCGTAAGTTTTCACTAAATTATGTTTTTACACATTTAAACAATATTAAGGGACGTCCACAAGAAATGTCTATACATTACTAATGTGAAAAGCATCAACCTGCACAACAAGCTGTTAACAAAAAGTATAGAAAAAGACAGGACTGAAAACTAATAAAAATACCTGCTAGGTGAAATCAACAATATAGTCCCCCAAAAGCATTAGATATTATTATTATTACGATAGCACTATCCTAAACACATTACTTCAACATTCCTTAAACTTATTTGGCCATCTGATTTCAGGATATTCTAAAAGCTCTTAAATATTGAAAAATATCATGCTAATTGGTTAAAAACAAAAATTGGTCTCATATAAATTCTGCCTGATCAAAATTCGACATTGTTCACTAAGGCAATTAACACAGAATATTAGAAATGTACCTTGAAATAAGATGTACCAGAACGTAAGGCATCTACAGTGCTGTCCCCATATCAATGCACAGACGGATGAGCACGCACTGCTCCATGTGAGACTCTCGTGCAACGCCCTGCACTTCTTTGTATGGAACATAATTTCTTAAAGGCAGATTATCCCCTATCAAGCCTATCACCTGTCTTGCTTACATAGATTGAATTTTAAAAACCTGGAGGTTGGAACAGCTGTTAAAATCATCAGGACACTGCAGTGCCCAAAGTCTGTGTGGCATTAACTGATCACCGGGCTAATCAGACGACTTGGTGGTAAGCCCGGCAGAAATCCTCACAGAATTCCCCTAGTATCACTTTTCCAGCAAGCATCAGTACAATTAACACATTAAAGCTTTTCTTTAGAATAAACTCACTTTTAAAAACCAAAGTTAGAATTTAAAAGCCAGTGCACAATTTACCAATTATATACATGCACAGGTATTTTATACACACATCTACAATTAACATTTTGCATTTTGGTTCAAACAGACATTATGTTTATTAATTAATATGTTTTGTATTAAGGACATGTGTATTTATTCATATACTTATTACGAGGATATAAAAGAAAAGCAATGAGAATTAGTTCAATATAACACTGCCTCTGAAAGCTCATACCACAGAATCATATAAACCATTGAATAAGTTTCACTATTCCTGCCATATTTGCACAATTTACTGCAGCAGTTAAATCACCATCAAAAATAATAAGCCTATGTTTTACTAATTTATTATTTTTCATGACCTTATAGCCTAAAGACCGTATTTATTCTACAAACCAAAAGAAGTAAGACCCTTGGTTGTCAATGTTTCAAGATTATAAAGCGTGCTGAACACCAGGTAAAATAAAAGGGGTTAACAAATTAGCAGAATGATATCAACAAAAGAAACTTCACTTGAGGCTATAGCTCCTGATTACTGATATACTCATGAAATATGGACATCTACGGAATAATTTATGGCTATCCATCCATAATTATTTCTACTTAGAACAGAACAGTCCTTTCATTTCATATATGATTAGCAAGACTAAGAGTTTATATTTTAAACAGCTCAGGACGTAAGAGCTGATCACTGTAATAGAAAAGGTCTCTAATGACACACACTACAACTGTCCGTGTATGCATCACACTGCGGCTGAGGGATGGGGACAGGAAGACAAGAAAATGCCCACCCCTGATAGTATTTACCTTCCCTCCGTCACCAGGAGAGGAGCTTTAGGAACAAATTACCAACGGACACAAGTGAGCGATTAAGAAACGTTTATTGGCTACAGAAAACTTACCCCAAGTTGCCAACACTTACTTGAAGCATTTGCTATGTACCTGGCACCACTGAAAGTGCTTTACACATATTATCTGATTTATACTATCAATCCTATAAAATGAATATTATTATATTTTCAAATAAAGACATAAATGTAAGGCATTAAATAACTCAAAAGAGCTATTGAGATAAAAGCCAGGATTTACATCCACTTCTGGCTGGCTTAAGAGCCTAAATTTTTCAAGGTACACTTATGCAGAATGGTTTAAAATCAGTAGCTTCAAACTTGTATAGGGCTGACTCTATTTCTTATTTTTTGTATCCTTGATCCTGTGGCATTTGGGGCCTTGTTGATCCTGGAATGATTGCCCCTCCCAGGGCCAGCTCATTCCTAGAGATAGCAAGACCCCTTGAAAGGGCACCTTTTACAAAAAACCATCCAATCCAGAGCCCACACCCCTCACTAGTACATCAAACTCTCATACATCAAGCCAGTATTCTTCCCTAGCCCTAAATTACCCTAGAGCTAGGTACTAGACAACTAGGAACTACCCCTAAAGCCCAGAGCCTGTTGCAATTATTCAAATTAATCCTAAACGTAACTCAGGGTATCTACCTGGCATTACCCATTCCTTCCCTGAAAAACTCCAATAAAGGCTCTGGGCCATGCTTTATCCTTGCTCTTCTATTTATTGAACCATCTTATTTTTTCATATATTAAAAATTAAGTTGCAGCTACTTCAAATCTTGACACCGAAGCATGCATATATTAGCTAGGGTTCATTGTTCACTTTCTTTCTGAAATCAAATTTACATGGTGTTATCTTAATGGTACCATTTTCTGAGTTTTATCATATACAGAAACTGTGTGTAACCCCCAACCCTGTCAATACCCATCCAGAAAGTCCCTCATGCCCTTTTCCTAGTCAATCCCTGCTGTCCTCCCCGCCCCCCACCGCCATTCCTCAAGGCAATCACTGATCTGTATTTCTCACCATAGGTTTGTTTTGACCCAGCGTAACGATTCTCAGATTCATCCATGTTAATGTATGTGCCAGTAGTCCCTCCTTTTCTGAGCTGAGTTTCCCATTACATAAACAGACCACAATTTGTTTAGTCAGTCTTTTCCTGATGGACACACCTGACCTGTTGCCATATTTTAGGGTATTACGAATAAAGCTGCTATGAACATTCAAGTAAGTATGTCTTTTTGTGAACATATGCTGTAATTTCTCTTGGATAAATACCTAGAAGTGAAATTCTTGGGTCATTGGATAGATGCTTTTATAAGAAAATGCCAGACCTATTTTCCAGGGTGGGAAGTACCATTTTATATTCCCTCTCTCAATATATGAAAGTTATTCCATAGCCTCACCATTTGATGTGGTCAGTTCATTTAATGATAGCCATTCTGGTGGTTGTGCATTGGTATTTCACTGTGGTTTCAATTTGCTTTTTCCTGATGACTAACAATATTGCACTTTTCCACTTGCTTACTGGCCCTTTATCTTCTTTTGTGAAGTATCCAAATCATTCACCTATCTTTCCATTGGCTATATTTCTCTTTTCACTATTGAGTTATAGAAATTCTTTATAAATTCTGGATACAATCCTCTTGTCAGAAATATGTTTTGCAAATATTTTTTCTACTGTGACTTGATTATTCATTTAACAGTTTTCTGATGTGATGCTTTCAATGTTGATGGAGTCTTTCAATTTCCTCATAGCTTTCTATATCCTTAAACACACACACACACACCTTTGCCTACCCTCAAATTACAAATATAGTCTCTCCTCTACAAGCTTTAGTTTTAGTTTTTAGATGAGAACTATGATCCATTTGTTATTGTTTTGAATGGTATAAGGTGGGGGCCAGGTTCATTCTTCCATATGAATAAATATCCAGTGCTTTCAGCATTATTTGTTGAAAAGACTCCCCTATTCCTACTGGACTGCTCTCACACCTCTGTCAAAAATCAAATAACCATAGAAGTATCTATTTTGGAGTTCTCCATTTTGTCCCATTTATCTGTTTTTATGCCAGAATCACACTGTACTGATTACTGTGGCTTCTGATAAGTCTTGAAGTCAGATAATTTAAAAGTCCTCTGTGTTATTCTTCTTCTAAGATTGCTTTGAATATTCTAGATCCTACACATTTCCATGTAAATTTTTGGAACAGTTTGTACATTTCTGTAAAAAAGAAAAATTTTAGGGTTTGATTTGAATCAAATTAAACCAGGACAGAACTGACTTCTTAATACTATTGCGTGTTCCAATTCACAATCACAAGTCATTATGGCATGGTAGTTCCAACATGCTGCTCATCTCAGGGTTGGTCCCCATTGTTGCCCCTTGAGAAAGGGTTAGATTTGCTTTGTTCTTCATATGTTGAACAATTTAGGACTGTATGCTGGACACTGTGAATGGCATGTGATCGAGATGCCAGATTCTGTTGTATTCCTCCAATAAGTGTTTTTGTTTTGGCAGGCAATTAACTTATCCGTACTCAAACTGCAAACTCTGTCTTTGAACAATTCAGATCAGTTTTTTTCTCTCTCGCTAGGCTGCACAAAGTCTACCCCACATACGTGGGGGCTTACGGGGTCAGTGCTGTCTAAGCAGAACCTGGGGATCCCCTTCTGTAGCTTTCTCCTTGTTAGGATTCTCCCCTCACTCTTCAGCAGCTGTAGCTGTCCAAATTCCAACCGCTGGTTCTTCAGGACAGATAAGCAGTGGCAGAAAATTCACCCCGTGCCATTCCCTTATTCCAAGTGTCAGTTCCCCTCCAAAATATGTCTATTTTTGTTTGCTCTCTAGTACCTTATTTTTTGTGTGCAGTTTATAATTATCTGAGGGAGTATGAGTCTGGTCAAAGCACATCTTATTATGTGAGAAGCAGAACTCTCTCCATTTGTTTAGTCTTCTTTAATTTCTCTCATTAAGGTTTTGAAATTTCAGTGTGGAGATCTTGTGTCTTTAAAAAAACTGTAGACCTAGGTATTATCATTTTATTGATACTAGTATCATAAAACTATTCTTAAAATCAATTCCATTTGTTTACTGTTAATATTTATGAAAACATAACTGATTTTTACACATTGAAGCTGTAAAGTACAGCCTTGCTAAATGTACTTATTTACTTTAGTGGCTGTTTTGTAGATTCCTTAGGGTTTCTTGCATAATCATGTTGTCTACAAAAAGCAAGTTTTGACCCATTCTTTCGGATCTTTACACCTTTTATATTTTATGTTCCTGACTCACTACCCTGGCTAAGTCTTCCACTAAAATAAAATAGTGAATTGAAAACATAAGACTGGACATCTATGTCCTACTTCTGATCTTAGGAAAACATAATATTGCATGATTAAGTATATTCTTAGGTGTGTTTCTTAAACGTCCTTTGACAGAGGAAATACCACCTGGACCTGGAGTTTTCTTTGTGAGAATGATTTTGATTATAAATTCAATTTCTTTATAGGACATAGGGCTATCTGAATTTTACCTTCTTCTTGAATCAGCTAGGGTAACATTTTTAAAGAAATTTTGACCATTACAAATTCAATGGCATAAAGTTGTTTAAAATATATATGCATGTTATGTTAATATCTATAAAATCTAGCATGATAATCCCTTTCATTTCTGTGTGAGTAATTATCATTGTGAGCTCTCTCACTGTTTTTTCTCCATCAGTCTAATAGGGATTTATCAATTTTATTTATCTTTCTAAAGAACCAACTTTTGGCTTTGTTAATTATCTCTATCATCTCTTTTCTAGTCATTAAGTTCTGCTCTAGTTTTTATTATTTCTTCCTTCTACTTTCCATTTTCTCTGATATATTTTTTCTCATTTCTTAGGTGAAGTCTTAGGTTAACTTTTTAATATAACTGAAGTTATAAATTTCACTTTAAGCACTGTTTTAGCTGCATCCCACAAATCTGCTATGTTGTAATTTAATTATAATTTAGTTTGAAATGTATTCTAATTTTCTCATGGTTTTCTTCTAAATAACCCACGGGTCAAAGTATTGTTTCTTAATTTCCATTTATGTCTTATTGGTATTGACTTCTAATTTCATTCCATTGTTGGCAGAGAATGTGTTCTGTTGATTCCAATCTTTTAAAATTTATTGAGACTTGTGTCCTCCAATCGAGTCTTCCCTGGTGATGTTACCATGAGCACTTGAAAAGACTGTATTGTGCTGACGTTGAATTTAGTATTCCATAAATATGAAGTAGGCGGTTAATAGTATAATTTAGATCTTTCATGTCTTAATCGATTTTTTTGGTCTAATTGAACCCCAAGTATAATAGCTGATTTGTGATTCTGACCCATTAATTCTATCAAGCTTTACTACATGTAGTTTGAAACATTTTTATTAAGCAGATACACACGTTTATGGTTATGGCTTCTGGATGTCAGCATTTCAGAGATGTCATTTTATAATCCTCTGACCCCCCTTCCTTCCGATGAAAACTCACCTGTCATTCCTATCATTGTTCCCCTGTATGTAACATGGCGTTGTTTCACTGGTTCCTTTCAAGACTTTCTCTTTCATGGAGACGATTTCGATGCACCTGGGTGTGGCTTCCATGTATCCTGCTTGAGTTTAACGAAGAAGCTGACTCTATTTTTGATGTGACTGCTGATATCTCAAGTCCCACCATCCCCTCATGTCTCAAATCTGAGCGAGCTATAAGCCAGGCCAGGTGCTCCCTCCTTTGGTGCTGGCGGGAATTTCAAACCAGGCCAGCCTGCTACACACACAAATGTCACCGCAGACCCATGGCTCCTACTACGGCTCTCTTGATTCATTTTGAGACCTGCCTGGGAGCCTGTCCTGCTTTCCCAAAAAGCCTCATTGTGTGAGCAATGATCCCTTTTCATGCCCTCGGGGTACATGTTTGGCTTCCTCCGTCTTACATCACAAATCCGATCTGGGGAGGGACCCATCCCACATACAGTTCCCACTGATGAAGCCCGCACTATTGTATCAGGCACAGCACTAAGCCCTTGCACATATGAAATCACTGAATCCTCCAAAACACCATGAATTAGGTATTGTAATCCCTCCCCATTTGACAAAGGAGGGAAAGGAAGCACAGAGCTAAAGCAACATGCCTACCTAAGGTCAGAGAGCTAGCAAGGGCAAGGAGAAACGCTGCACTGCTCATTAGCAACACTGTTCTGCCTCTTACATAGTTACTAAAAAGAAATAAGTAAAAACATTAGCAAGACAAAACTAAAACAATAACTTAGCTATAGTATCCCAGATAAGTAAAACATTTCTAGAATGTGCTTAATTATAAAAACCAGAGATTTCACTGTTAAGTTATTTTCTCAGGAAAAAAATTATTTAAGACAAGTAAATTGGTTCAGCCACTCCCAAACTAAAATAGAATTTCCAGAGTCCTATAAGAGTAAAATTGATAGTCTTTATTCTTCTTTGGGTTGGTACAGCTCTTCTCAGAAGCAGAAGGACCGGATAATGACTGAAAAAAAATTATCACCTTTATATCTAAATGTTATGTTGAAAACACTACTTTTAGCTCTTGCTAGATGTTTCTACTGCCTTTGAAAAATAACAAACATCTTGCACACAAATAAAATAGTCCCTACCATTGAAAAGATTAACATATCAATTCTAAAAATAGTTGTTCAAAATAATTCAAGTCCTTCCAAACACAAACTTTTTACTATTTAAAAAAAAAAAAAAAAAAGCTAACATTAGATTCAGGAATATTTATTTTAATTAGGTAGCTGATGGATTTTCTAAATTTATCTTAATATACATTGTTTTTAACAATTAAAAAAAAGTAGTATCCTAAACAACAAAAGAAATCCTAACAAAATATAAGCACATGTCGTTCTAATCTTTTAAATTAAATGCATAAAACATAAAACAAGGATTGCAATACAGAATAGAGTTCTGTAAGAACTCAGCTTTTCAAATCATACGTTTTTGTGATATTTATATTTGGTTTTAGAGAAAGACATTTTTAACCTTGACAATTTTAAAAATTAGCACCCTACAAAATAAAACTCAGCTCACATTTGTGTAGCACTTTGAGGTTGACAATATGCTTTACACGGAGAGGTTCAATGTTTAGGTCATGTACACACACTAATGTATTATTTATACCTGTTAATGCAAATTATATAATTCATCACATAAAAACTCTAGGGAAAGATTCTTCTAAGTTACTTAAATTATTTTTTATTATAAATTTTTGTTCAATATCTAACTCTGAACTTTCACACCATCCTTAAAACAAATATAGCCTCCTTCACCCCTTGGCCCCCACTAGCCTAACCAAGTTTCCTTGGAGGAAACCAAGCTAGGGAGAAATTATATCCTCCTACATACATATAAAGCCATAAAGATAAGCAAAGTTCATAAAAGAAAGAAGTCTGGGATGAGTGAATTAATTTAAAATCTTATATATTTCAGTTCTAATTTAAGCATTATTCATGATCATAGTTCCGTAAGAGCCTCAAAACTAGCATTTCACAGTGCTTCTCATAATAAACCAAAAGCAGAGCTAAAGTTATATTGAGTTTTCAGAAGACTAATCTAACTGTTCAAGGAAAAAAAACATGATGGCAACAGGAGAAAACTCTAGCTACAATAAAATAGGCTCTTTGGAAATAAAGCATCATTGCATAATTTAACAAGTATCATGTCAAATATTTTATGTTTAGAAAAAAAGTCTTATGTTTTGTTAAAATGGTACGTGATTCATGCCACATATGATATGCAACATCCCTCCATGCTCTGAACATATTCAAGCCCGTCGCCAACACCACTGAATTTGGATTCCCAAGTTTTCAAAAGAATACAGACAGCTCATTCACCAAGTTGGTTTAGGGGAGCTCCCCCCGTCCACATGGTTACCCTCAAACATGCTCTTGTCAAATTTCTTTCCTCCTTCCTGTACAAAAATCTCAACAAAATCCCATGGCTGTTCTAAGTCATACCCAGATATACATATTAACAAATTACTTTTCAGAAATTAAAAATTTACCCTGATATAAATCAAAATTTTATTCCCTCATTCAATTTTGCTAACGCGACCTCTTCCAGGACTCTCCCACAGTTATTTAAGGGCCCAGTCTATTCTGGAACAGCAGGAAGAGGAGTGTTAGAGGAAAGGGGAACAGCCTTCCTGGGCTGATGTGATTGAAATCTGAAGCGACAGTAATGTGATGGGGGGTCCTACGAAGGTCAGACGCCCAAACGCTGCTTTTTACATGCAGTGAGCTCCTGGTGCAGGAACTTCTCTGGCTGGTCTGTGCGCGTCACTCTGACTCTCCAAGTTGGGCCTCTTGATCTTTTCCAGACAAGTCAACTTCAACTATCTTAAAGTCTACCTGGCCCATGGGAAAATTCTTGCATCTTTGACCCCTCAAACTCTGAAGGTGCAGGCCATTTCCACTGTGCCCTTTCTTCATTCTACTGATACAGGAGCAGCTCCAGCTGGTGGGAGTCAGGCACTAGTTTATCTCCCAAACCTTGGCATACGCATGTCAAACTGAGAAGTTCCCCAGAAGCCCCTCAATTTCGATGAAGGAATGGGGGTATGCCACAGCATATACTACTCAGTTCTCATATGGGATCCCCTTCACGAACTTTGTATTTTATTTATATGGCCTAGAGGCAGACGACGGGTTAAATGTAGCAATAGCTGTCTCAGGAAATCCTTTCTGCAAGTCCTGCATGAATGGTATTGCACCTCAGTTTTGAATGCAGATTCATACTGTTCTCATATTTGGGGTCTCTGAATAAATACCAGTAGAGGTCCCATTTTAACATCATGTTACGGTCTACTTCCAAGTTAAGATATAAGCAGGTCACAGCAGGCTATGTTCCTGCTGCAACAATGGGGGAGGGGGAGGGCTAAGATAACAAAAAAAATGTGTTCAAAGAAAATAGAGAGCTACTAATGTAATGAGATCGACAAGAACTAAAACCTGAGAAGAACTCTTTCTAGGTGAACTGACAACTGCCTGCTGTCTCCTTGCCTGAGGTCATTTGCACATTCTACATTCGGGCTGAGGATCAGGCTTGGTCTGGGAAGAGAAACACTATTGAAAAAAAATAACAGAGTAGAACTTTTGACAATCACAAGAGTCTCCCCTCTCCAAGATGTTTGTCAGATTTTAAAGCTGCAAGCTATAGGAGGCTCAAGAGCCAAACTCAAATTATGGAAAGGGTAGAAGTGGATCTCTTGGTATTTGAGAGAGATGATGGAGACCTGCCAGGCTTTCAATCGAAACCCTGGGAGAGCCCTATTCGCAGAAGAGGGAGGTACACTAAATCAAACTAAAAGGGCACCCGAGTCCCAATCCAGCTCAATCCCTGACCAGATGAAGGTGATCAGCCTCTCTATCTATCTGACATAGGAAAAGGTCAAATATACTTTGGAGAAAGCATTATTTGCAGCATCCATAATTGTCATATACGCAATATATACCATACATGTGAGTGATAACCAAAAGAATGTACAGACAATAATAGAAGCAGACGGGGACTTTTAAATCAGTATTATAAATATATCAAAGAAAATTCAGGAACATAGGAAAAACGGATGGGGAATTTCAAGAGATTTGAAATCTATAATATCAAAAGAACGTACTAAAACTGAAACATATAGTATTTGAAATAAAGAACTTATCGATGTGTTTAATAGCAGACTGGACACAGCACAAAACAGGATCACTAAACTCAAAGTTACGTCACTAGAAAATATCCAAACTGAAAGAGAGGGAATAAATGAAAAGGACAGAGTATAAGAAACATGTGGTATCCAGTCATTTTGGCCCAAGCATTAAGATTTAAAGCAAGACTGCAGAATATGCTACACTAGTGTTTTACTATCATTTTCCATCTCCATAGCCCATGTGTGGTACTCTCTATTTCAGGTCCCTTAAGTGGTGGTACACTCACGGGTATCACCAGTGGGGAACATCTAGGCCTGGGAATACTCTACTACAAGACATGAAGGAGAAGGAGGAAACAGTATAGTTAAATGTTGGCCCCAATTAATTATGATCTTCCCAGAATGTGGTTACACACATAGGAATGGTCTGAACAAGCTGAAATGCTTTCCCGTTAAGACTGGAAACAGACCAAGGATGCTGGGAAAACACTAGATGGTTGTAATTTTTTAAATGCCTATTATTTTAGCTAAGTTGATAAATGTATTCTTTAAAGCCAATATATTACATTAATGGGATAAGAAAAGTGGAACGTTGCTTACAGCATCAGGTGTTAAATGTTAAATATATAGAAATTAATTTGGGTATAATTCAGTAATTTTATAAAGGGACAAATGTCCTGGGGTAGGTGGCTGTTTTCGCTAAATAATAAAAATATCCTATGTAAGAACATATCATACACAAAAGGGCTTTGAATACCGGGGTCCTAGAGCAAGAGCTCCCTCAAAAAATCTAACTTAACTATAAACGTAGACACCAGATAAAGGTTTAAGGCTCCAGCAAAGTGTCTTTCAAACTGTGTGTCACAGGATCCTAGACCGCGTCAGAAATGCTTTCACAACTTATACACATGTTATGTTCTGTGTATAAATGACAAACTGGATGCTGAGACTGATAAAAGGTAGCTAGCTATTACCTATAACTTCAGTTCTAATTTACATTTATAAAAAGTTTGTGCTCTGACCAATTGATTCTATGAGTAAATGTTATACATTTGAATAAACTAAATTAAAAACATTGCGTTAACACAATGTTGCCTGGAAGGAACTTTGCCTAAGCAAAGACAGACAATACAATTTAATGCCTACAATTTAACGTGCGTTCTCTTTGAAACACTGGAGGAAAATGAAGACATGGAATATCTATGACTATTTCAAATAAATCATACTCATAGAGTGCTTTATAGCTTACAAACCTCACATTATTTCAAAGGACCCAAAAGTATACTGGGAAAGTACTTAGATAGTACCATCCCCTTTCACGGGTGAGGAAATAGTAAAAAGAACAGTCACATGCCCCAGGATCCACATTCATCAGTTTGAAAAAGCTGACTCAAAAACAGGTTTTCAGTCTTCAAGTTCCGAGGTCCCTCCATCGTGTTACTCCATCCATACATATGTACTGCGATACACACAGACGCGTCGTCTCTATCTATGTATGAATGAGAGAATTATTTTTACTCTCTTCTGAATAATGAAAAAGTACTAGTTTAAGAATTGAAGGATATCATAGTTTGGGTTTAATTAGACTTCTTTTTTTCCTGGGTAATCCAGAGAAGGAAAAGGGTAGAAATATGAAGTTAGAAATAAAAATTAACAATCTACGTGACGTTTACTTTAATTACTCTGACGTTTAAAAATTTAGAAGATGAAAAAAAATCCAAATGTCAGTGACAGTGTTAAAAAGAAACATAAGATCCTGGAATGATACATAAGACCCCAGTAATACAATCACCTCTGAAGAGAACGTTTTTGTGATGAGACAGGGTGACAACAGCGGTAGCAGGGGGACACTTTTCCACTGTATGGACCTGTGGTTCATTTTTGAATAATGTTCATATATTACTTTATATTTTTAAGGAACATACTTTTTGAAGGCAAAAACCAATATAAATATACACATATTTTAAAAGAATATTAAGAAAATAAATGTATAATTGTCCTTTAACAGAAATGATGACTTCAAAGGGGGGAAAAAAAGTAAAGACAAGAATAGTCTAAGTGTTGTCCAAAAGTCCTAAACATTTCATTGTGCTACTTATAAAAACATACTTTTATATTAAATATTAGGGGAAAAAATATAGGATTTTGTTTTTAGGTTATCCATAAATAATCACTATTTAACAATTTGCTGTGTTTCTGTCTAAAGTTTCATGATTAAGTGTTAACATTTTTAGAAGTATGCTTTATCAAGAAAAACTGTTTCTAATTTAACATGAATACAGAATTTTATAGAAAGCTCTTTCTAGATCTAGCAGATGATCAGAGTTTTTCTTAAATATGGATTATCTCATATTAACGGACTTCCTGTAGTTGAATCTACTTGCATTCCTGCAATAAACCTTACCTAGGCATGATTGTGTGGTTTTGTTTTGAATAACTCTAATTTCTGATAGTTTTATTATACTTTTTTGCATCTATTCTTCTAAGACTTGTCTAAACTTTTGTTACTGTTCATGTTCAATTCTGGTATAAAATGAGTTGGGTAAATGTCCTTTATAATTAGAGTTAAGGAAACTATGGGTTAGGATTGGGTTTTTCTAATTCTTTGCTATTATAAAAAATACTGAAATGAACATCAGAAATCTTGACCGTATTCCTGATTGTTTCCTTAGGATGAAAGATAAAAAATGTGATTACATGGTCAAAATGCCACCTTAAGAAAGCCCTTATAATTTATGTTTGTAAAAATAAATTCTACATTCCTATACATGTATGTATAATGGACATAACATTGCCATTTTAGACCCCACAGGCCCATGCTTTTAACGTTACAGAGTCTCCACCCCCACTGCAATTGCAATTTTTGCCTTATTGTACGCGGTATGTACTGAAAGTTATTTTTCTTCTGAGTAGTCTTCCATTCCTCAGTCTCAAAGATGGAAAAGCTTCATGAAACTTTATACTATTCAGCTCATTGCAGCTTAAGAGGTTAAGTTCTACCAATGAATCATTTTGTGTCCCCACATACAACAGTGGGAAGGAAGGAGGAACATATATGTGTAACTACAGCTCTCTCCCTTCAGAGACAAAGCTAGGAAGGCAGAGTAATTATGTAAGGACCAGCTAGAGGGAGCCAGGACTGTTTCTGCTCTAAGTTTAGTCTCACTCGCACATTAGGAGAAGTAGAAGGATGAGGGGAGGAACCGGTGTTAGAGTCAATGAAACAGATACTTCAATAGAAAACATTTGCCATATTTTTAAATTAAGAAATCTATGTTTCATTTTCTTCATCAATTGAACTTATGTGTATTTTTAAGTTTGTAAAACCTTAAGGCATTTTATTAGCAACTCACTGGCAATGTTAAGTAAATAAGCTTATATTAAATCCATTTTCTATCACATTTTAAATAATTTTATTTAAACTATCATTTGGGTTTATCCATAATGGACCTTTTCCACCCCATTCCCCACCCTGTACAGTCTACATAATTAAGAGTTGACTGAATCTTGAAGGACATTTAATAGTTAAGAAGTGACTAACAACCTGACACAATATAACTGTCCTACTACTAAAAGCAAAAGCAACCTTAGTAAAATATATGGCACCAAACTATATGTAAGAAGCTTACATTTTCTTGATAGACAACATTAACGAATCGATTTCTTGCAATATAAAACAAAATTAGAAAGCAAGTTTCTAAGCTTCAAGAACTTTCGATAGCAAAAAAACCAAGGTAACAGACAACTACCACTTCACTTTCATTAACCAGGTAAAAAGGGTAGAAAACAAAATTTTTTAATGATGAAAAAGCCCTAGAATTTGAAAAAGTCTCCAATAGGCTTAAAAAGAAGACTGGAAAAGAATGAAAAGAAATCCAACTAGTGTAAATACCCACGTCTGTGAATTTTGATCAGTACGTTGCTACCTACCGTGTCTCCTTAAAGGACAGGACTGTGTAGCTCTGCTCTCAGGCTGTTCTGTCAATAACCTCGCTGCAACAGCAATTTGAGCCTTAGATGAAGCCAGGCAAAAACACGGCTCCGTGTCTTCCTGGATCACATAGCTCCATTGATGAAGGAGATAACATCCCCTCTGCCTCCACTCTTGACAGTCTCACAACCATTTTCCTCACGGCAGCCAGAAGCTATACTTAAAATTGATTTGCTTTATGAGTCTTCCTCACCTAGGATCCTTCCTTGACTCCATCCCCACCCAGTGGCACTCAGGGACAGCGTGAACTCCCAGCAGCACAAGCTGTGGTCCCTCACCACCTGCACAGACTCACTCCTGCCTTGTCCCACCCCCAGTTCACACTCCCAGGACAAACTCACTTAGAACCCTTCACCAGTCCTCTCCCACCTCCACTCGCAATACCTCAGAGCCAGTCCGGAGGAATTCGGCTGCTCCTCACTAAATTCCTCCTTTACATCCACCGAGATTCAATCCAGGCACCACTCTTCCCCTAGAAGGGAACTTTCCACAAGCCACAGAGTAGGCAAAGTGTCCCTCCCTGAGCAAACGTCTTTCATTAACACCTCCTGCACCTTATGAAATTATCTTTTTTATTGTTTAAAGTTTGTCTCCCTTACTAGAAGCAAGCCACTCAAGCCACTCAAGCACAGAGTCTGTATTTTAACTCCAATGAGGAAGAGCTTATGAGGCATGTCGGGGACATTTGACAAATGTTTTCTAAACTGAAATGCTGGGCACTACACAATGAAAAATTCGCAAATATAGCTTGACATAGTCTTGGCCAATTCATTACCACGTCCTATCAGTTCTCCTCCTAAAATCCACGCCAAGTCCATCCCCTTCACAGGTTAGCACCGCCACAGCCCAGCCTGCAGCGTCTCTCAGGGAGATTACTGTACCAGCTTCCCGATTTCCCGCTTCCAGACCCACCATCCACTCTAATCACACACAGACCCCACTAACCTCCCTCTGCCCCCCGCTTTGGCTCCAGCAGCCAGAGCAATCTTTATAAAAAGTAAAAAAAAACCTTTAAAAATGGATTTAAATTTTAGAAATCCATTGTAAAAGGTCCTTATTTGCTTTCTATTTAGGCTAAAATTCAAATTCCCACAGTGCCCTAAAATGCCCATCTCTCCTGAGCTTTTAAGTCCTCCATGACAATAAGCTATTTCCCACCTCTGCAGCTTTACCCTGACCCTCTCCTCTGCGGAGAAGACTCTAACCTCAGCCACTTGACACTTCTCAAAGCTCAGCTTAAGCACCGCAGTCTAATCCAAAGCAGCCTGTCTATGCCTCAGTCACTGTCTTCTTCACGCTCAGGGCTACGTCACATTGTACTAATCTGTCCACTTATCTATTGTGCACATCTGTCCCTCAGGACGGCAGGGACTTCGTGTCTGCTCAGCACTATCCCCCTGCGCCTAGAAACAGTGCCTTGCACACAGCAGACATTTATAAGCATTTGTAAAACAAAAGAACAAACCACGAAAAGTGACTCTTATTTAAGATATACACGAAACAAGTAAGGTAAAAGAAAGCAATAATGAATCCACCAAACACGGCAGGAAACATTCTATTACCAGTTCCATGTTTCCCTGAAAATAAGACCGGGTCTTACATTAATTTGTGCTCCAAAAGACGCATTAGGGCATATTTTCAGGGGATGTCTTATTTTTTCATGTACAACAATCTACATTTATTCAAATACAGTCATGTCACCTATTTCTAGAACATCGTCATAACGTACCAAGATTGTCTGGCTCACAATCTTAACTGGGGCTTATTTTTGGGGCAGGTTTATTTTCGGGGGAAACACGGTATTTGCAACTAGCTAGGCTGATGTTACTGGATCTATGATCTACAAGTATCCAGAGTGTATTTCCCAAAAGCTCATAGGAAACACGTCAAGTAGAACGGTTTCACGTGCTATATGCTAGCCCATGTGTATGACACTGCAAATGATCCTTTTAGAAAATGCTATAATGCTGACACTCTCAAAAGCCCTATTAATACACACAGAAAGTAATAACATACTTAAAAACCACTTGCTACATTAAAAAAACAAACAAACAAACAACTATTTCTGACTGTGGTACTTATTTATAAGTGATTAAATTACACCAATAAAATTTCAACCTCTGAAGTAACGAGTTCTTCAGTACAGAGGTAGGTCTTCAAAACAGGTTTGACTACCTGTAACATCTAAGAAGCTGCCTCATATAATGTTGTTTCTTGGGAGTAATGCTGCAACTCAAACAAACAAACAAACAAAAAATATATACATATATATACAATTCATCACGAAGTTAGCAGCCTCTTTTAACTCCTTACTGACTGAAGTTTTGACCAAGGGGGGAGAAAACTGTCAGTCACTGCTGCACTAGTGATAGAAAAAGCATCGAATCTTTATTCAAATGTCAATCCCAGATATTAGGGTGACATACAAGGAAGCACTTAGGCAACAAAGGTAAATAAAGACAATGAAGATTAACTTAATACAATCTAGGCATTGCATTTTGCTTGATTAAACCTTCTCAGCATTCAAGACAATTACTTGTAAAATAAACAAGTCTAACTAACAAAACAAAATTAATACGACAGGCTAAAAATAGCTGTCATATTTTAATAATCACTATTTACAGGTGAATTGAAAGTAACAAAATTTCAGTAACTCCTTCAGATTCCTTTAAGCAATTTTCAGCAGCACGACCACCAATTTTTCTGATTTAACACACTTACCTTGGTATGGTGACACATTTAGTATTACAATTTTGAGTGGTGATGGCTTTCTCAAGCTCATCTAATCGTCCTGTTTTCTTTAGCTTCTTCACCAAACTTTTAACCGCCTTTTCACACCACTTTTCTTCCTGTCCGTTCTGCTCTCCTCCACCTGCTCCCCCTGATCCTCCTGCAGATTTCTTCCATCCCAGCAGCCTCTTCACAACTGGTGGAGTGAACGGCAAGATGGACGACATGTTCTTACCAAAGGCAGCAATCCACACTAAGAAAATCTCCTCCTTTATCTAACCTAGGAAAGAGAGGGAAAAGGTAATTTAGAGGCTAACTTTAGAATCAAATAATTTCAACATGGTATCAAAAGCAGATTACAAATGCACATTATTACTTTCAGAAGTTCAATTCTTCACTCATGAAAATATCTTTATTATTTAAACAAATTGTGAAAACAAACCCTTTTTACAAAAAAGACACTGTTGTAAGTGGGCAAATATAACAATTTTGCAAGTAAAATCTTTATCAACCCTAGACCAGTTTATCACTATCAATACAACTTTAACTTTTAAGAGTGTCAATAATTAAAATATTTTCAACAAAAGAAAAACTTTTCTCATGTTTTAGAACTTCAACCTATTTTCAAAACACTTAGCAAAAATATTTGTTAAAAATTTACACTCCCCAAAGTTTTAAACTTTCATAACTGGCTTGGTATCATAAAGTAAAATCTGAAGTTAAAAGAAGGGAAAAGGCATCAACGGTAAAGTAAACAACAAGAATAAAGAAATAAAGATAAATTGGTTCACTTTTACCACCCCTTGAGACATTCAATTAAGCCTCTTTTTAAAAATGTATTTTCATTTTTAGCTAAGTAATAATGTGCATCGTGAGTATAGTCAAATATAAATATAATTGCTCTTCTCACATTGAGGTACAACCGTGTATCCCCAAAAATAAGACCTAGCCGGACAGTCAGCTCTAATGCGTCTTTTGGAGCAAAAATTAATGTAAGACCTGGTCTTATATTACATTATCATATCATATCGTATCATGTAAGACCCTGTCTTATTTTACTATAAGTAAAATACGTAGTAAAACAAGGCCAGGTCTTATATTAATTTTTGCTCCAAAAGACGCATTAGAGCTGACTGTCCGGCTAGGTCTTATTTTCAGGGAGATAAGGAATTCTTTAAAATCTTTTTAACTTTTATTTAATGTTGCTATTTATAACTCAATAGTTCCCCCCCTTATCCATGGTTTTACTTTCTGTGGTTTCAGTTACCCACGGTCAACCGTGGTCCAAATTAGATGGAAGATTCCAGAAATAAATTATCAGTTTTCAACTGCATGCCATTCTGAGCAGTGTAATGAAATCTCGCGCTGTCCGGCTCCATCCCGCCCAGGATATGAAGCATCCCTCTGTCCAGCATAACCACCTGTACATGCCCCGCCCAGTAATCACTTAGCAGCTGTCTCAGTTATTAGCTCAATTATCAGAAAGGGAGATACCACATTTACATAACTTTTGTTACAGTACATTGTTTTAGTTGTTCTATTTTATTGTTATTAATCTTTTACTGTATCTAATTAATAAATTAAACTTTATCATATATATATGTTCGTATATATGAAGAACAAAGTATATATAGAATTCAGTACTACCTATGGTTTCAAGCATCCACTGGGTCTTAGAATGTATTCCCCACGGATAAGGAGGAACTACAGTAATAGGCTTATAATGGTATCCTTTAAAATATCAAGTTTAGGTATTATCTATTGATTTTTCTATGGAAAATGAGGATTTACACCATGACCACTCACATTCCTCCAACCTTAAAGATAATTATCTCCCAAGTGTAGTTTTGTACCTGATGAAATTAGTAGTAAACTCACTATATAATGTTTTCCCTTTTGTACAATTCTTTCTACGCCCCAGAGTTAATTATCTTAGCTTTTCATTTGCTTAGTTTTCTACGCACTCACTCCATTCAGCAGCCGCCAAGGGCTGAGGTGAGGACAGGACTGCTGAAAGCAAAACTTCTACCCAAATAGTCTGGGCGTTCAACTACCATGGCTGGAAGCAGGGAAGGTTTGCTAAGAGAAAACCCTGGAAGGTATTACTGGTAGAGATAGCACACTAGGCACAAAAGAACTCCAGAATGACCAAGGAACCGACAACTGGGCTGTAAGCAGACAGTTCATAAAGCTCATGGCTCAGATATAAAGCACAAAGAGGTAACTGAAATTACAACCAGACAACAAATCGTAGAGAAAGTAAAGTCCTAATCCTGCTCTCAAAACACTTGAACTGAATCAAACTAAAGTCGCAACAAAGCTTAGAACTAGCTTGACTATTCCTCTTATTGACTTAGCCCCACTATCAGACTAACAAGAAAGGACGGCCCATTTTCTGGAGGTAAATAATATTTACTTCTCTCTGTACTATTTTTATACAAATGTTCAGGATTCAACAAAAATTACACGACATAGGGAGTAGCAAATCATATTCAAAAGATGAAATTATTAATATAATCAGATCAGAGAGGGCCCAGATGTTGGAATTACCAAACACAGACTTAAAAATAACTATGATAAAAACACTAAAGGATCTAACGGAACTTGGCAGCAGACATAATGAAATGGAGAATTCACCACAGACATTGAAGCTATAAGAAAGGATCACAGGGAAATGTTAAAATTAAAAACACAGCATCAGAAATTAAAGATTTTTTTAGATGGGTTTAATAACAAACAGGAAAGAGCAGTGAATTTCAAGAAAGGCCAAATTTAAAGTAACCAAATGAAACACAACAGAAAGCAATGTGGGGGAAAAAGAAAGATCTCCAAAACATCCAAGACCAAATGTCAACTGGATTTAACTGGAGTTTAACTGGAGTCCCAGAAGGAGATGAAAAAGAATGGGGCAGAAAAAAATCCAAGAGATAATGGCCAACAGCTTTCCAAAAATCATGGCCTGTATCAGCAAAGTAAACATAATCACAGTCAACCTACGGAATATGAAAGGTAAAAGTAAAGATAAAAGTTTCTAGGATGAGCTAGGATGAGTTAAGAATCCCTGGAAGACGCAGACAGAAGGGAATCTGCACTCCTTCACGAGTGTTTTTCCAGGTTCTCAACTGACTCCTCTTGAAGAAAGACTGGCCTGGGGCAAGAGATGGAAGCTAGCTCCCAACTTCAGTAGCATCTCATATGAAGCAAAGCCTTCAACCAGTAGGGGAAATGCAGGAAAACCTCCTATACCCAGGGCCCAAGGGAAGATCCTGGCCTCACGGGGAAGAGTAGAGCAACAGCTATGTCCTGCTGGGCGAGGGGAGGGCAGGAGCTACTTGCCTACCTCCCACCCAAAAACCAGCTTCTGTCCATGTAACAATAACCAGTCTACACTGATGCTGAGGAATAAGTCGAAGGAGAAACTATCTGACATTTAAACAAGAGCAAGAAACTGGCTTGGACTCCAGATCCTAATACGGAGCAAAAGTCTACTAGTACTAGATGCAAAGATCCTTAACAAAATATTAGCAAATCACATCCTGTGACATATATATATATAAAAATCATACATCATCACCAACTGGGGTTTATCCCAAAGGGCAAAAATGGTTTAACATTAAAAATATCAAGCACCTCATTTGCAGTAGAAAGGAGAAAACCCCTATGACTCTAACTTATGTCAAAAAGCATTTGACAATGTTAATGTAATATCCTGGATTAAAAATGTTCAGTGAAATAGGAAAAAGGAAGAAGTTCTTCAATCTCAAAACGGACATCTATGAAAAATCTAGAGCTAGTAACATAATGGTGAAACACTAAATCCCGTTCCCTTATTATTTGGGAATAAAACGAGGACGTCCACTGCCATCACTTCTATTCAGTACTGCACTGGATGACCTAGCCAGCACACTAAGGCAAGAAAGAGAAATAAAAGATATAAAATTGGAAAGAAAGAAGTATATTCTCTGATGATTTGATTGTTTCCATGGAAAACTGCATGGAATCTCCAAAATATTAGTAAAACTATTAAGTGAATTTAGTGCAAGGTTTCAAGATATAAGGTCAACATACAAAAATTAAGTGTATGTCTATATACAAGCAAAGAATTGGAAAATGAAATTTAAAGAAATACCAGTTAAAATTGCAACAACAAAAAACCTACAGATCTAAAGATATTCAAGACCTCTACACTAAGAATTGCAAAATATTATTAAGACAAATGACAGGCTGAAATGAAGAGAGACCATATTCATAGACTGGAAGACTCAATATTATTGTTCAATGTCCAGTCTTTCCAGTTTGATATATAAATTCAACGTAATCTCTATCAAAATTCCAGCAGAATTTTTGTAAAAAAAATTTGATATGTTGATGTTAAAATTTCTATGGAAACAAAAAAAATCTAAAATAAACCAATCTTAAAAAAATCAAAATACTGGAGGGCTCACACCACCTTATTTCAAGACTTACTAAAGTGCCTTAGTAATCAAGAGTATACAGTAGGCATAGATAGATCAACAGATAGATAAAACAGAAGAGAGTGAGTCCAGAAATAGACCCATGCATATACAGTCAGCTCATTTTCCACCAAGGCACCAAGCCAATTTATTTTTCAACAACTTTCCAACAATATGGAAAATAATAAGCCTCAACCACTCTTACACCATCTGAAATGGGAAAGCAGAATCTTAAGCTATTAGAGGAAAACACAAAATACTTTTATGTCCATAAACATAAAAAGGCACTAACCACAAAAGAAATATAAATAAAGCCAACCTCATCAAAGTTCAAAATGTCTGCTTATCAAAAGACACTATTAAAAAACGAGCAGGCAAGTACAGACTGGAGAAAAGTATTTACTCTGTGTGTGTGTGTGTGTGTGTGTGTGTGTGTAATCTGACAAAGGACTACTACTAGTATCTAGAATGTATAAAGAACTGCAAATGAAAGAAAAAGATGCACTCAATTTTTTAAAAAATGCGCAAAGGACAAATTACAGATATTTCCCAAAAGGGGATAGAGGAACAGCCATCAAGAGGTGTTTTAATGTCAATGGTCTTCAGGAAAATGAAAATTAAAACCACAAGGCAATACCATTTCACACTATCTAGAATGGTCTAAAAATATCCTCACACCTTAAAACGTTGGTGAGGATGTGGAGTATATACCAGTTTTCTATTGCTGCCTTCACAAATTATCACAAATTCAATGCCTTTAAACAAGAGATTTACCTAAAGTAAGTCAAGGTATCCTCAGGACCAATTCCTTCTGAAGGGTCTGAGAGGAGAATTCATTTCCTCAATTTTTTCAGCTTTTAGTGGCCTGTATTCCTTGGCTTCTGCCCCATTTCTCTCCATCTTCAAAGTACATCACTCCAATCTCTGTTTCCATTGCCATATTGCCTTCTCTTTCTATAGTCAAATCTCCCTCTGCCCCCCTCTCATACGGACACTTGTGATTACATTCAGCACTCACCCTGATATTCCGTAATTTCCCCTCTTAAAGATACTTAGTTTATATTCAGCGTACCACACGCTAATAGTACAGCACCTCTGGAAAACTGTCAAGTTCCTAAAGAGTTAAACATACATTTACCCTATATTACAACATCCTTGTACAAGAATGTTCATAGCAGCCATATTCATAATAGCAAAAAACTGGCAACAGCCCCAATATCAGGAAAACTAGAAAACCAACCAACCAACCATAGTATATTCATACAAAGCAATACTGCTCAGGAACAAAAATGAGTGAACTACTTACACACTTACCACATGGCTGAATCTCAAAAACATCATGCTAGGCAAAAGATACACAAAAACATATAGTGATTCCACTTAGGCTTTCACAAGGAATCAGTCAGTATGTTCCAACAACACTGGAAACTAATCTAGTGATAGAAGTCAAAATGACTGTCTCAGAAAAGGGTAGAAGATACAAAGAATTGCTTGGTCACAGGCACGAATAACTTTTTGAGGTGATAAAATTGTTTTCTATGTGAGTACACATTACAAACCTGATAGAACTGAACACACACAATTAAGGTTTGGGCATTTTACCAAATGTAAATTACAACCTAAAAACTAAAACAGTATTAGGACCAATACTCGTACATCAAGGACTTCCATGATAAGCCAATTTAAATGCATCTCTTTAAGAATTTCTCAAACCTTCGAAATGTGGACGCATGCTAGCAATTTCGGAAGGGAGGAGGCTGCAGTTGACCTAAGATGTAAGCCTAGAGACATCTGTCCACAAACTGCAGGTAGCCTCTGCAGGCACATCGAGGCAAATATTGGGGAACAGGGCCCAGGGGGCTGTGGGCAATTTTACTACTTGAGAGCCCAAATGACATCCAATCACAAACTTACGTGGGGCACCAGTGGTAAAGTTGTTGTACTAGATCTACACGTTTACTAAAAAAAGAAATGTAAGTATAATTATCAAAAAAGGACTTTGAATTCTTAGAAGACCATTCTCAAAAAAGGTCTTCCAACTGAAGATACTTAGGCCTTGGTCTAGTTTGCTAGAAAATAATGGTTACATTCGAGCTAATAATTATATTCGTTCCCCTCAAAAGGGAAACGCGATTGAGTCCCCAACCTCAATTCAGGAGAATGCCCCAAGAGTTTCCCAGGACGCAACATGGGATGCCAAGTCTCATAAATTTCGCCATGGAAACCCTTTTTAAGGGAGTTCTCAAGGAACTGCACATAGCCATGCTGCCCTGGCACCCGTGATAGAGCCCAGCTGTGGTTCGGACACTACAAATTTGAAAGCAGCCAACAAGCAGGATCATGTGACTTTCTTTACCGATACTACAGCAGACACGATGGGAAGGTGAGGTTGGCTCAGAGTTAGGGAATCGTAAGCTAAGTAAATAACGAGAACTTGACAGTAGTATTGCTGTCTATAGCAGTAGACTCTAATAATACACATAAATAAGCACTGCCATATATAAAACGACAACTTGACAAAATAAAGTAACCCACAAAACTCCATCAAACACATGTCATAATCCACCAAAGTAGACATTTGGGACTACCAGGCAGCAAAAGGTGTGTCTGGCTACCTGTGGCCTCTGCTGAATTCCTACCGACAAAAAGCATGCTGTGGGGGAGGCAGCTACACAAACCTCAATACCACGTGACAGTCTCATCCAAACAGAGAACATGCTTATTAATTCAACCTTCAGAAGCCAGAGAGGTTATCACAAAAGCGACACCGGAGTCGAAGTCTGAAGCGAGAAAGAGAGTACACCAGACAGAAAATTCATTTTCTAGAGACGGAACACAGTTTAGGAGTTACAAACAAAAAATGGAGGTATTGCTAGAAATAAGCAGTACAAGGAAGTAATGTGGTAGGCGATGGGGAGAGAGTAAAAAGCTGCAGACAGCAGTTGGTGCTCATGATAGGACTATTCAGTTAGAGACAATTCATACTATTGTTACTGACCAACTAGCTGTGGGCAGTTCAGGGGAAAGGAGGATTCAAAGATAACTGCGCTAACTAACGTACCTGAGCAGCAGGTAATGAATGGTACACTAATCAGTATTTGGAACACAGACAAAGCAAATCTGAAGGCCAAGGTTACAGGGTATTATCCATGCCTACAGACAAGTAGCCACGTTCATTGTATGACAAGGAGGCAGAGGTTGAAAAGAGAGGGTAATCGGCGCACAAGTAAGCCTGTGTGTGCCCGAGCAAGGCAGAGACTAGTCCTACAAAGAAAGAGCAGAGCAGCCATCTCTAGGCTTGGTTTCTGAAGACTCTGGGTCCTGTTCCAGCCCTACACCAAATTTATCCTTAGAACTCTGGGAATTACATGAAGGATCCCTGTTCCTTGTGAAAAATAGGACAAGTACAACATAACAAGAATTTTATCTAAAAGTGTCTATACCGGTGGTTCAATGAATCCATTCATGAGAATTCAGTAGCAGAAAATGAATAAAAATTAAACTTCTATATGATCAGCAAAAATGAAAGGGATTCCCAGTGTTAGGAAGAATGGGAGCAGGTTCTCTGTTGCACTTTTGTTAGAAGAAATGTTTCTTATGAGATGTATTCTTGGGGATCTAAAAGTTTCTTATAAAACCTTTTTAATTTTTTTCTTTATGGACATGAAAACATGAAAAGTTTAGGCCTATTCTGGGTCATCTGAATGACCTCATGACCTAGTACTGCCACATGATTTGTATCCCGTGTCTTACAACAGCAGTCATGACCACTTTGGAACTACTTGATCACTTAAAGTTATCAGCCTTAAGTTGTCATGTCTTAGTAACCACCGCTGACTGACATCTGGCTAATTATCTCTGAAGAATTTTTAAATTATGCAATATTTTTCAGTACTGCTGATAATACATTTCAACCAGTTGAGCATTTCAAATAGCTAAGGTATCATATTTAGCCAATAGTTTTTAAATGTAAACAGACTGAATTCAGACTTTTACAAGGAATCGACGTATGTTCCAAGTAGGAAACAAAATGGAGTAAGAAAATTAAATTTCTGATCAACATGTTATTGAAATGTGAATGAGTCATTCACAGAATATACATTTCTCCTTCAATAGTGTGTAGCAATAGTGTGTACTGAAGTTAGAATTTTTTTCAACATCTGCCAGAATTGAAAATAAGTTCAGATACTAATTCTGTTCCTAATTCCAGCAATAAGTGATACATAATACAGATTTCAACGAGAATAGGAAGACTTTATCTTTACAGCTAACTAAGAAAGTTTATCGAACCCTAGTAAAATTGGGATTCTAAGATTACTCACTGGAAAGTTTCAGTTAAGAGGTCTGATTATCCTGAACTAGCAAAAAAACCTTCAAGTTATTAATAACTGTACAACATAGTTTTACAAATAACATTCTCTACGTTTTATTAAACTATAGTTCATATTATTTGTGGAGTCATCAATTGTGGTGTCCTTTGCTTACTGTTTTTATTCTTATGTAAACTCGATCACTTAATATGTATTTCAAAAAATCTCCAAATCCTCAGAATGTTTTTTCATTTTCTTACATTGTCTTTTAGAATATACAATTTATATTTCAATCTAAAATGTTTTATGACACAATTTTGCTTTTTAAAAAAATTCCTTTCTGCCCCCAAATACAGTAGGAAACATTTGAGTGCTTATTCTATGACACATTAGTCTTAGAGACAGGAAAGCATTAACTCATTGAACTCTCATACGAATCCAGTGGGATAGGTACTATTAATCACAAATGAGGAATCTGAGGCACGAAGAAATATCCTGATGTTGTAAGGAATTCCCCCTCTGTATTCTTGTAGACATTTTAGTTTTGCTTGTCACATTCAGGTTTCCAACATATTAGGAATTTGTTTTTATTTAAGTGGTGAGATAGCAATCTAAACATCTCCTGTAAGGATAGCCTATTTTATCAGCAGCATTTATTAGTTTATCTTTTCTTTAATAATTCATAATGCTACTCCTCCTGTCACATATCAAATCCCTATAAATAAATGTCTGATGGGGGCTTTATATTCTATTCACTGGTGACTTGTTCATTTTTATGAACAAGAATTTTGTCATTCTTGCTTCTTCTAAGTGCTGGTATCTGCAGGGTGAGCCTTTTTCAAATTTACGTGGGTTATTTTCTTTAGCTTGTCAAGTTCCACCGAATATACGATTCTGATTGAAATGTAGTGAACTTAATTTGTGGAAAACCAACATGATATCAACTATTTCTATTTAAGAAAATGAGATGTTTCCACTTATTTTAGACTTAATATCCATCAATAAAAGTTATATAATTTTCTCCATAAAAATCTATGTCTTGTTAAATTGGCTTATTCTTCCAGGTACGTTGGGTTTTATTGTGAATGGGATGTTTATTTTTAAAAATTAAATACTTCAGTCATACAAAAAAATACACTTAAACACCTTTGGACCTCCCATCCAGTTCTGTCAACTCTTACCATTTTGCAGTATTTGATTGAATATAAAAAATTAGACCTGATATAGATGGCTATAGCTAAAGCCCCCTAAGTTTATTTTTCTGATCCCATTCCTCTCCCTCTTGCTTCGCAGAGATAACCACCACCGTGATTTCCCCCATGGTCATTTAACGGTTTGCTACATATTGTATCCATCCAATAAAGTTTTGCACATTTTATAAATTTATATGAAATTTTAATATTGTTCATGTCACTTCCCTTTTTTCACTCATTATAGCTATCCATGCTGATACATACGTCATCCTCAACTCTACTTCACTCATTTCAGTTGTCACATCGCATTCCATCGTGTGACTATCACATTTCACTGTCCAGTCTCCTTCTGGTGACTACTTAGGTCGTTCCTAACTTTCCACTCTTACAAGCTGCCATGAGTAGTTTGGCATACATCTTCTTATACCTATAAGAGCTTGTCAAGGTCAAAATTTTCAAACTTCTTGATCAAAAAAGAAGCCCTGCAACCTCATACTCTCTATTAAAACAGACATTTTATCGTATGTTACACTCTACTATTTCTCTACATTAATGGTTGTGAACCATTAGTGCATATGAAGTCAATTTAGTTGATCCTAAGAAACATCTTTTAAAAAAAAGCAAAATTAAGATTAATAAAGACAGAAAACAGAGTACATTTAAATTATTTCAAGTATTTTAATTCAGTCTCTGTCACATGTAAAATGTATTTCACACCACAGGTCTGCCAAAAATGTATGAAAGGCACTGCATTAAGACATGTACCAAGGAAATGGAAACGCGGCACAGAACGTGCACACAGACAACTTAGCAAGTACTGTCAACACGGTTATACCAGTTGTCACTCCCACTGGGGAACTATGAGTTGCTATTTTTCCCAGTATCACCAACACTTGACATGGTTTGGTCCCTTGAACTCTTGCCAAAAGGATGGGTGAGGAGAGCTGCTGCTGTTTTGCACTTCCCTACTTGTAAATTTGAGAATACTTTCATGTTTATAGACTTTCAGGATTCTATTCCTTTGAATGATTTTTCATTCACCATCTTTTTCTTAATTCACAGGAATTAGTTATTTATATATTCTGGACAATAATCTTTTGTCAATTATACATGCCACATATATCTTCACCCAGCAAAGGACTTTAATGTGCTGAAATTTATAAATTATTTTAAATCTTGTATGACATACACATTTGTACGATCTTAAAAATTCTTCCACGTTATCATCTTTTAAAGTCATAAAGTCGAGTTTTGCCTTTCATACTTGCAATTTAGTTTTGTGTATGGTGTGACCAGCACCATAAATTGAATCTTTTCCCTACTGATCACAATGCTATTTGTTTCTGGGTTTTTTGTGTGTGTGTTTTTTGGTTCCATTAGTCCATATCTGAGGCAAATGCCATCATATCTTAACCATTTAAGTTACAGAATATGTCTTGGCACCTGATAAACTAAATTCTCTTTCACCTCCTGGGATTTAAATGGAACGACAGTGAATTTACAAACAAGTAGAGGAAAACTGTATTTATGATACTGTATCTTCCATTCATAAACACAAGTATATCTTCTTATCATTTGAATTACATGGGCCTTACTTACAATTTTCTCCACTAAGATGCCACACGTTTTCATTTTACTTTTTCTTAGGGATTTGTAGTTTGTGTTGCCATTGTAATCAGTGGGTTTTTTTAATTTAAATTATGTTTGTCGTTGCTAATATATAGACATACATTGGTTTTTTTTAATATATTAATTTTTAAAATCAACTTTGAGGCATTAACTTACATATAATAAAATGAACAGATGTTAAGTACATAGTTCAATGAGTTCTGATAAATGTTTACGTACATATAACCATCATCCCAAACTAGACATAGAACAATTCCGTCCTCTCAGAAAGTTTCCTTGTGTCCCTTTCTGTCAATCTACCTTCCTCACCCCAGGCAATTACTGATCTGATTTCTATCAAAGCAATTTTACCTGTTCTAGAAATTCATATAATTGGAATCATACCATGTTTGTTCTCTTCTGTGTGTTTTGTTTTTAAACCAACACCCTCTAATATTCCTAGTTTCTAAGAATTGTTGTCAAGAATGAGTACTGACTTTATGATGTTTTTCCCCTTCACCCATCTGGGGGTTTTATTTGGGTTTTGCTTTTTTGTTTTTGGTTTTTTTCTTAACTTTACTTTGGTGTAGGTAGAATTCTAACTATGAATTTAAGTTTTTAAATTATAATCTAGTCAAGATTATCATATGGCTTTTCTCCTTTCATGTGTTAAAGTGATGAACTTCAATTACGGTTTCTAACTTTTAATCATCTTTACATTCCTGAGATAAACCCTAATTAGTCATGGTGTTTTTTTGTTTTGAGCAAATACTAACAGTTTACCTAAAATTTTTATTGCCATCTGAGATGTGGCCTATATGTTTCCCTTCTCCCTTCTCATAATACCCTTGTCCCGTCGGAGGTTACCAAGATTACAGTAGACTTGCAAAATGTTTTTTTCCTTTTTCTATAACATTCTGTATTAAGATCGGAATTATCGATTCCTCATGTTTTGTAGAACTTGCCCGACTGTGGTTTTCACTTGGGTTTTGCTTTGTTCCTGATTATTTACTTAATTTTATTTTCGTGTAGGTAGATTTCTAACTATGAATTTAAGTTTTCAAATTATAATCTAGTCAAGTTTCTTATTCTTAAACCAATTTTGGTAAGGAATTTATTTTGCTAGTTGTTTATTGTTTTCAAATTTAAAGGCAAAAAGCTGTTCAGTGTTCTTAGTTTTAAAATCTCAATCCCTTCCTCATTTCTAATACATCTGTACCTTCTTTTGCTCTATCAATCTTGGCAAACTTAGTCTTTTCAACTTAGGACCTTTCGTTTAGTTGATCGAATTATATCCTGTTTTTTCATTAATGTTCTCAACTTCCTTTTTCTAACTCATTACACTTACAGTTAACTCATTAATTTTCAGTTCTTTACTAATAAACATTTAAGGTTCTAAATTTCAGATAGGTAAATGGACTTTTTGCTGTTATCCCAGGTTTGACAAGTAGTATATTTACATCATTCTGTTCTAAACATTTTCTAATTTTTACGAATTGTCCTTCATCTCATAAATTCAGAAATATGCTTTTCAGTATACAACTCTGGATTAGGGAGTAGTTGTTGCTACCCCCCTTTATGTTTCTAACTGAACTGTACTAGCGTCCAAGGATGTGATCTGTAAGGTATCAATTCTTAGGAATTTGTTAACACTTGCTTTGAGGTCTAGTACATAAACCATGTTTGTAAAATTCCATGGGTACTTGAAAATACATTTTCTGTAATTGTGGCAACCTTGGTAACTGGACTTTTCCAATCCTTTACAACCTTGTAATATTTTTATCTACCTTTTCTTAAATTACTGAGAAGTGTGTTAAAGTCTCCTACTATGATTATACATTTGTCAACTTATCTTTGTGATTCTGCCATTTACCATATAGATTGCTATAGACTGAAAATTTGTGTCACCACTTACCCGAAATTAGGAATTCGTATGTTGAAACCTAACCCCCAATATGATGGTATCTGGAGGTGGGGCCTTCGGCAGGTGAGCAGATCATGAGTGGAGCCCTCATGAATGGGATTAATGCCTTTATAAGAGACCCCAGGGAGTTCCCTTGCCCCCTTCAGCCATAAGAGGCTATAACAAAAAGACAACTGCCTATGAACTAGAAAGCAGACCCCCACCAGACACCAAACCTGCTGGCATCGTGAACGTGGACTTCCCAGCCTCTAGAACTGTGAGAAATAAATTTCTACTGTTAATAAGCCACCCAGTCTATGGAATTGTTATAGCAGCCCAAATAGACTAAGACACAGCTTATGCCTAGTATATATCTTTTTGCATTTCTTTAATTTGAAATTATGTCATCATCCTTTTAGGTACCTACCAATAAAAAGTACTTGGCTGGATGTTTCAAGTTTTCATTCCCCTTTCACCAATAAGCTCAATCTGCACTTATGCGTTGGGTTTACGGAGGCATTTATTTTCTATCAACTCATTTTGTGCTAATTCCTATGCCTTTTCCTTGCTTCTTGTTTCTCTTTTCCTGCCTCTATTGAAATGATTGGATTGTCTTCATTTCCAGACCCTCATCTCTACTAATTTGGAGTTATACATTCCACATCAATCCTTAAAAATTTTTTAATAGAAAACTTTAATCAGTGGGTTACAGGTTTAGAGAGCAGCCTATTAAAAACCACAGTAAAGGAATTTAAAAAGAAAAAAGACAATCTCACAAGGATATGGAGAAGAGTAAGGCAGAAACAAGCAAAATTTTGGTAACAGGAAAATGGATGAAGGAGCAGTAAATATGTACTAAGAGAGACTACTGATTCTAGGCTAACTGTAGGGAAACATTCTGATTTACACAGCAGAATCCTCAAAAGGTTAAGTAACCAGAACTGGTCAGAGCAGGAACGGAAGGCCAGGTGGGTAAAGGAGATAAAAGAGGCAAGACTGGGTGAGAGATATTTGAGAAGCATTATATCCTTACATGGGTAACTGGCCCTGTCCCTGGACTAGGACATGGCCTGGGTACCACTGGGAGAAGAGGGGAGTAAGTGGACATCGGCGCGCTGCGTGCTAAATGCAGAGCCTCCCCAACCTTTCCTCCACTGTGTTCTGACTCCCAAAATACCAGCAGCCAGACATGTACCCCATCTGACATTAGTCAGATTGAGATTCCTCTCAATCTCCTGGGTTGGGGTACCTGACCAACCCAGGAGGAAAGATGTACAGACACTAATATTGAGAGTTTACCAACAAACAGCCCACTCAGATCACGCTACAGTGAAAATGAAAGGAGACAAGCCTCACCCACATGCTTAGTTTCCAATGAGCTTTTCAGACCTCTACCTTCTTAACCAAGGATTACTTTACCTGAGGAAAAATGACAAACAAAAACAGAAAAATGCAACTTCAAGAAACAGAGAAAGAAAACTTTGTAAAAATCAATATACCTAGAGAAGTAAAAGAAAGTATCGCAATTCTGAAGCGAGAGCAGCATGCTATACGAAGGGAACACTGATTAAGAATAAAAGAGCTCAACAGCGTCACAGCTCATGAGTAGCAATGCGGGTGGGTATCAAGAGAAGGGTTGAAAGACAAAGTAGAGGCGATCTCCCAGAAAGTAGAAAAAGAACAATGAAAAACAGGAGAAAAAAGTGAAGAAAATTGGAGGACCACTTCAGGAGATCCAATGTTCAAACACGACTTCCAAAAAGACATCAGAGATAAGGAGGGTGGGGGTAATCAAAGAAATCAAGAAATATCCCCTGAACAGGAAGATGGGCGTTTCCAGATTGGAAGGGCTCATTAAGACCCTAGGACAAAGGATGAAAACCACCCACATCAATGCCAGTGGCTATGACATTTCAGAATGCTGAGGACAATGAAACAGCCTCAAGTATCCAGGAAGAAAAAAACAGGTAATATAGAAAAGGATCAGAATGACTTTGGTTTTCTCAACAGTAACATTGTAAGTGAAGTCAACATAGCAGTGCCTTCATAATTTTGAGGGGAAAAAAAATATTTCTAACCCATTATCCTATTACCCAATCAGAATAGAAAGGTATTATTTTCAGACATGTAACATATCCAAACATTTACCCTACACACCCTCTCTCTCAAGGTAAGTCCTGAAGAATATGTTTCATCAAAAGGAGGGAGAGCAAAACAAGAGTGGGAGATCTAACAAAGGAGAGAGGTAAGGAAATCCCGTAAAATGGTAGTGAAGGGGGAATCCTAGGTTGAATGCAGTGTACTAGGTGTAGAAGCAACCAGTGTAAATTGGAGCAGGTTCAAACCCATGTAGCCAAGAGTAATGCCAGGATTCTCTCCAGTGAACAAACATCGTAAAAATCAATGGAAGCATGACTTTCGCTGCTGAGACCCACAATGGTCATGGTAAATGACTGAGAATAAATGAGACAATAGAGAACAGCCTGGTAATTCTTTTAACATCTTAGCAAGCTATTTCTGATCCCATACATTACAATGCAAAAGGAAAAAAAACCTGCCTGATTAGAGGAATTCTCATATATTCATACATGTTTATGTATGGAACCTCTTTAGACCAGTGCTGTCCAACAGAAATAAAATGCAAACCACATACATAATAGTAAATTTTTATTACTCACATTTAAAAAGTAAAAATAGGTGAAATTAATCATTTTAATAATTTTATTAATCTACCCCCAATATATCCAAATTATTTCAATATTAAAAGTTATTGAGATATTTTACATTCCATTTTTTGTACTGTTATATATTTAGTGTTCATTTTACACTTGCAGCCCATCTAAATTCAGACTAGCTACATTTCAAGGGTTAAATAGCCACATGCCGCTACTTATTGGACAGAGCAGCTCTGGGATATGCCAGAAGCTAGTAACAGTGGTGACATTTCTGGAAAGTGGAACTTGGTAGCTGGAGGTAGGAGATCTAAGGGAGACTAACTTTTCATTATTTACTAATTTGTTCCTTTTGAATTTTGCACCATGTACATCTATTACCTAGTAAAAAAAGTGAATAAAGTACATTCCCTAAAATATACAAATGTAAATATCCTTTGACATACTTCTAAAATCTGTCTTACGTATGTGTATAATGATACAAGAACAGTTATTTGTTGCAGCACTGTTTTTAATACCACAAGACTGGAAATAACCTAAGTGTCAATCAACAGAGGACTGATGAAATGCATTAGGTTGGTGCAAAAGTAACTGCGGTTTATAAGGTTAAAAATAACTGCAAAAACCAAATTACTTTTTGCACCAACCTAGTATTATAGACACCCATACAAAAGGAATACCATGCAACCAAAAGAAAAGTAAAAAGGCATTGTGTACTGACATGGAATAATCTACCAGATGTATTATTAAGTAAAACATATGACCATTTGTACTAAAAGCTAATATATGCACAAAGTTGCTCACACATACATCAAATCTCTGGAACGATACACAAGAATGCTACTTGCCTTTGAAAAGACAACTGGGTGGCAAGGGACTGGCTGACTGTATCTTTTGTACCTTCTGAATTTTGAATTATAATAATGTATACCTATTTAAAAAAATCCCACCAGTCTACATTTAGCTGGTGTCTTGCTTTTTATTGACCCTGTTTGGCCTTCATGTGATATTTAAGTCCATCTTATCAACACTAGTGTTTTTTTAGTTCCTCCATAGAGAGGTTTGAGGCTGTTTTTCCCAGAGGCCACAGATGTTTCAATGACATCGGAACAGTTTTTGTATATATTTTTTTAGCATACAGTTCCCAGAGTTGTAGTTCCCTTCCCCAAATGGCATTACAGCCACTTCCCCAGCAACTGGATTCTTTATCTAGTAAATTCCCTAAGGCCAGCTTTTCCTTAACACCGATTGATTTTTCTAAGTTTCTGGTTCCTGGGGACTTTTCCTTCCCCTTGCTCTCCTCTTCCATCTCTAGATTAACTATATATGAGAAAACCAGTTTGACATTTTACCCAACATTTATAACGGGAGGAAAGAGACTAATCTGTGTCTGTTCTAGCATGCCTGTGTGATTTTAAGAAACCTAAATAGAGTCAATAATGGCAAATAGCAGTAAGATAATTGAGTACAGACTGCTAAACTTGGCCATTCAGAATTCACTGATGACTTCTGAAAGGGCAGTGGGAAGGGGACTATGAAAGTGGCAAAAAACACTTCACAAAGTTCAAGTCTAGAACAAAGGAAGTCATTAAATATAGAAGACAAATGTAATCTCAAATCTCTTCAAACTGCAAATATAACACATTCCCCAAATACCTCTATGAATTTGTATTTCAAGAGAAAATCAAGTTGGATGCTACAACATAAATTACTTAAAATATGATGGTGCTGCCTCATAAAGAACACCTAAGGTCCCTCTGGAAATAGTATATTAGATTTTTGGCAATCCATGTTCAAATATGTATCACACAAGGTAGAGAAAAAAGCAGATCACTTATGACCTGAATTTTTACAACTGTTTTAGTCAAAGAAATCAGGACAACAGAAAGCATTTTAAAAAACAACAACAAAATGAAAAACCATTTTAAAAATACAGATTTCTCCATTCTCACTGTAACTATGCTTTTTTCCAAAGTTGAAAGCTAGTAAGGAAACACTGACAACTGGAAATCTAAGTTGACCCCATAGAGAACCATGGATAGTGTGCCTTTTAAACAAAAGCAAATAGGAAACATTTTTGTGTCCAATTTTATGAACTGCTAAACCTAATGTCAGAGCTTGAATTGAACCCTAAAAGTAGGTCATTAGTTCAGTGAAAGCCACATGACATAGGGACTGCGGTGGAAAGAGACTACCTGTCCTTTACGTCAGTTATATTCCTTTCATCTTTAATGAGTTGTGTGAAATCTATAGGTCTATAATCAGCTTGTAAACATAAACTTCCATACTGGTTTATCAGTCCTGGATTATAAAAAAGCATCCATCTGTCAGGAGACTCCACAGGTCCAGACTCAAATCAGCACGAACATTTAGCCCTCCAACCTCCCAGATTCCGGCTTCACCTCTGCTGAAGCAGCAACTTCCACCTACTACATACAGTGCGTACCAGTGCGTACAATTCTCAGGGTGTAAAAGTGCAATCAAAACAAAGCCTAGGGTAGCAACGTCCAAAAGAACGTTCTATAAGATTGAAGTTAAATTTAACATTCATTTCCTCTGTCACAGTACCCGTATTTCAAGCGCTAAATAGCCACATGTGGCCAGTATGCTACCATATTGGACAGTGTTTTCTTACAGCAAACATTTTTCTCTAAGACCTATCATTCTTCAGTGGAGCTTTCAAGGTTTCCTGGGGGTAAGGAGAGGAGAACTGAGCAGGCAGAGCTTCAGCACCCGCCCCTTCCCCCTTACATTTTGAGATTCTGCATTTTTTTTTTTTTTAAAGAAGCTTATGGATGTTGTGTGCATAGGTGTGTGTGTGCATGCTTAAAGTTTGAAAACTACTGGTTCAGAGCAAAAATGGTCAATGTACAAATCTCAGGCCAAAGCGGGACCCTCCTGATCCTTAAAACAATTTATAAAGAAAAGCTTAATTGGCCAGCTTACATGAACTACAGCCTAACCACCTGTCTATGAAGTAAAAGCTCGGTCTAAACTTGGAAAATTTGCATTCACTGCCACAGAGCAGCTTTAGTCAACAAAAAAGTTTCCATAGTTCATTCAAATCAAGGGAGAAAGCAAGCTCATGGGCCCAGCTCCCACTGCACCACTTATCAAGTTTATTCTGTGAACTTTGCAAATCAGATTCACTGCTCCACATTTTGTAACGAACGGTGCATTTAAGATGGAGTAGTTCCTTAATATTTATAACACCTTAAACTTACCTCTTTACAGAAGTTTGGAAGAAGCTGAAGCAGCATATGAGAATGTTATTTTAAACACAGACAATTACAAGATCACAGATTTACTATGCTACTTCCTCAGATCAAGAGTCTTTTTTGAATTAAAAACTTGATGAGATTCCAGTGGTTCCAAGATTATTCTTCCTTACTAACTGAATACATTAAACCCGAAACTATGCCCTGCCCTCTAAAAGGGAGAGGAGCTAGGGCACTGTAGATTATCCACAGAAATGCAGTTTTTCAGGTGCAAACTGGACGTGTGTACTGCACGGACTACAACTAATCTATACATTTTCCCGTTCTAGCGCGAGGCCAAAGTAATTCCAGTTTTTTAAAAATTACAGAACTACCTGGAAGAATTAGTGACAATTTCATAGTAAACTCACAAATTTTAATATGGATCATTTTAGAATGTGTTTTCTGAAGAGTACAAGCTTAAGGACAGATCTAATTTACCAAACACCAGTCTTATCAGTGTGGCTCAGTGACATCTAAAAAGAACCTATGGAGCAAAAGAGCTACTCACATTCTAAAATGCAAGGCAAGTACGTAAGTCAGAGAAATGCCCCAATATTTCTGGCTATCTGGCCAAACCAGAGGCAGTGTCTAAATACACCTGGCTTGGCAAAATTATATTTTCCCTACACGAAATTACTGAAATTGAAGCTGAGAGCTATCCTTGAGATATACAGAAGGTGCCCAAAAAAAGTATACACATTTTAAGAAAGGAAAAAACTGTATTAAAATTGTAATACTCAATATATACCGATAACAAAAGATGAATACAAGTCATGTGTATACATTTTTTTGGCAACCCCGGTATATCTAGAATCAACTTTGAAATATTTCCTAACTGAACACATCACAACTACACCAATCTAGAGAAATGATCAAAATTGATGAGAGACAAGGTAAGCAAAAAAGGCTGGATTACTTTTGTAGTAGTGGTTAAAAAAAAAATCCTGGATTTTAAACCTTTTTTTAAATAGCCAAGGCTATACATTACAACGTCACCAATTAACACTTGATAGAGTAGATGGTTTAGAAAGTAGTGCTGAGGTAGGAAGGAGGAGGATCCAAAAAAATCATCAAGGCTAATACAGGAGTCATATACAAGAGGCAAAAAACCCTCAACAGACAGACTAACCAACTGTCCGTGCAGGTTTGATCCTGGAAATCTCTAGCACTGTATACTCCTTTCACCTTTAATGAGTTGCGTGAAATCTATATTCTATAGTTCACTCTCTCCAAGCCCGAGTGAAAAATTTTACATGACACCCTTGCAGACTGACAAAAAGAATGACTTACTCAGAAGGAAAGGTGTGGTATGGAAAGGCTTTCCAATCTGGAATTGGGCACACGGAATGGCAAAACAAATGAAAAACATCTCGGTCATAGCAGATACTGTGGTTCTTCCATGAAATAAATCATTCAATATAGCAATGTTCTACTCCTTTAAGAACATTTGTTAATCATCCTGAATGACAGTCTAAAGTATATTATGTAGATTACTGCATTCGTAAAAAGATTTCCCCAAACATGACTTAAGCTAATTGATGAACATTCATTACTACACTTTCAGGTCTGGTCCTGCACTGGATGGTCCCAGACATGCTGGATAGGCTTTGAATATTTGTTTTTGTGTCTTGTAGATTACCTCTCTCATCCTTACCAGGTTGTTGTTTTCTTATGACAGACAGCAAGCTAACAGTTTCCCCTCCTCCCACGGCCACTACACTCCCCTTAAGCCCCCACATTACCTACAATCTACTTGTTTCTAATCCACTGTGGGCTTAGAAGCCAGGTCACTTTTTCATTGTTAGAAGTATTTGAAATAAATGCCAACAGGTTATGATGAAGGGTCTCAATGGTGCCCCTATGACTAAAGCTCTAAAGTATATAGACATGGGCATTTGACTACCCCAGGCCTTCTCTGCTTAGTGCCTGCTTCTCAAATGCATTTTATAATAGGTCAAGGATAAGAGTGTAGGCAAATCATCTGGATTAGAAAGAAAACAACTGAAAACCACTAGTAGAGAACAAGTGAAGAGATCATCTGGGAGGACTCTTAATGTCTGAGGCAATGTTCTAGGTACTTTTTAATGAGGATCATTTAATCCTTGTAATAACCTTAAGAGGTAGGTGTTACCTCCATTTACAGCCAGAAAACCAAGGCTCAGGAGTTAAGTAATTTGCCCAATATAGTAACTGAGAAACCAATTATTAGCTTAGCTCTCTCTATCCAAAACCCATGGCCTTTCCAGTACATGATAGTGCAGCCCACTCCTTATTACTAGTTTAGCTAATTGTTTTAACACTTTATTTCTGATGCTTTCATTGGAACCTGACTGATTCAAGTTTGCTTTCTTTTCCCTAACCAGTTTCTCTAAGTAAAGAGCAATGGATAAGCAAACTAAGGCCAAAGTAAGCTTAGCTCTACAAGTGTTCACCTGTTCAGCAACAAATGTTTCCAAAAAACTGGCCACATCTTCAGTTTGTATAGATTGTGCAAAAAATGTGAAAAAATCCCCCCCAAAAATGCAGACTGTTCCCAGTGACACTATGAGTTAACACACTTGGTATCTACATTATAGAAAGCAATGCAAGCACACTTTAGAAATTGGCTCAGTAATGTATTACAAGCTCCCTCAATTTGCACTAACATGATTTTCTTACTCTAAACTGCAGGACAGGGCAGGAGATGTGAGGAGTTTCTACTTTTCTAATTCCATTAAGGATAAGAGATATACTTGTTTCCTGTTAGATACTTTATTGCCTAGTCAGGACCTGACACACAGAAAAGGTTATTTTATTTGTTGAATACATGAATAATTGCTACTTGTTCAATAAATACAAGTTGTTGAATAAATGCATAGCCTCTCCTGAATTTGGTTTTGAAATCTTCACATTTTCTGACATACCCATAGTGAAAAACACCTTTCCGCTTACAGAAACTAAGAGCTTAAAAATGGCTCTTCTACTCCCATCAAAAGACAAGAAATCTAAAAGACATGCCCCTCTCCATCCTCTAAAAATGACTCTTGTCCCAAGAATATGAATAAACCTCCATCTGCCAGACTGCACTAAATACAGCTTTTATATGCATTACAAAAAACACCTGTATAAAAAAGCTGCTATAAAACGAAGCCTGCCTTTGGAATCCTAAAACACAAAACTAACAAAATAAAAACCAAACAAGGAAAGCATTCAGACCCTTGTAAAACCCACAACTGAAAATATCCGCAAAATATAAAAATCAGGTCTATAATCTGCAGGTTATGCAACTAAACTGAATGTTTTACACTCACATATTTCCCCCCAATGTGAAGTTTACAGCAACAAGATTCTAATATTCAATATGAAAATGAAAAGAGGACCTTTTGCCATCTTGCAGTAGAAACCTTTGTTTCTATTAAAGAGAATTTCTGCTGAAATATATGAAACCATCCCCAAATCCCTACTTAAAGAGTTAAAACACATACCAAACCTGATAAGCCACAAACAGAAAATTACCCTGCAGTTTCTTACACAACCATTATTTAATGAACCTTACAGATTGTATAGATTTGACCACTTATGACTAGGTACAACCAAACTTTTGTTAAACACCTACAATGTGAAATCACTTTCAAAGGTATAGCTACAAAGTATAAAAACAAAGCTCTTTCTAAGAACAATTTCTTACTAAAACAAGCCCAGAAATGGATGTTTCCAATCACATTACATTAATTAATATGGGTCAATGAACTACTTTAAAGTCAATTAATTGTAACATTAAGAGAGTATATGTGGGCACTCACCTTAAAAATGCCCAGAAGACTTGAATTATTCTTATTTACTACCACAAATAATTTTATGACAAAAACTAAGGAACTTTCAAATCAGTGTTACTTTCTGAATTCACCATAAACGTTTGCTAAATGACCTTTTGGTCAAAAAATTCTATTGATTTCCTGTGTGGTTTTCCTAAGGCAAATAAAAAAATCCTCAAACTGTGATACATTTATGAAATCCACTTTACATTATTTCTCCCATCTCTGTGCTACATTTGCTTATTTATTTACTCATATTAAAACTCCTCAATCTTAATTTAACTATTGGACTTATGAGTATACTTTTCTTTTTTAAAGCAGGTCAAAACTAGAACAGCAAATGTATTTTGAGAGTAATAGCAAACTTGCTATCTTATTAGACTCAAACATAATATCCTTACAACCAGTGGTACTGGTTCAATTCATATGAAATCAGAGAAAAAGTGAAAAGGAACTAAGATTATAGAATCATTCAGGATCCTGGAAGTTAATTCAAATTTCAGGGACCACTTTTGAAAAGATAAAATTACTCCAAGTAAGTTTGCATGATCTTTTATTTATCAACAATTACTTTACATGGGTCATTTAAAAAGTTTAAAATTTAGGATATTCCAAACTGTAACAAGTAAGACACGCCTGATGGAAAATGCTACCTCCAAATTCATTTTACCTGGAGATGTTTTCTTAAATAAAGGTTTAGTGGACAACAAACCGGTAGTATTTAGCTATTTAAAGGGTCGAGAGGAAGTTGAATAACAAAACCAACCTAGGCATTGTTTTTCGTTTGCTCAGGACCAAAAGGAAACCATTAACCATATAAGGGTTAAGTAAGTAAAGGACAAAAGTATCCAACCCAAGGACAGTATCCCCCCAGGAGAGAACAAAACTATTAAAGTTGCAAATTTGAAAACCAAGTTTGAAATACGTGAAATCAATTAGCGTGCCTTCTAAAGGTGTGTGATAAAAACTACTAGGCTCCACTCACAGAGCAACTTTCACAAGTTGAGTAGAGAAGGAGCTCGACAGAGTATCAGCCGTGTGCATGTTTGTGTGAGAGTACACACAAGCAATTCAGAACCCTGAGACTATAATGGTTAACAAAGGTTACACGACCAAAAAAAAGTGGAAGCAAAGTATCGCACGCTACTAACACAGCTTCCCAACAACTCCCGAAACGAGAGCTCCGTCCCTCCGGCTTTGAAAATCAGAATCACAAACTACCCAGTGTTTCTGCGGCGGAGGGGACGGGCCCCAGCAGGCCCCCGCCCCGGACCCGGCAGCGGGCAGCTCCGGGCGCGGACCCCTTCCCTTCGGCCTGCCCAGCCCCGCGTTCCCGCACCCCGAGGGCCCGGGCGCACTGCTGCCCCGACCTCGCCACACCCCAGCCACCAGCTCCAGCGGCCGTGCGATGAGGCGAGCCTCACCGACCCCAGCCCAACGCACACACACCCCTAGCCCCAAGGGCCCACCGGGCGCCGCGGTTTTACCTGGACCGAGGCTCCGGGTCCCGCCCGGTAAAAGCCGGGGGTCTGGGACCTTTTGTTCCTTCCTCTTCCGAACGGGATGAGGGGCTGGGAGGGGAGAGGGGAATGGGCGATTGGAGGCGGAACTGAAAACACTCTCGCGGCCGCCCGGCCTCCCGCCCCGCCCCCTAACCAGTGCCCGGCCCGCGGCCCCGGCGCGCTGGGAGGGGGCGCGGGCCCGGCCGCCGCCCGCGGAAAGGAGGGGGTGGGGACGCGCGTCCCGCCGCCGCCGCCCCTCCTCCCCTCAGGCGCGCGCCCGCATCCCCCACAACCCGGGCAGCCCGGACGACCGAGCCCTACCCAGCCGCGCACGCCAGCCCACCTCTGCTTCCGCCCTGCGCCCTCCGCCGCCGGCCGCAGCGGCGCGGCGCACCCACCTCCGGGCGGCTCGCTCGGCGCTCGCTGGCTGCTGGCTGGGAGCTGCTCCTCCGCCGCCGCGGCCGCGCGGTAGACCCGCCTCCCACCCCGGGCCGCGAGCCCCGCCGATTCGCCAGCGTAGCCCCGGGCTGGCACCCTGCCGCCTGCTGATTGGCGCCCCCGGCCGCCCGTTAGGGCGCGAGGCACGCCGGCCGAGCGCAGCGCTCGCCGCGCACGGAAGACGGGGCGAGCGGAGGAGGGAAGGAAGGAGGCTGAGCGCCCGGGAAGGACCAGAGCGCGAGCAGGGCTCCGAGAGTCGCGGCTACTACCTCCCCACCTCCTTTCCCTTCGGCCTGCCCCGCCCTCCCGGGCCCGACCGGCGGCGCGCGCAGCCAATCAGCGTGCGAGGTGCTCGGGGTGTGAGCCGCGCGTCGAGGGCCTCGAATCGGAAGGGAGACGTCGTTCGCTGATTGGTCCCGCCTCCCCCGTAGAGCGTGAGGCGAGGCGCGGCCGGGCGGGCGGTCGGCGGCGGAGGACGAGGTGGGGTGGGACGCTCGCGGTTTCGGCTGACTTCGTCTTCCGCGCGCTCCCAGGAGAGGCTCTAGGAAGGGAGGAAGGGGAAAGCACGTATCCTACCGCGCTGGGAAAACACCCCCGGGCGATCACCCATTCCTCATTGCCTCGGCCCTGGGTCCCTCCTCGGCCTATCCAACGCCATTGGGTGGAGCCTGTTGGGGGCCGCCGCCTGTCCCACCTTCTAGCCAAGCCGGGAGTGGACACGTGCTCACCCCTGGGAAGGCCCGGTGTTGGACCAGAGGACTGGACGAACCATAGGCAGAAAAAGGGTTCCGCGGTAGCCGCGGTACCCGCGGTACCCGACCCACACTGGGCACGCCCATATGCAAATGAGCGGGTGAGTGGGCGGGGTCCGATATGTAAATAAGCCCAGAGCGGGGATCTTCTATGGGCCTTAGCGCCAGGATAGGGAATGCCAGGTAGTTTTGTTTAATCTGAATCTTGGTTCTCTCTTTATTAAAAATGGTGCTAATAATGCATGATCTGAACGATCCTTGTAAAGTTTAAAAGATAAACAGGATGCCCCTCAATTGCTGGGTTATCTTCCTCTTCATTTCTCCGCTGTTGCGGTAAAGTTCATAGGCCCAACTTCACACATTGCGCTGCAGAGCTCTAAGCTTCTACTGGCTGCTCACAGCTGGTGGGGGCCCCGCGTAACTTGCTTTTACCTTAGGGACACCCTAATCTCTGCTGAAATATTGACCCCAACTATCAATCACCTCAAGTATTTATTAAGCACTTACTACGTTAGGCAGGGAACACCATAGAAGTGGAAGAGAAAGTTAGGTTTCACGCAGGTAGTTGGTAGCAGAGACAAGACACAGGTTTTCTTGGCTCCCTGTCCAGCGCTCAGTCGCATGTGCTCCTTACTTAATGGATTTCATTAGGGTCTCAAGCGGGAAAAGAGGCACTAAGAATACATCTCAGTAAGCAGGAAGTACCAAATGACCATTTCAAAAAGTTCTTGAAGTATACCCTCTTTTCAGAAATGAAGGCTTCCCTGAGGGAGGTGCCTTCAGGAGAGATTTGGCCATTCCCTGAGTCTTACAAAATCTTCATTTCCACCGTCTCTCTCTTCAAACATCGAAGTACTTTTCTCATGGAAAGGTTGTGATAAAGAGCATGAACCCTGGAGGTAGGCAAATTGTAGTTTTGAATTCAGCTCTGTTCCAAATCTGTGATCTTTGGCAAGTGGAACTCACTTGCAGTGATAGCTACTCGAATGTAGTTGTGTGGTGATAAAATAAATATCAAAGTGAACAGCACAAGTCTTTAAGTTAAAATCAATAATCGTTAATATTTCTTCCCTTCTGTTGCCTGCTTGCATTTATGCTAAAATGAACCTACTTAGTAGAAATTCGTCTTTCAAAAGTTGACCTCCAGGGTGGTTTTCTTCCATTGTCAGTGTAGAGACAGCTCTACTCACCCCTTTTTAAAAATAGCTTGTGAAGGAGACCCAGGAAGCCAATTGGTGGAGCTCTTCCACCTCCTAAGCCTCTGCTTCCACTTCCCAGAGCCACCAGGGAGGGTGTCTAGGGCAAAGGCTCTTCAGTTTAGAAATAGAAAGGCTGTTTCTGGTTTTTGGTCCTTCTTCCTACTAATACAAGACAACCATTTTAAAAAGCTACCCTGGGTCATACAAATATCTTCTCCTATGTGACCACAGTGTACATTTGAGTGTCCATCTGGGTGAGTAGGAGTAGAAACAAAAGCAGGGCTGGCTGGGATTCCAGAAGTATCTGCTACTAGGATGGGAGTTAGGTACTCTGAAGGGTATGTTGCTTCAGTGGATGATATGCTTGAGGTCTAAGATAGACCATCTCTCCAAAGTGTCAGACTTTGGGTCCCTAACTCTTCTACTTAGGATGCCTTCTTAGACCTGTAGGATTGAGGAAAGGGGAGAAGGGGCAATCGGCTACCAATGCAGTCCCCAAAGGGTTTAGAAATGGGAGCAGGCCTACTGTCCCCTCTGCTAGAAATGCAGCTAAACCAGTGACAGAAACTGGGTCAAGACAGAAACTGAAGAACTGAAGGCGGATGGAGCAGGAATTGCCGTGGCAACAATCAACTTGAAAATCCACTAGGGTACCTCAAGTAGGGTACCATCAGTAGGTTCCTATTGTATAAATTATATTGAGTGAATTTTATTTTTATGTGGATAGACACCAAGTTTAACCCTTCATTACTAATGACACTGCAAAATCAATGGAAGCAGAATCAATTCAGAATCAATTTAAAAGTAGTTAAATGTACTGGAACGACACATAAGCAAAATAGTGATGATAGTTGCTTCTGGAAAAAGAACCTGGAAGTCACAAGTGGAAAACTTAAATTTCATCATTATTTCTTCTGTAGTTTGAATTTTTCAAAAAAGTATATCCATGTGTTGATTTTTCAAAAGACATAACTCATAGTCCATCTCATCTTTAAATCTGGAAAGCCCTTCCTGGTTACTCCAATCCAAAGGATATCACTCAGCTATGAATTTTCTTTCATGGTCAGAAGAATACACATATCATGAATTTACTTTAATTAATGTCTTGATCTGTTGGTTTAGTCTTGAGCAGTTTTTTTTAGCTTCTTATGTATGTATGTTTTGTCTCCCCATTTAGATCGTACATTTCTGAAGTACAAGGACAGCATCTCATTTTCAGTTGTCTTCCTACACCCTTACCAAAATACTAATTAATTGAAGAAAGGTGAAATACAACATTTGTGTAGCAGAAGAATGCTATGTGTGTCATAGGTCTGCAAGCATTCTACACAGCTTTGCCCCATCCTTCCAATTTGTAATTGCTCTCAATACAGCTATTGATTATCTTGTCAACATCTAATCTCTGTATTTGCTCTCCTGGTAGAACTAAGTTGCAATGGGCATTACTACATCTTAAGAAAAGATCCAGTTATTTGCAACTGAAAGGACACTGATTAAATGAGATAACCTAAGTAAAAATTGTAAAGAACAAAAGCATGGGGTTACTGTTGTTGTAAATGTTGGTGTAAAACACCAGTTGGATTTTTATCTCAGTACAATGAAATTTTATGTTTTAAATGAACTTATATTGATGTGTACATCTGCCTCTACATACCTATACCTACACACACACACACACACACACACATTCATTATTCACATGCTAGTTTTTATTAAAAATGAAAACTATTGGGGCAGCCAGATGGCTCAGTTGGTTAGAGCGTGAGCTTTCAACAACAAGGTTGCCAGGTCAATTCCCACATGGGATGGTGGGCTGCGCCTCCTGCAACTAAAGATTGAAAATGGCGACTGGACTTGGAGCTGAGCTGCGCCCTCCACAACTAGGTTGAAGGACTGATTGGAGCTGATGGGCCCTGGAGAAACACACTGTCCCCCAATATTCCCCAATAAAATTTATTTTAAAAAAGAGCATCTCAGAAATGCCTTTAAAAAAAAAAGAAAACTAACACATTATGGGAAATGCTGGAAACAGAATGAAGCATACATAAGAAAACAAGAAAAAAGAATTGAATCTAGCAAGTGTTTACCAGGTATCTGTCATGTGCCTGTCATAAAAGTATTGGTTGATCATGATGGAAAATTATTATTCTATGGCCAAAATCACTCAAGAATACAAACCATACAGGTAGTGTCTTTTAGATTTAAAGAGAGAAATTGAGAGAGAAGTTGGCTCTGGTTGAGAGAAAAATATTTGGCAAAACAAGTTATATTTCTCATCATTCTCCAGACATCTGATAATTAATATTTCTTGGCTGCACATATAAAGGCATAAATGACCATTGGATCGATTGAACATTGATAGCTAATCCAGTAATTGCTCAAATATGATTTGGAAAATTACAAATCCAATGCAATGAAGGCACTTAAATATTATCTAAGATCTCATATTTTAGAAAAAAACTAAATGGGCCAATGTCTAAACCCTGAAAAAAACAAATGTACAAATTATTTAAAGTTCTGTTGCGAGGCGGGATAATTTGGTAGTCATATGTCAACAGTACGGTCTTATGCCTTATTTATAATTATCTCTGTGTGACAATATTGACGGAACCAGGCTGCTGCTAGGCAGGATAAGTGTATGAAGGTACAATACTCTTGGGGAAATTTCATGTGTATTAGCATAATTGTTCTGATGAAGACTGAAGAGCTTATTTAACATAACTGACTAGAGTAGACAATAGATGCATAATCAGTGTTTTAATGATTGAATTAATGAGCCCCAGTTGTTTGTCCTTACTGTAAACAGTCCTCAGTTTTGAAAAAGACATTTTGCTGAAGGAATCTGACAATTATGTTAGCTGATGAGTGGCCAGAATTAATTAATGGTGGGAGAGAGCCAATTATTAATGGGTCCTAAAGACTTCTTCAATGGTATATTTCAGGGAGTAAATTATATAGCTACATAGCGGTTTTGTATCAACTCCTCCTTGCCTTCATATAATCACGGAGCTTGACCAATGCTCTTATTTTGCAGCTAAGGAAACCAAGGACCAGGCTTCTCCAAAGTTCTATGGCCACTTAGTGCCAGGGATTATACACATAGTGGCTACCTTTCCTGCTCTGATCCTGCTCACTAACTCTTCTACCTGTCTCTGGTCTGCACCTTCACACATGCCCTTGCTACTCTCTTCAATCTTCCTGTTACCATTACTTTCTATGGATATATCCTGACTGACTATTTCGCAGTGAAAATAGGGACGAATTTCCTATCCATACCTAAACGCCCAATAGTAGACAAACATGTCTGTCTCCAGATCCATCCTTCCACCACTTTTTGGGAAAGACCTGCTCCTCCTAGAGAAGGCTTTTTCTTCTACCTATTCTCTGTCCCGTGACTACCCAATCTAGATTAACACCCCCACACATATACGAGTCACACTATCATATTACCTTTTAAATTTTTCTTCAAAATTCATCACTATCTGGAATTATCATGTTTATTAATGTCTGTTCTGATTTATAATTTGTTACCACTCTCCATTGAATGTAGGCTCAACAAGAGCAAGAAACATACTTGTTTTGTTCACCATAGTATCCCTGATGGAAGCATATGTGGAGGCATTCAAGAAATATTTTTGAATGGATGGATAATTTTCACTCAGATTTACTCAAACTCATCATCTTCTGTTTTCCTATGTGGGTGGGTATATCTTAGCACATTTCCCTAGAAAACAGAGCCTGATGCAAGGATTAAGTGCTAATGCTTTACTTAAGAGGTATTATTCCAAAGCAGCAACCGTGAGGGAAAAAGGCAAGGAAGAATGGGAGCAATGCATGGTCATACAGTACTGTGCTAACAAACCACTGCTTCAGGACAAGCTTTGAAGAGAAACAGCCAATCTCTTGACAGGTGCGACCACTTGGCCATACAGAACATCTCCAAACAGACAATATGGAGAAATTAGGCCTGGGACAACCTAAGGAAGGGAGGAACTTTATATTCATGTCTCCTGTCTCCTATTGGTCCAAGATTGCCTCAGATGGTCAAACCACAAGGAACTTAACTAAATCATTCATGGTAGCAGCTGAAATAGAACAAGAGGCCAAAGGTCCCAGAGATGGTGAGAAATATGAGAAGACACACAAACTGAGCCTGATACAGAGTAATTGTTACCACAGCAAAACTAGGACCAGGTGTTTTAGTCACTGCATTGTACCCAGGACAATAAGTGCTACTTAAATTTTTGTTGAATGAATGAATGCATGCATAAATGGCATTCATCACCTACTGACATTTATGCTGCAAATGTGGAGTCATTCATGATCTTTCTTCTTCCTTAATTCCTAAATATTGAAAAATTCTTCTTGGCTCTATCTTTTTTTATTATTTTTTTTTTAAGATTTTATTGGGGAAGGGGAACAGGACTTTATTGGGGAACAGTGTGTACTTCCAGGACTTTTATTTTCCAAGTCAAGTTGTTGTCCTTTCAATCTTAGTTGTGGAGGGTGCCGTTTAGCTTCAAGTTGTTGTCCTTTCAGTCTTAGTTGTGGAAGGCGCAGCACAGCTCCAGGTCCAGTTGCCGTTGCTAGTTGCAGGGGGCACAGCCCACCATCCCTTGTGGGAGTTGAACCAGCAACCTTGTGGTTGAGAGGATGCGCTCCAACCAACTGAGCCATCCAGGAGCTCCGTGGCAGCTCAGCTCAAGGTACTGTGTTCAATCTTCGTTGCAGGGGGCGCTGCCCACCATGCCTTGTGGGACTCGAGGAATTGAAGTGGCAACCTTGTGGTTGAGAGCCCACGCTCCAACCAACTGAGCCATCCGGGAGGCAGCTCAGCTCAAGGTGCCGTGTTCAATCTTAGTTGCAGGGGGCAGAGCCCACCATCCCTTGCGGGACTCAAGGAATTGAACTGGCAACCTCGTGGTTGAGAGCCCACTGGCCCATGTGGGAATCGAACCGGCAGCCTTCGGAGTTAGGAGCATGGAGTGCTAACCACCTGAGCCACCGGGCCGGCCCTTCTTGGCTCTATCTTTATATCTCAGATCCAATGCCTCCTCTGCAAGCTCACTGCCTTGATTCAGACCTTTGTCATCTTTCATCTAAATTATTGCTATAGCTACTTAACTGGTCTTCCTGTATCCAGTCTTGCTCCCCTCCAATTCTTCTCCCTGCCGCCAGTATTTTTTTTTATAGCATATTTTCTAAATGCAAATCTGATAATATCATTATATTGATCAAATTGATAGTTTTCCCCTTTTTTGGGGGGGAAGGGGATAGAATCAAGACTCTTGGTGTGTCCTTGACTAGTCTCTTCAGCTTTACTCCTCACCACTCCCCACCTTACTCCTTATACCCCAGCCAGACTGAACTCCTGCAGTTTTCAGTATCCCATGCTCTCTCATCCCACCGTGGCTATGCTGTGCTCTTTGTTCCGCCTGCAATGCATTTGTACCTGATGAACCTCTACTCATGTAGCCCAATTCATCCATCCAGCTACCTACCCACCCATCCAGTATTAATTGTAACAGCCAGCATTCTTAGTTGCAGGCAACAGAAAAAAACTGATATTACTGGCTGAAGGCGAAGGGAATGTGTTGAAAAGATACTGGGTGGCTGACACAAGTGCTGGGAAGGCTGCAAAAACAGGCTCAGCCAAATAAGCAAGAACAGAGAAGTCTGAGCAGCAGCTGGGATCACAGCCAAGATCACAGCACAGCATGTTGAGGGAGGTGACGATCACTGCCACCACCGTTCAACACAGGATACCTCAGTTCACACTTTCAATGCAAGGTGACACTGGACACTGGTACCACCCACCACTGGCACTAAAAGCACTGTTGCTCCTGGCAACCAGATGTCTCTGCAGTCCCTGTTATTGCCACCAGAATGGATTCTCCACCAAACCAACTTTGCATTGCCAGAGCTCCACGTGGAAGCCAGGGCTCATCCATTAGTTTCACCAAGCTTAGCATATGTTCCTCGCTGTAGATGCAGGCAGGGCTGGGAATGTAAGGGTTGCCATTTTAGTCTTCTGTATTGTAGTTGGGATCTGCTTCTCACCAGTAAGCATTAGATTCCTCCAAAGAAGGAAAAGGGGGTCAGATGCTGGTGAGCCTCCAAATGACAAATGTCCACTATGTTCTCAAATTGACTCAACAAACAAGTTGTGCATTTTCTTGTGCCAGGTCCTGTTTGAGGCACTATGAATACAAAAATGAATAAGGTGACCACTTCCCATGGGCATAGCTGTTGTCAGAAAGCCAGAAAATAACAAGTATTGGCAAGGATGTAGAGAAATTGATGGGAAAAGGCATGTTTTACATTCACTTTGTAAAACAGTCTGGCAGATCCTCAAAAGGTTACACAGAGTAACCATATGACTCAGCAATTCCTCTCCTAGGTACACACCCAAGAGAAATGGCAACACATGTCCATTCAAAATCTTGTACACAAATATTCAGAGCAGCATTATTCATAACAGCCAAAAATGGAAACAACTCACTCAAATGCCCATCAACTGATGAATGGACAAATTGTGGCATATCCATACAATGGGATATTATTTGGTCCTGAAAAGGAATGAAGTTCTGAAACATGTTACCACATGGACAAACCTTGAAAACATTATGCAAAGTGAAAGAAGCCAGTCACAAAAGGCCACATACTGTATGGTTCCATTTATGTGGAACATCCGTAACAGGCAAATCTAGAAGAATAGAAAGTAGTTTAGTGACTGGCTAGGTCTGGGAGTGAAGGAGGGCGGGATGGGGCGTGACTGCTTATGGGCACAGGGTTTCTTTCTGCAGTAATAAAGAGGTCCTAAAATTATATCGTGGTGATGATTGTATAAATCTGTGAATACACTAAAAATTATCGAATTGTATGCTTTAAATGGGTAAATTGTGTGCTATGTGGATTCTGTCTCAAGTCTGTTTTTAAGAAATGAGTAAGAAAAGGCTCCCTTTCCTCAAGGGGCTGAGGTGCTTGTGGGACAGCAAACAATTAACAAGGAAACAATAGACTTCAATTAACGGTAAGCCTCTTCCTCACTCCTATCTCTTCTTTCTTCATTCCTCAAGAGGGAATAGGTCCCTTCCTTTGTCATAGCACTTATAATTATTTTCTTATTGTCCTCCTCTGAGAAGTGAGATCCTAGAGGCAGGTCTGCGTGCACTTTACATCACTGGAGCTGGATGCAGTGCCTGGCATACAGCAGGCTGACAATAGTTGTTTATTGAGTGGTGAATAAATGGCAGGGCCAGGACTAGAACGTGGTGTCCTAAACCTCAGATCAGCGTTCTTGTCAACCACACCGACCACCCTGGAGCCTGAAATGAAGACTCCCCAAATCTCATCGCTCTCCGGAGAGAAGTTTGCACAAAAACGATCGTGTTTTCTACAAGCCTTCGGTTTCCAGGTATGTGTTTATGTTTTACACTATAGAGGTGATTTTGCTGTTTCCTTCCTAATTAGGCTGTGTACTTTGAATAATCTTTCCACTCACCTCTTTTACAGCTCCCTCCCTGGAGCTCATCAGGCAGCATCAGCTTCCCCGGCATCTTTAGCAATCTTGTCATTGTGATTTCTCACCTACCAGCTGGTCAGCCGTGAACGGGGCTTCCTGGCCTATGCACGCAGGATTCCCAAGGCCCAGATTTTGGAGATTGGGTTTTTCACTTGCCAAGAAGCACAAGTAAAACTATGACAAGTAAAGATTATTTAGAAAACTGTGTTTTGTTTTGTTTTCCACAGCCTACTGAGGTATAACTTGCAACAAATGTTCTCTACAACTTTTTAAAAACAGCTTTATTGAGATATAATTCACATAACATACAACTCACTCTTTTAAACCACAGTTAGGTGGTTTTTAGTATATCCACGGAGCTGTGCAACCATAACTACAATCTCATTTTAGAACATTTTCATGACCCCCAAAATAAACCCCATACCACAAGCATTCATTTTCCATCCTCCCTTCCCTTACCCCAGCCCTAGCCAATCACTCATCTACTTTTTTTGCTCTTATAGATTTGCCTGTTCTGGATGTTTCATAAAAATGGAATCACACAGTAGGTAGCCTTTTGTGGCTGGCTTCTTTCATTTAGCATCAAGTTTTCAAGTCCCATCCATGCGGTAGCATGTCTCAGCACTTCATTCCTTTTTATGACCAAATAATATTCTATTGTATGGATATGCCACATTTTGTTTATCCGTTCATCAATTGATGGGCACTTGAGTTGTTTCCACTTTTTAGCTATTATGAATAATTGATTATGCTATTTAGCTATTATGAACATTGATGCATAAATTTCTCTACTATTAATATTTTCTCGATTATAACTTTATTCTATAATTTCTCCCCTTTTGATTCTCTGTCACGAAGTATGCTGCCAAAGAGTTTATAAGATTCTGCCAGGTTTTTTATAAAGGATTATTAATTGCTATTGAAGTCCTGGCAAACATACAGCCTTGCTGCTACTGAAATTGGTTGCCAATATATAAAATATTTTACTGAACTAATGAAACAATTATCTCTCCAATGACATTTTGTGACTTCTGTTCAAAGATGCCAAGTACCCAAGTTTTCCATTCATTCAGAGTGCTCCTGAAGAATCTACTTGTATTAGGGAATGTGTGCTGCACTGGGAAGAGAAGGAACGAGACACAGTCCTTGCTTGCCCTTCTATTATGTTAGAGAAGACAGCCATGGGGGAGGCAGCTTACCTGGTCTTGGCAGTCAGGGTAGGTTCTCAGAAGAAGAGGCAACAATTGCTAAGATGATACTGCTAGGAGTTAACCAGGCAAAAAGTCAACAAAGCCAAGGAAAACACATGTACAAAGGCCTGGGTGGTGGGGGAGCATGTCTGGATGGGAGGGAGGAGGGAAAAGAGAGAGGGGAGGGGCATTAGGAGGTATGGAAAGAGATGAAACCAAAAATAAATCCTATACCCCTAATTCAAGGGTTTGAATATCAAGCTAAGGAAAAGATCCACAGCTTGAAGGGGAAGGGTTCAAAATTCAGCAAAAGTAAACATTCACTGACTGTTTGACCTTCAAAAACACAAATACAAGAGTTTACCAAAAATGTACAATACAAAAAAGAATTCATGAATTTCTACTTTTCAATCTTCTTATTAGAAACAAACATGTTTCTCTTTTAATCAAAATTTTCAAATTTAGTATCAACTTGTAATAATAGTAATGTTTCAAATTATTTTATTATTTAATAAATATGTGTTTAGCCCTTCCTATGAATAAGTGGTTATTCTGATCTCTGAGGCTATAAAATATTTCATAATGCTTGGTTCTTTACTTTTAGGCATTCAGTAGTAAATCAAGTAAGATGTGAAGAAAGAAAAAAATATATTTATATATATGTATATTTTATATATTATATATATTTAATGAATTGCTTATTTAAAGAGGCATCACAAAATAATTCAAAGAGACTCAGGACTAGTCTCTCTCATTAGCACAATTATAATTAATACAATCTTTCTGTTTTTTTTAAAGAGCCCTACACCAGGCCTTCACCTAAGAGCCTCTTAAATATTTTTGCTTTGGAAATCGCTGTATCCTCTGGTCCAATTCTAAATGGAACACTGGGAGTATAATGAGCATTAATAAGCATTACAGGCAAAGTACTATCCTGTGAGCTCTGAAGAGTATGAAGGAGGGGTAAGTATGGTTCCTTGTCTCGGTGAACTTCAGGTCCACAGGGAACATGCGAGGTGGCCTGGAGGAGGTGGGGGAGAGGAAGAGAGTGAAGCTTTATGGCGAGTCCTATCACTGTACAGGGCTCTTAACCCTTACTTTACCTCATTTAATCTTCAAATGACCCCAGAAAGAAGGAATTTTTCTTATCAACAACAGAAGTCCCTGTAGAGGTAAAATAACCTGCGTAAGAACAACTAGCCACAGTGGACGTTTCCAGTGGAGGTAAAAACCAGGACATCCACACCAAGTGCAGACCTGGGGGCAACCTCCTGGTTCAGCTGAGCAGGAATGGGGCTGGGTTCTTTCATAAGTGACCAGAAGGGCTTCATTTGCATATCTGCTATTTAACTCTGGAGAAGACGATGAAAAGATCTTCTAAGACCTAGAGTTTGGACACTGGCAACTGCCGGGGAAATGAAGATGTATCTCTTTAGGGCTTTGGTTCTACTTCTGGGCTTGGTTCCCCAAGACCTGGCTGTATCCTCAGGTGCAAGGGACTCAGGGAATATGGGTGCATGGGCCCAGGGAAGCATAAAAGTTGCAGCTGGGAGCTTTTTGAAACAATCACCAGTTTCACCAAAATGTGTTTTTGCCTGGATACACGTAGGAGCAATGTAACCCAGAGGTTTCAGAAAGAACAATGAAGCTAAGTGGTTAAAGGTGCTGCAGGTAAAACTGTCCCCAGTAAGGAGTTACTGAAGACTGTGGCACAGCCAGGCTTACTGGTACAGGAGAATTTCTATCACAGTGTATTAGCAGGACCTTTCCGGGAGAAGCACATTCCTAGAGTGGAGAGTCACTCATTCCAAAATATCTATTAAGCACATACTATGTGTCAGGTATTATTCTAGATACTGGAAAACAGCAAATGGCAGTAAATGAAACAAATGAAAATCTCTATCCTCTCAGGGACTGCATTCTAGCTGAGGGGAGGGAGTGGTAATAGAAAATAAGGAAATTTGGTAGTAAACATCATGGGGTGTTAAGTTCGGTGATGAGAAATAAAACAGGGAAGCAGAACAGGACATACTAGAGTAGGGGTGGAGGGCTGTTTGCCATTTTCAGGAGGTTGGTTGGAAAAGTCCATACTGAGAAGGTAGCGCTGGAGCAGAGTGCAGGTGGTGAAGCTCTGGGGACGGAGACGCTCAGGCAGTGGGAAGAGTTGAGTGCAAGGCCCTGAGGCAGAAGCATGTCAGGCAGGCCAGTTAAGACATACCAAGGAGGAGCAGAGTAGGCAAATGAGAGGGGGTGGGTGTGGTTGGAAGGGGCCATTTTAGGGACTTACGTCTTAGTCTGAGTAAGAGGAGCATTTCCGGGACGTTCAGCTATGAAGTTGCAGGCATGGAACTAGGAGAGAGTTGGGTTAGCCAGGTTTGGGTTTTTGCCATGTGAAAAGAAAGAATTGAGAGAGGGGCAAAGGAGTTGAGGAGTGATTACAATAATGGGTTTTTCAGTTATCATTGTTGTATAACCTGCCGCCTCAAAACACAGTGGCATAAACCTGTCATGGACTCTGCGTGTCAGGCATTGGGGCAGGACCCAGTGGAGATGACTTGTCTCTATTCCACCATGTCTGGGGTTTCCGCTGGGAAACCCAAGGGTTGGAGAGCAGGCTGAACTCAGCTTCTGTTGGCATTGCCTGGGCATCTTCACTCACTTGTCTGTTGGCCAGCACACCTACACATGATCTCTTCATGCAGCCCAGCTTCCTCACAGCCCAGAGGCCTCAGACAGCCCACATGGCAGCTCAAAGCTCCCAAGTGTCCTAAGAGAAAGTGGAAGTTGCCTGTGTCTTAAGGCATGGGTATGGAAATTGTCAGTGTCACTTCCACCATGTTCTATTGGTCAAACAGTTGCATAGCCCAGATTCAAAGAGAGGTGACATAGGCCCCACCTCTTTTGGGAAGAAATGATATTTAAAGTACAGGACTAGTTGAACTCATCTAAGGACAGAGAGTGCTTATAGGCATGAGAAGGCCACAGGTCATATGTGGCAGAGCATTCTGTCATTTAGAAGTAGGAAATATGAAGAAAATTCAGCCAAGAAGAATAAGATGGTAGGAAGAAAACCAGGAGAAAGTGGTGATTGTTTCAAGAAAGAGGAAAGATTCACTATGCTTAATGTTGCTAATGGAAAGATAAGGCTAAGAAATGACCTTTGGATATGGCAAGCGGGAGAACATAGATACAGTAACAATGGCGGGTTTAGTAAAAGTCTGATTAGAATGGGTTGAAAGAATTGGGGAGAGAAAGCAAAGACAACAAACATAGACATGTCTCTTGAGGGGTTTTGTTTGTTTGCTTTTTTTGATAAAGGGTAACAGAGAAATGGGACAGACTGGTAAATGGAGGTGTGGGTTTAAGGGAAGATTTAATAAGATGGAACATATAACATTTTTATAGACTAAAAGGAATGATCTAGGGAAATGATCATACAGGAGTGTAGGGGAGAGTGGATAACAGTGGGAATGATGTCCTTGAGTTGGTTAGAGGGCATGGGACGTGCTACACAGTGGAGGCTTTGGTCTAAGGTGGCAGCTGGATAGTTCACCTGTTGCATACGTTCTCAATGGGGAAGAAAATTGATTCTTACTCTTTTTATGTATAAAGCTAAGATATACATACAGTACATGAACAGATATACAGTATATTTATGGTATTAAAATTTCATGGGGTGGGGAGAAGTAATTAGGAAAAATATATCTAAAAAGACTCCTTAAAAGGGATGATAATGAAAAAAGGGATAGGTCTATTATAACTGAAAAGAAGGCAGAGTATATGAGTAGATACCAATAGGTGTTTAGATGTGGTACATGGAAACTCTCTTTTGATAGCATCTGTTTTCTCAATGAAGTAAGATGCAAAAAGAATCAAATGTGAGGAGGGGAAAGAATTTTGCAAGTTTCACCAATCAGCTGGTTTGTTTGCTTTCCTCTGGCCACATTCAGCTGCTCAGATTAGACAGAGACTGGGTTTCACCAGGAATGGGATTTTCCTAGAAGAGTACAATGGATGGAGATACAGGCAGGGGTGTATCCAATAGAGTGACTACAATGGTCCCCCCTGTCCCCCCACTCTCAGTGCTCCCCATAACAATATGTGTTGTCGGCTTTCCCATCAAGCACCTGCAGCTCTCCATCCAAGGGCTTTCTGTTGGCCTGTGTTGTGGGCAGGCCAGGAATACTGGGGTGTCAGCACCCCAGGAGCAATCTTCAGCCAATAATGAGGTTACCCTAGCTGCCTTGCCCATGAGGGGGGAATAACAGAGGAGTGTTTTACACTCCTGCTCCACAAATGCCCTGTATTCACTTCCTTCCCTTCCCTTTCTGACTTCCCTTACCCCTACCAATACTTTCTGGGATCACCTCCCAAATAAACTATTTGCACTCAAATCCTGGTCTCAGGGTGAGCTCCTGAGCAGACCAAAGTAGGACAATGATGAACCACAGTTTTAAAGATAAGGCGAGATTAGGACATGAGGGAGGGGGTGGGGAAAGAAAGTGTTGTTAAGACGGTGAAAGGTAATAGGATTGATGACTTGGAGTCAGGGTACTGGGAGGAGTGACTGGAGAGTGGGACCCTTAAAATTGGCATTATGCGGTTATTGAAGATAAAGTTTAGGATATGACTCTGGAAGTGTGTGACATGGTCGGCTCAAAGGTAAAATCATTGCAGGTGAAGGATCAAGGAACTGAGAGGCCAAGGCCACGGGCCTTAGAAGAGTGATTATTTTTTATTTGCTTTACCTCTCCTATATTCTGAAGATTAAATGATGTAATCCACACAAAGTCTCTAGTACAGAGCTTGGTACATCGTAAACACTTAATAAATGTTAGCAGAGGTCCACAGTGGGCATGTGAACCAAACCACACCAATCAATGCTCCCTAAAGTTTGTTTTAACTGAATCCATTGACGAAGCACGATTTTCCTCCTTGGGGGCGAGGCTGGAAGGCTGCAGCTGCCTGTGGCCACCTCCACTGCCCCACAGAGAGAAAGAAGGAGTTAGGGCAACAGAAGACAGGAGCAGGGATAAGATGAAGAGAGGATCCTGGAAGTGTTTGATTTCCAAGACTCAGCTGTCTCCAGAGCCAGAGCGACCCTGCTTTCTCTGTCATTATTCAGTTTGGTTTCACGAGTCAATAAAAATCTGGTAAAAATTTTAATTTTGTTTTGCTGAAGCTAGCTTGAGTTGAGTGCCTGTCTTTTGCAACAACAACAAAAACAATAAATTAAATAATAAGGGGAGTCACCTTTTGCCTCATGCTGGTCAGACAAGGTTCGTAGGTGGAAAACTTTTAGAGCCCCAGACAGGAGAAAGTATCGCAAGGTTTAAAGAACATGTAAGACTCAGACCTGAGTCTGTCTCAGATGTACCCTATGCTGGCTGAGTGGGCATTATGCCTTAGGATTTCACTGGGAAACTAATGTTCTCACAAAGTTATTAAAGTCGTCAACTACCTCATTTCTCAGTGCCCCCCTGTGATGCACCCAGGAGGAATTTATCTTAGAATTTGTTGCCAGAAAAAAAAAACCTGACTCTTCTCAAAGAACTTGGATGAGTTTTCTTTGACGAAAGAGAGAACTAAGTAACCTATTGTGTTTGCTCACTTTGGCTGTCCTGGAAGCTCAGAGCCAAAGATACAGCCCAAAATGTGGGGCCTTATAATCTGCCCCTGGGAACTTTATATTTTCCTCCTATTTTTAGTATTCTATTGTACTTTACATTGTTCTTAAAACGTATTTATATTTTATTGTTTCAAGTGTTATATAAAGGTTCCCCAAATCATTTATGGCATAAAATATAAATATATAAGCAATGAAACACTAGTATTCAATCTGAGGAATATCCCTTCATCACTTTACTGTGAATAATGGAGTTAAAATATCCAGTGCAGGTGACAAATTCTGAAGCATCAGATAGCAGGAGTGGATGACTATGAAAATATAAAACTGAAATAACACAACCGGGTTCACAAATAAGATAAAACTCTCCATGACCCAGAAACAATAGAGAAACATCAAGGAGTAAATAGGGCTGAAGCCATGGCTTCCTGGGCTTCAGGTGGAGAGGCGGCAGCCGTGGTTAGGAGTTCAGCTCCTCCAGAATAATGGAGACCAAATGTGCTCCCCACGAGAGGTTATTGAAGCCACGTTCACTTTCCTGATCATGAAAGGAAATTTAAAAAGAAAACTGTTGTTGACTAATAAGTGGGCTTACAGCTTTTATAAAGGCAGGAGGGAAGTTTAGGGTGATAGGATACAGAAACACAGTCTCACAACCAGAAATGGAAACAAGCTGCCCACCGGCCTGGGAGTGGATCAGAAACACCCTCAGTATTACTATAGGGCCAGAACCCCGAGCTGCCTATATAAGACCCGGTTATATATAAGACCCACGTATATAAGACCTAGTCTGAGATACTGGGGTGAGGGTCCGGGAAACTAATAAGAAGCAATCACAAATCTACGAAATAGGTTAGAGAGATAGAAATGAATCTCCCTCTCAGAGTGAGTTTACGAACTAAAATTATGCAAGGCATATGAAGAAATCTCCAACTATATGGTGACGGAAGGAGAACTGACTCTAGGTGGTGAACACACAATGTGATATATAGATGATGTAATACAGAATTATACACCTGAAACCTATGTAACTTTACTAATCATTGTCACCCCAGTAAACTTTAATTAAAGAAAAAGAAATCTAAGGCTAAGAAAGACCACAATCAAAATCAGTAATTAAAACACAAATTTGTTCCATTGGAAGTAAAATTTAGAGGATATTCTGGAAAAGACTTAAATATAAGTATGCTACATGCTAAATCACATCCATAAAATGAAAGGGAAATGAAAAAAAAGCATAAAGAAATAAAAATAACTATATCTGACAAAATTGATTAGAAATTTTGAAATAAACATAGATTTTAAAATTAAAAACTTAGTAGGCCACTAGGCACTCTTAAAGAGTGAAAGAGTGAATTAAATGATAGTATCACAACTCACTCAGAATGCAGCACAAAACATATAAAGAGTTTTAAAAGATAGTTAAAAAACGTGGAGGATAAATTGAGAAACTACACAATAACTCTAATAAAAGTTCCAAAAGAAAAGAATAGAGAGAATGAAGGAGAAACAACAATTAAACAGGTGGTAGCTGAAAATTTATCAGAATTAAGGGACAGTACATGTCCTTGGTTAAAAAGTACCAAGTTCCAAGTAAGAAAAATAAAACTAAATCCACACTTAGATACTTCTTAATAAAACTGCAAGATACAAAAATAAATTTAAAATCTTTTAAGAATCATTAGAGAAAAAGATAAAACACCTAAACATAAATGGTAATTAGGCTAATAGCTGGCTTCTTATTGGCAAAAGACAGGCCAAAAGACGATTGATATCCTCAAAATGCAAGAAAATACATTTGCAAGCTAGAATTTCATGCACAGTTAAATTGTCATTCAAGAAATGGCAAAATATGGACACATACACATAACCTGAGAGGTTATCACCCACAAATCTTCACTGTAAGAGAATGCTTTAACTTTCTAATTTAGGAATTAAGAGATGAAGAAGAGAAAGGAAACAGGAAGAAATACAAAGAAGGAGAAGAGAAGGCAAGGAATACAAGAAAAAAAGTGGTAAATACAGAAAACGTGTTTCCATAAATTTAATTAATACTGAAATATTTGTAACAAAGAATTTGTAACAAAAGTGAAAATAACCGATGATATCTGTTCACAAAAGGAAGGATAAATTAATATTTAAACAATAATAAAAAGATTAGGGGCACTCTGATTGGGGACACAATAAGATTAAATAGTAGAAAATGATACCGAGTTAAGATAGATGAGGATGAAGACCAAAGGATTTGGTTGGAAAATGTATCTCAATGTATGTAAGCCCAGAACGACAGCAGAAACAATATGATTTGGTACTAGAAAAGTATTTCTCTCCCCTTAAACTAACCTCTTTGATGTGATATGGGATTATCAAATTCAACCACTAATGGTTTTTAATTCCCCCCAGAACAATGGCAACATCACAGTTCTCTGACAAGAGCCAACTGCTAGAAGCATAACAGTCTATAATTAAGGCTATGACTTGGATTACAAAACCAATAGGAAGAACCTGTCATTTTCTGCTGAGGGGAGTCATGGTACCAAATAATCCCGGAAGATTAATCTTAATTTTCTAAAACAGATGATTGCATTTCTGATGCTACCAACACTTTCACATTCATTAATTTTGCACTTTGGGTTTCACAATACCTTTCTGAGATTGGTTCTGGGCACATATAATTTTCCCCATTTTTTCCAAAGAGTAGGCAGAGATATAGGGAGTTGAAGTATCCATCCTAAGGTGGAGCTAGGACTAGAATCCAGCTGCCAGCCCAAGTCCATTAAACTAGGTTTTTTCCCAAGAAAAACAACATGGGTCAAAGAATCTTGTATGAGTAGCACAGAAGCCAAAGAAAATAGGTCAGTGAATTCAACGAAGATGCTCCATACTCAGACAAACCATCTAATAAGTGAATTGGTGTATTCTTTTAACAAACAGTATTCGCCCTGGCTCTGGGAACATACAGAGCTTCAGGCCTTGTCATATTAGAGTTTAAATTTAGCAAAGAAGGAGAGTAGAGGCAAGAAACTCTTTCAAAGAAGAAAGAAAATATGCAGTAGGTTCACGAAACTGCTATAGCGGTACAGTGGACAGTTAATATGTTGCCTGCCCAGCATGCAAATATCCCTTTCCCTTCTCGAAAAACTGCTCCTCTTCCACTGGGAAGCATCCCATAGGGGCTGCCATGTTCTTAGATGACCTCAATCCTGTGGCCATAGTTGACTGGCCCAGGGGTGGGCATCTAACCCAAACTGTGCCAATCAGAACCTTACCCAGGGCCATTACAAGCCCATGTGGCATCTTTGTGGAAACTAGAAAAGGTGCCCCTTCCTCAACACCTATGCCCCTCTGTGCAGAATTGTTAACATCTACAATATTTACAGTTCGAATGGTACCCCTGAGTTCATGCAGTGACTTCCTACAGCAGGAGTTTTGAACTTCAAACTAAAAGCAATATGACAGGCAGTGTCTCTCCAGAAACAGAGATCCTAACATTTAGGAGCCCCGGCTCCTATCTGTGGACAGACATCCACTCTGACACATAGAGAGTGCTGCTCTGCAGTGGGACAGAGTGAATCAATGTGTGGAAAGAACCCAAAAGGCAGGACAGAGGGAGATGGTTCCAGTCATATTTGGGGCCATGATTCCAAACGTTCCTGGAGGCGCCACCACATCTCCGCCTCTCCCATTGTTTGCATGTTCAACTCTTTCTTTTCTCCCCACAAGCCAAAACATTCCTCTTTTTTGCTTATGCAAGATCAAATAGGATTTCTTGTTACTTGCAACTAATGCAGCTGTGAATTTAATTTCACTAATTTCCACATCCCTCAATTTTAAAAGCAAATGGGGGGAGAGCACATTAGCTTTAATCTCCACTTGATCAAGTATGATTTTTACACAAAGGGAAACGGCTCTGCTTCTATCTATTCTGACTCAGTAAGTAGTTTCTCCTTCTGTGTCCATTCCTAAAAGGAAAATTACATGTTGGCTGCCCGCTCTAATTGTAATCACTGAAATTTGCAGTCTTATCCTGTGGTGTGTTCTGAGACCTCTCCTTATGGGGCATTCTTTCAGTGTGTTTTGTTGGCAGTAGCTGTAGCAATTAGAAAATTGGGAAATGTATAAAATCCAGAGGGATAGCAATTTTGGCATTTCTTTCCTTTAGTCAGTGTTGTTAGAAGTGTGTAGGGCCTTAGAAAAAATTAAATGGAACCATGGGCTTTACTATTGCTATACAGACCTTATCCTGTTCCAAGCATCACGTGCAATTTCCTTTGGTGAATCTAAGTCTAGGAAGACCAGGATCCAATGAGCCTTTCCCTGGACGGGAAGAGAAGGACCACTGAGTTAGTTTGTTTGGAGGCCAGTATCTTTAGGTCACTTTCTTCCCAGCTGCACATGACTCTTCCTTATGCTTCTTTTTGTCAGATTGGACTTTAATTTATAGTTCCAGCCAAATATGCAGAGCAGGAAGATTGAAATTTATTTGTGTACATGCATCCACACACCTGATCAAATGCAACTATAGACTCATAAGACTAATGTTAACACAAATATAACAGAGCTGAGGCCCATCGTTTTCCCCCTCGTCAGTGTGCTTCAAAAGTGTATTTTCTCTTTGGAAACAGGAAGGAATCATTTGGAATCAGATTCTCTGGCAAATAAGGTGGGTATTCGAGCTACAGCATGCAATTTTGGGTCCAAAAAGAAGTATTATTAAGTTACAACACTGGTTTTCTATGTGGCTCAAAGATTGCTTCCAAAAACAATTTCCAAAAGGAAATCAGCAAAGAACTTTCCAGTAATGGAAGCATCCTTAAAATAATTATGCAGTCTTCTAAAGAGATTACTCAGGAGGAAACTACTCATTTGGACATAAGAGGTTGTATATATTTGCCATTCAAAAGAAGTTAAGTGACAAAAAGCATATATTAATACATCTGCACCAAATACAGTGATATGAATATTTATGTTTCCAGAATATTCACCAAATGATTCTGAAAAAATTAACAACTGGGAAGTAGTCAGTTAGAACTTCACCTTACACTATACCCTAAAATAAATTTCCAAAATGTTAAAGAAAGAAAATAAAATCATAAAATTTTAGTGATTTAAAAATGTGAAAGAAATGTAAGTGAATATTTAAACGGTCTTGGGACAGATTTTCCAAGCATAATCTTATGAAAGAAATAGAAATGTAAGAATGATATATCTGTCTACATAAAACATTTTATGAGACCAAAAAGCATTTTATAGAAAAATTATACATTAAATAAAACAAAGAGTTAAGAGCCTTACTATATACAAAACAGTTCTAAAGAAAGCAATAAGAAAATATTTTATTTTTATATAAACATGAAACATGTTTTTAAAAATATTCAATTTTACTACTTGCCAAAAAAATTGCACAATAAAAATTATGTAACGGGAGTAATATTTCTAAGTATATTAATGTGTTTTTGTGCTTAATGGTTCTATGTATTTGACTTTAACCAGCCTATGAAATCCATCTGTGTTGGGTGAAGGGGCATGAGAGGCATTGGGGCTACAGCAGGTAGAAGGGGCAGTTCTTACTGTTTGTACTGTAAGAAAAAGGAAGAGTTAATAATTTGCCTTTGACACCCTGAATTGGGTTTTTATAGCATGGGAAACGTCTTTGTCAGGATAAACAGAATTTCTAAATTCCTGTAGCTCCTGTTTAACCAGATTAGGTACTAACCCAGGAGGGCTCAGGGCATGCAGTTTTTTCCACTTGGAAGAAACTTGCACTTCTGCCTATCATGAGTAAATGTCTAGGTTGGCCGACTTAGGGACAAGGAGGATAGAACACAGAGATGGCGGAGAGTCCAAAGGCAGACTTCTCCTGCTCAGGTGGGAAGATCACAGGAAAAAGACTAGTTTTTCCTCTCCACTTATGTCAGGCTGGCACTTAAACATCCAAATGAATTTTGAGAAGCCCGAAATCGTAGGGCTAGCACCTCACTTCCCGGGATGTAATATAGGAGAAACCCTACCTGTGGCTACTTCCTGGGCAGAGAGAGGCTGAGGCAGGGTGGACAATAGACAAACAATGTGCTCCTGGTTCTCCATGGCCTGTGTCGTGCGGGAGACCCGCGGTGTCTCTGGTCCCGCTCCCCATACAAGAACGCAGGATATGGTGAGGCCAAAAAGGAACACCCACGGAGCCATAGGTAGGGGAGTCATACCACTATATTCTCGCTGGCGGCACTATACTCTCACTGGAGGCTGGATCCACACTGTCCGCAAACCGCCATCCACACTTGCCAGCTCAGCCGCCATCTTCTTGCTAGCCCCCATTCTTCCTCCTCTCCTTCTCTCCTCCTAGCGTAGCCACAGCAGTTATATTAGTGGCCAATGGCTCACTGGTTACAGCTGACGGCCAACTAGCCACAGCTGATGGCCATGCAATCACAGTTGGCCATTTACTACCTGAGCCAGGCACCTGTCTATGTGAGGCCGAGAGCCTGGAAACAGCTTTCTGGGGCTCCGCCCCCACAGCCTGCTTGCAGGAAGCAAAGATCCACATGCAGCCAAAGGCCTGGTAGAGAATGCAGTAGTTCTGAGAGGGTAAGGGGATGGGCAGAAGCAAACGAGGTTGAAATGCTGGGCTCAAAGACCTTGGCAGTGGACACTAGCACATAATCCGAAGAGGGACCCTTCAGCTGTAGTACCAGGTCAGAAAGCAGACTGCTCCAATCCCCGAGCAGCTGACGCCTTATGGAGAATTGCTCTCTGAGAAGCCTGATGTGTAAATTAAAAGTACATGTTTAACTAGAGGACATGGGAATACTATTCATTGGCAAGTCTTAAAGCTTCCACCATGCAGGGGAGAGGTGCTCACGAGAAATATCAGAACATTTTAAAATTCTTATAGCACAATGAAACTGCAATTTCCTACACAGGTAAGTGTACCTTGAGCAGTTTGCAACCATGTTAACATGGTATCTTTTTTTTTTTTCTTTCTCTGTCTTTCATGAATTTTATTTTGTATATTACACAGTTCTGTATTTTCCCATTTTTTTTCTATAAAAGCATGCATTACCTTTGAAATAAAAGATATAGTAAATATTTTTAAGGATGTGTTTGTATATTAAACAAGATCAGAAGAGACTCTACGGTGGTGTTTCAGTTAAAATTAGTTTCTGGGAAGTTAAGTATTCAAAAGTTAACAAAATTAGTGTCCTTAATTTAGTCACGCCTTACCCATATGTATATCTTTCTTTCTTTCTTTTTTTTTTTTAAGATGAAAACGAGCCATCTCCTGCCCTGATGTTCAATCATCTGTATTGTGGAAATACCACACAGCCTTGCCTAATTAAACATATGCTCACTGGGATTAGCGCTGGAGAAGAGATTTTCCACCTAACGAGGCTTGCTGGGCTCCTAACACCATCTGTGCTGTGTGAGCTGTGCCTAGAGCAGCGCAGGACAGAGATTTGGTGATTCATTGGAACCTGGTAGAGTCTGCTGAGACTCGGGCTGAAAACAGGATATGGTAATTCTCTGGAGGCTTCGTCCAACTTGGCTGTGGTTTCCTTAAGAGGCTCTCTGATTTCCCAAGACCAGCCTTCGGTTTTTATTTCTCTGCAGTGGTTTTTCCACGCACACCCTGGTTCAGACAGAATGTATCAGATAATGAATTTGTGAGCGCGTTACTTCTCCAGGAGCCCAAGGTCACACCACTAGCTGGTGACAAAATGAAAACCCTGCCCACGTGTCTAGACTGCCCATCCAGGAGTATAAAAATTAGAGGAAAGTGCTCCCAACCCAAGGTAATACTCCTTGTTTACTGTTAGCAGTCACGAAACGCTTTTTCATTTTTATGATCCCTTTGAGGGTGGATCAAGTTCAAGCTTATCTAGTTCCACATGGAATTCACCACAAATGATTTCAACTTGGGCGGGATTGAATAGTATTTAAATATGGGCATTTGCCTTCCCAGGACCCCTAGAGGCTGCCCTCTCCAGAGCCCCCCTGCACCTGCCACTAAATGGGGTTTCTCAGTAAGGCAGCTACAGTTTATTATTGTTGTTGTTGTTCTTATTGTTGTTGTTTTGATAGGTAACACAAGCACATTGCACAGAACTGAAAAAAAAAATACCTCAGCAAAATTCAGTCGAAAGTAAATCTCTTCCACATACTCAGCCACTTACTTTTCCTTAGGTACAATTGCTGTTATCAGATTTTGGCGTATGTTTCCAGAATTACGTATGAATATACAAGTATATATGTTTGTGTATGTATATAATATACACATACATATATATAATTTTTAAAAACGGATGGAGGTATGCTATTTACACTGTTGACCCCTGCTTTGTTTTCACTGAATATTTCTTGGTTATGTTCCATATTAGCACAGCTGAAACAAGGAAGCTATGTATTTTCAATGCCAATTATACTTAGTCCTTTAATATCTACTTTCAAAGTCATGATATTCTGTGTCCATTTATACTCAACCAAAACTTTTCTTTCTATTCATTTCAAGATTATGGCTGGGAGGATTTTAACAACTAATGGACACACACACACACACACACACACACACACACACAAACATGGGATACTCTCTACATACACGTCTGGTAAATTGCCATAGTATCAGGCCACAGAACCAGCACCTCAGGGTCGGAAGGGACCCCAAAAGTCCTAAGGCGTGACCTTATGGCCCGTAAAAGAATCCCTTCCACATTCTCCCTGACGTTCTTACCTCTGCTTGAGGTAAGCTCCAGAGACATCACATTTCCTCCCCGGATAAGTCATTCTACCTCTAGGGTGTGTACAGTCTTCTTATATCCAGGTAAAGCTTGACTTCCTCTTGGTCCTTTCAGGAATCTGATGAGAGCTTCCATGGTACCTCGTCTTGTCTTCAGACCGCCCTTCTGCAGGGTCTTCCACTGCTCCAGGAGCACCCATGTGCCCATGCCTCTGCTGTCCTGGGCAGCACCTTGCTGCCCTATTGTCTGAGACAGGTGCACTCAGACCAGGGGAGCCGCACAGCGGGGGGCTTGGCCTGCTCAAGGCAATCTGCACGGAGTCATGCCTGTGGACAAAGAATATTGCTTGTGACCTTTTCACCTTTTCCAATTATTTCCCTACTTTCTTTGAAAATACCTAGAACAAGTGTTATCCTATGGGTTTAGTGGCCATATTTTCTGAGCCAAAAATTACACACAACAGCCACTAGGCAAACGCTTGCCAGCTCTGTGGGGAATGCCATCCTATGCCCACTATGCAGAAAGGAGCAGGCATAAGCATAGGTGGGCTGATATCGCAGCCTAAGGGCTCCTTGTGGGTGGTCTCTGAAAAGACAGTGGGGCCACCATTAGAAGTTATGTTGGTTCTGTGATATGGAGTTGTGATATCAACCTGGAAAGAACTGAAGTGATGATTATCCATGATTGTCTTTGGTTTTTAGTGGTATTAGTAATACACCCCCTAAGGTCACAGCCTGAAGGAAGCCATAATTTCAGCAGCCTTAAGGGGATCTGAAAAACTAAAGAAAGACTTGGGGACCAGAGTTGAGAGATGTGCACACAGTTTAGATGAAGGGAAGGAGAAGGGGATTTATCCACACCATCATGCTTGAAAAAGCACACTAACTGCAGCAGGAGTGCTTTCACTCTTGTTCTGGGCTCATCAAGCAATCTTCTGACTATGGATTTGGTTTTCCAGTTACCTGAATCCAGGTAGAGGAAGCCAAGAAAAACAGACCTAATTCTCAGTGTGCTGATCCAAGGGAAGGCATATTTCCTACTAAGTTAGTCAATAGGAACACAGCTTTCTAGGTCCAACTGTATTAATCACGAGAGTAAGAGACTGTTCCTGAGCATCTGGCCAACTAAGGAAAAAATGGAAACAAAAAGTTGCTGTGATACCACCAAGATAAGACTGGCTGGTGAAACGCTGTCTGTGTGCCAGCCATTACTCTCTTTAAATGTAGCACTTCAGTCCTGCTCTCTGGGACCCATTCCTAAGCTCCTAGATAACTCTCTGGCACCTGACTCTCATTCTTTCTCTTCACTCTGCCATCATCTCAGTTATTTTCAACATTCATGTCAACAGCTGGACAAATGTGTTGACTTCTGCCTCCTCGACTCCATGGACCTCTTCTCTACTGCACACGAGCTGTCCTGCAAGCTTCACCATCTCACTCACACCTCTGCTCTGCCAAGCCTGTCCTTAGAACGCCCTCTCTGCATTCTGGCCCATTCTATAACTGTCAGCAAATGGCTGTCTTTGGTGCAAGCTCTATGCCCTTGGCCGCTAAGATGCTATACTTTTCTGGTTCTCCTCCTAGCGATCTGACCCTTCCTTTTCTCTCCCTGGCGTTCTAACCCATTGTATCAATTGGGAATTACATTTATAATAGCTTCACACAATAGTAACCCTACTTGAGTGGCTTCACATAATAAAGATTTTTTTTTTCTGTCACAAGAAGTGCAGAGGTAAACTGTGCAGGACTAGTGCAGCTGTTCCCAAAAGAAACTAATGGGGACTATGAACATTTTCATAACCCCCATTAGCAGTCACTCCTTATTCCACTCAAGCCCCCAGGCCTAAGTAACCACCAATCTACTTTCTTTCTCTATAGATATGCTTATTCTTCTCATTTCATACGAATGGAGTCCTATAGTAAGTGGTCCTTTGTGACTGGCTTCTTTCACTTAGCAGTATGTTTTCAAGTTTCACCCATGTTGTAGCATTTATCAGTAGTTCATTTCTTTGTGTTGTTGTATAATATTCCATTGCCTGGATCTACCACATTTTATTTGTCCATTTATCAGTTGATGGGCATTTAGGTCATTTCCACTTTGGGGTTCTTCTAAAGCTACTATGAACATTCGTGTACAGGTTTTCATGTGAACATATGTTTTCATTTCTCTTGGGTCCTCCATTAATTCCCTCTAAAATGAGTGTTAGCAAACTTTCCCAGCAAAGGACCAGATAGTAAATATTCTAGGCTTTGTGGGAAAGGCTTTATAGAAGCAACTCAACTCTGTCATTGCAGTGGCAAAAGCAGCCATAGACAATATACAAACTAATAAACATGGATCGGTTCTAATAAGACTTCATTTATGGGTACTGAAATTTGAATTTCGTATCATTTTCACAACATGATATATTATTCATCTTCTGACTTTTCCCCCAACCATTTAAAAATATTAGAATCATTCATTTTTAACTCTCAAGCCATACAAAATAAGCAACAGGCCAGATTTGGTCCATGAAACACATTTTGCCAACCTTTGCTATAAGAAACATCACCAGGTTTTTTTCCTTTGAAGCATTTATCACAAACCTTGTATGGCTATCTGTTATTTGCTCTTTAGTTCCTCTCACAAGAACACAAGCTTCATCAGATGGTGGACAATCAACATTTTGTTGAATTTATAAATGCACTCTAATTTGTTTCATTGATCCCACATAAATAGATATTTGAGTTGTTTTCAATTTTGTGAAGCTACAAATGATGCTACCAGGAATGATTCTGCCAATAAGTATAAATATTTTAAGTTTTAATAGATTAGACAACTTCTCCTCCTAAAATGTTACATTAACAAACGTATGAGTATGCCCATTTCCCATATCCTAACCAACACTGGGTGATATCTAGTGAGCAAAACAAATAAATCTCATCTTGTTTTATTTGTATTTGTGTAGGTATTCGTGACATTGTATACTTTTTCTTAACCATTGGGCCTTAATTTATAAGAGTTCATTTATTTTTATATAAGGGAAATTGGCCCCGTATCTGTCATATGTGGTCTAAGTAAGTTTTGGCAGTGTTTTTTCCTATTTCTTTCTTTTTTTCTTCTTCTTCTTTTTTTCCTTTTGACTTTATTAGAATATACTTTCTTTCCATAAAAATATTCAAGTGTTTTAAATGATCAAATTTATCAAACATTTGCTTTGTTGATTGTGCTTTTTATATCATGCTTAAAAAGGCCTTTCTTATTGGAGGACTGTTTAAAAATTCATTCCTATTTTCCTCTAGTGAGCTTATGTTGTTTTCTTTCTTTTTAACATTTTAATATTTGAATTATTGGTAATGAACACTAGAACAGGAGAGGCAGAAAACCAGCTTTATTTTCTTTTAAATAATAAAGTGGATAACTGTAAAAGCCATATTTTCCCTGGTGATTTGAAATATCACTTTTAGAAGATACTAAATTTCCAAAAATATTTGATATATTTGGGGGTGACAGTAAAACTAAAAACAGGTACAACACAGACTCCGCAATCACTTGGAACAAGGCATCCGCACATCAGAATGGGGTGCATACAGACAAGAAGTGCAGCATGGGCCACACAGCATGGATTTTGGGGGTTGGTTCTGGCTCCTTCATTCACCTCCACCTCTCAACTCCTGCTCTCCTTCCACCTCCGGGGCCAGAACGCCTGGTGCTGTCGTCCATTAAATATATCTGAGCCAATAATGAAAACACCTACCCCTAGACTTCTGTTAGGTTTGATAATAAATGGCCTGGTATTTCAATCACTTTTACTCAAGGATTCTCTTACCTGCAGCTCAAGGCATCTCACTGGATGCACGGCAGGCAGGTGAGCGTGCGTGGCAAGTGAGCGTGTGCACCTGCCATATTTATCAGCTTTGGGCATCACTGTAATGCTGGATTTGTCGGGGGGAAAGGAGAGCAGAAAGCTTTCCTTATTTTGTAATGCTCTGGAATATTTGAATACGTGAAAATTAGTCTGTTCCTTGAAGTATTCACCACACAACTCTCCAGCCTGGCACTTGGACAATTTTCTTTCTCAATCTATCTCATTGCTCTTCTTCTTATCATCGCTAATTTGAAGTTACCTCCTTTTTATTTGTTTATTTTGAACAGTTTATATTTTCCTAGAAAAATTTCCATTTCATTCAGATTTTAAATTTCTTAGGCTAGAGTAGTGAAAAATATTCACTGCAATCAGATAATATAGCCAGTGTGGCTTGTTCTTCTTGGAGTTTATGTAGGTTTTTATGGTGGTCTAGTTGGTAAAAAATTTTCAAATCTTTCAGGCAGCGTAGCATAGAGGGGAGGGGTCAACCCATCTGGTGTTGAAGCCCAGTTCCCACTACTTACCAGTGAACCTGGGAAAGCTGTTTAATGTTCTCACATGTAATATGGTGTGGGTTTTAAATGACTAATACATGTAAAATGCTAAGAACAGTGTCAGGTGCATAGTAAACAGTGAATTGATGTTAGATTTTATTTATTAGCATCCTGTAGTATCATCTCTTTTTGAGCGTGTTTTATAAAACTTTACGGTTTTAATACTCTAGAGCAGGGTATTCAAACTGCAGCCCGCGGGCCAACTGCAGCCCGCAATCCATTGTTAATTGGCCCGCAGCAAATTCCAAAAATATATTGAGTTTACTTAACTAAACCAGGTGAGGCAATACGTACTTCACCTCGAGTGAGTGGCCCGGCTGTTTGTGTATTTTACCGCATGCGGCCCTTGGTAAAAAACGTTGAAAAAAGTTTGGACACCCCTGCTCTAAAGAGTTTAATCTAAGTTTTCTAGAGTAATTCTTCTTTTATGTTTTATCTAACGTGTACTTGACATATTTCTTCCCATCTTTTCCTCTGTTCTCTTTGTGGTATCAATGCATAGACTTCTTGGTGGTGGGGGAGGCATTTTATTCATCTTCAGATGGAACGTTCTATTTCAGCGTATTATTTGCCTGAGAATCCTGTTTGTGGATCATCCTTAATTGTTCTGTCTCCCCTTTGTTTCCCCTTTCAGTGGTGTGTTAATTGTACTTAGACTTTGAGTGGGAAGGCAGTCATGATGGCAGCCTCTGAGGGTGACCTCTGGGGAGGGGGAACTGGGAAGTGAGCAGCAGTAGGAAAGAGGCTAAGCGCTGCCTCTGGTCCTCCTTCCTTTGCAATAGCTTATCCCATGAAAGAGGAGCTCTCTTTTGATTTGGGTTGTTCCCTCACTTTGGGACCAGTCATCCTGAAGTGTGTTCTCAGTCAGGAAATTGAGTGAGAGGGCAGGACCACCACCTTGGGAGTTCTCCGTTAGCCCCACCTACCTAGCCTTTCTTTGTTATGAAAACGGGTCCCAGGCAACGTTTTCCCTATTTCTTCTTTGCCCTGCTCATCGCCTCTTATTACTTATCCATGCTAAGGGACCCTGTAACATTATGGAGCAGGAGTCCGCAAGACCACCCTCACTTCAACAATCGCAACAATGGCGAGGTCGGGAGTCCCCAAGACCACCTTTACATTCGATAGTTCATTAGAAGGGCAAGGAACTCACCGAGTGCCGCCGTTCCACTGCCAGTTACGGTTTATTATCGTGGAAGGACGCAGATTAAGATCGGCCAAGAGAAGAGGCGCGTAGTGCAGAGTCCAGGAGAGTTCCCAGCACAGGGCTGGAGTGGTCCTCTCCCAGTGGAATGAGGGACAATGCCACTTTTTCTCATAATGATGTGTGACATTACACACACAGTACTGCCCACCAGGACAGCGCATCCAAGCCCCGGTGTCCAGGGCTCTGATTAGGGCTCTGTCACACCTACACGGTTGACTGCCCGTGTGGCTGCTCTCAGTCTCCAGCTGATACCTTGTTACCCCCATCCTTCCACCCTCACCCAAATCACATTGTTCGACCATCTGGAATGACCCACGGGCCCCCCAGACAAACAAAAACATTCCTATCAGGCATGACATTCCAAAGGCTTTGGAGATTACTTCCCAGAAGCTGTGAGCAAAGGCCAGACCTCTCCTTGGGAAAGATTAAAGCCCTTACCACAGAGGCCCTGTGAACATTCTTACTTAGGTTCCCAAATCTGTACCTGTTTTGAGTTAGAGAAAAAAAGGTGTCAGACGTTGGTGCTCTCCTTTCTTTGGGTTCCATTTCCTTTATACATCGCTGCTGAAGCTCCTGGCATTTAGAACAATGCTGTCATCTCAGAGGCACTCCGTAAATATTCGCTGGAGAAGTAGAAATTGACTAACATTCTTTGAGTCTGTGGTGTGAGATTGTGATCATTTCCTCATTATATCATGGTTGAAATTTTTTCCCTTTGTTTTGGCCTTTGTTTGTTTGTTTGTTCTGGTGGGTTTCGGAGAGCGGTGATGCAAACGTGTATTTTGCTGTCTCCCTGGAAAGCAACTCTCACTTTACAGAAAAGGAAGCCCGTCTCCCTCTCCGGGAAGGCTGAGACACCTGTCTACCAATGAGAGACAAAGACGGAATAAAAACACAGGTTTCACAACGTGTGAAACTTCTCTTAGCCAAGGGCTTTAGTTCCTCTTTTCCTTCCATGTATGACAACAACAACTCTTTCTTTCTAAAGAGTTTGTGACTAAGCAGTGAGATTCTGTCATTTGGGATACTCTTCAGTTGCTGGGCCTGCCCTGTGGTGATACTGTTACAATGAGGCAGAAAGTCATCAGGGCTGGAACAGAATAAAATCACGGAGGACCAGGACACCGATTCCACCTTTGAACAAATGGGAATTCACGGTGTCTGCCTTTATTTTGAAGACTGATTGTCCAATTGTACCCTTCAAGTGTCCTACAGCAAAAGAAAAGTTCCCACCCAGGGATGCTTGGGGCCTGGGCCAGTAGCCAAGCGCTCAGCAGGGAGTATGTTCTTCAAAAGTACTTTTTAAAGTTAAGGTTTTACCTGACAGTAAAGACTATAATGACGAGACAGTAAAGTAAGGCCAGGAGCCCAGAAGAGACAGTATTAAAATGCTGTTTCTTATGTGGGAGTCACCTGAGGCTGCTTGAGGTTCCTGCAGCATTTTTGACCCAAGTGTAACTGCAAGAATAACATTTACTGAGCACTGACTGTGCGCCAAGAAATATTAGAAGGTGCTTTATAGTATTGAACCCTTTGTTTCTCACAGTCACCTGTGAGGTGCTGTTATTACCATCACCTGTGCTAGGGAAACTGAGGAACAGAGCAGTTAAGTAACTTGCCCATGTTCACCCAGCTGGTAAGTGGTTCTAGGATTCAGTGGCAGCAGATTAACTTGAGTCTGCTTGAGTTTCCAGGTGCCATCTTCCCCACTCAGCTCCCAGAAGTCTGGCAGCCAGACCTTCACCTTTTAGGCAGGAGCTTGATAGAGTCTCCTCTGATAATCTGACTAGCAAAGGAAAGACATAAAGACACTGACACAGGAGTTCCACAAGGAAAAAGCCCAAACACACTAAGATGAAGTTTACAGTTGACAAATTCACTTATAGACCAGAGCTTCCAAGAAGATGCTTTGTGCCCTGGACTTAAATATGAACAACTCCTAAAATGGGATAACGATATCCCTACCTCATAGAATTGGTGTAAGGATGAAATGAAATGGTACTTGTGAAGTCCTTAGAACACTGCCTGCCTCGCACTTAGTAGGAGTTATATAAGTTATTGTTATAGATGGAGAGATAGATACACAGACAAACTAAGGAGTATCAGATATCTAAAGAAATTCTCTAATATGAACAATAGAGACCAAAACAAATAGAAAATAAAGTTGCTTGGAGAAGCTGCTACTTAGAATAAGAACCAACATTCACCCCCCCAATTCATCCTTTATATAAATATAACATAAAATATATATATAGGAAATACATATAAAGATATAGTATATTATATTAACTATATATTTTATGTATATACACATATACACAAAGAATTCTTGGAAATTGAAAATATAAGAGTAAATCTGGAAAACTTAATAGAAGCTTGGAAGTTAAAATTGAGGAACTCTCCAGAAAACAAAGTAAGAGTAAAAGAGATGAAAAATTGGACAGAAAAGAGAAGATAATTAAACCAGGAGTTTTGACAACAAAGTACAGACGCTCCAGAAAGAAAGAGAAGGGAGAAAAGAAAGGAGAGAAAAAAAAAATCATAGAAATAATTCAATACAATTTCCCAAACCAGACATATTTTATGGGTTGGAATGACCATGCATGCCCAAATCGACCCACACAGGGGTGCACAGCAGCCAGTTTTAAAACGCTGGGTTAGAGAAGAAAAAATCAGGTGTGAAATAATTAAGAATCAAGAGACAGATTTCCCAATAGCAACACTAGAAGCAAGAAGGCAATGAAACAAAATCTTCAAAATTCTGGAGGGAAATTATTTCTAAGTTAGAGAATTCTATATCCAGCTAAACAACCAATCAAGACACTCTCTATGTTAACAAACCTTATGGTGATAATAATTTTGCAATGTATTTGTATATTAAATCATCATATGGTATATCTTAAACTTACAGTTATATGTCAACCATATCTCAATAAGGCTGGAAAAAAAACATGTAAAATGAAAGAAATGGAATGGAATTCCATCAAATAATGGAATGAAAAGTATTTTCATATTAAATGCAAAAGAAAAACGAAGACATTCGCACCTGTCCAAGTCTGAAGAATGTATTTCCTATGCACTGTTTTCTGAAAGCTGCTGGAGGATGTGCGCCACCAAAATGAGGGAGTAAACTTAGAGGAAGCCACAAGATGCAAGAAACCGGAGAGCCAGCTGAAAGGATGGACCTGGGAAGCCCCAGATGATGGGGAAGGGAGAAGCTGGGAGAAAAGATGGGAACCAATGGTAGACAGCAGCCAGTCTAGGCTGGAGCGGGTCAGAAGCCTCTGGGAGAGGTGCTTCATGAGAATTAAAAGACTAGAAAAACTCATGTATAGGATCCTCTCGAGAGACAACTTTGACAACTGGCAGAAGAGTTTGGGGTTGAATTATGAAACTCAGACAATTACACAAACAAAAACCAAGATAACTATTCTCATGAAAACAAAGAGTACAGAGAGGTAACCACAGTGTCGAATATGGCTCAGTTCTAGATAGCGTCCACAGAGCCATAATAATGTAAAGAATAAATATTGCTCTGACCCAGATTACAGTGCTGTTGGACTCGGAGGCTGGGGGCTGGGAAGGGAGCACGTATGTGGTAGGGGCAGTGGGAGGGAAAGAAGCTGAGTATCGCCCGTAATAGGAAGTCACTAGACAATGGTTTAAAACTGAAAAAGCAAGAAGTACAGTACAGGGTTGTTATCTAGAGACATAAATGTAAACACCAAAATAATCAGCTGAGAGATAAAAGTGGTTGCTTCCAAGGAGAGAGAAATTAGAGGTGGCAAGCATGGCTTGCTTTTCTTATATAACAAAACTAGAAGTTTTGGTGAGAAAACATATGTGTATAACTTTGAATAAAGATATAAACTTTAAAAAGTTTTTTTTTTACAAGTATAAAATAGGCAATCACTGTTTCGTTTGTTTGTCTGTTTGTCTTTCACATCTAAGTGGAATAAAACAGCCCCAGTAATATCCAGAGTAGCTTAGTTGTAGCTGTTGCTGTAATTTATTTTTTAATTGTACATACAAAGACACAAAATCCCATGTGTGACCTTTCCGGCTGGACCATAGGTAATAACGAAGGCTTTTAGCTGGCAGGCCCCAAGGGAAAAGCTGTCCTCTCCACAGCAGACTGGGTGCAGGGTCTAGAGAGAGTTGCAGTGAAGGATTCAGCCCTGCGGGGTAGGTAGCTGCCAAATTGTTATTACTCTCCATCGAAATTTCTGATGTTTTCAGTGCCCTGCTTCCTAGCTTCTCTTTAGCCCCCTGTTGACTTGGGCCCCTAAGCAGTCCCTGCCTCAGACAAGCATGCATATCCTTGTTCATTCCCTTCTCTTCTCGGACCCTCAGCACCTACGTCCAGAAGGGACTGGCCTACCATATGTCCAGGGTCCCTCGATGCATCTAGAAAGTTACTAACAAATACAGCTCCTTTCCAGGCATTCACATCCCCTGGACCCAACAATCGAGCACTCAGTTACATCCCCTCCCCAAAGATTAGCTAGGTTGTTTCTGTTTGCTTATTTGTTTTGCCTTGTGTGTGTGATTTGTCTTTGTCTCCTCCGAATTGCTGGAAAGTTCCTGTACTTCCTGTGTCCCGCACACCTAGTTCAGGGTCAGTAAAGAATTCCATCAAGGAATAATCATGTGGGGATTGTCTGTGGGATGGGATGAGTTCCTAGTAACCCCTGATTTTACTCACTGCCATGTCCCTAGCACCTAGAACAGTGCCTGGCACATAGCAAGTGCTCAAAAAAAATTGTTGGTTGGATGAGTGAAGGTGCCTAAAAGAAAGGCTGGTGTGAAATTTAGTGGCTAGAAATACTACAGCATGGGGGGGGGGGTGCGGGGGGGGGGGCGAGAAGAAGATCTTGTTGCCCCCTAGTAAGATTTGAATGAACAGCAGGAAGAAAAATGCAAAGCCCATTTCTTTTCACCAAAATTCCCAAGGGTCCAGTGTGAAGTCAATCCTCTCTGAAAGACATAAATACTTAAAGCCTTACAAACACGCAATACCAACTATTTCTTGTCTAGGAACTCGTTCCTTAAAGGGATATAGCAGAAGTAGGCTGAACAGGACTTCTATTACAGCATTATTTACAGCAGAGAAAAATGGGAAATAACCTACATATATGATAATCAGGGATGGGTCACAGAAAAATGTTTACTACAGTTGCTTAATGAAGAAAGTAAGACAAAGTTCCATGTATCTTTGTTTTATGATAAAAATATGTATTTCTGCACATGTATATATATTTAGGTGGATATATACATACACATATACCTCTATGAATAGAAAAATACTGGAAAGATACATACGAAGTGATTACAACATGAGAGAATTAAAGTCTGGCTTTTGTTTCTTAACTTTGTGTTTTTCTTTCTTTTTAAAGTTTGCATTGCTTTTGTATTTAGGGGAAAAAATATTTTATTTTTTTTAAATAACATTGTACAGCAACATTGCTATCCAAGTTTATATAGATAACAATATTGTGAATAACTGATGCACGTTAATAAATACTATCACAGGTACCAGGAAATCGGGGAGACTTACAACTCCTTTCCTTCCATTTTGGAAGAACTAGAGGTTTATTCTGGGCGCGCTTAACAGCTAAACAAGTGTGATTCTGAGTGATGTGCCAATTAAATTTAATGAGTGTAACTTGTCCATCAGGGGATACAGATGTTACAAGTGATGGGTAAGGAAACTGAGCCTGTTTTTATTTTTTTTAATACTTTTTAAATTAAATTTACTGGAGTGACATTAGTTGGTAAAATTATATAGGTCTCAAGTGTACAACTCTATAGTACATCATCTATATGCTGCATTGTGTGTTCACCACCCAAAGTCAATTACCCTTCTCTTACCATATATTTGGCCCCCTTTACCCTCTTCTACCACCCCCTCTCCCACCTTACTCTCTGGTAATCACTAAACTGTTGTCTGTGTTAGTTTTTAGTTTTTAACTTTTACCTATTTTAAGTGTGTTTTTTCAGGACCCATCAGCTCCAAGTCAAGTAAGTAGTTGTTTCAATCTAGTTGTGGAGGGTGCAGCTCACACTGGCCCATGTGGGGATCGAACCGGCCACCCTGGTGTTACAAGCATCGTGCTCTAACCAACTGAGCTAACTGGCCACCCCCAACGGTTTTCTGTTTTTAATGAGCCGGGGACTAGACCGGGAAGGGGGTACTTAGGCAGGGAGGAGCATACAGAAAACTGAATCAAGTGGCTTCAAGCTCATCATTAAACTTCTGCTGCGTGTGTCCCTCTGTGGCAGGTGCTCTGAGAGATTAGAGAAGCAAAAAGACCAGTTTATTGTCTAATTAGAAAGAAAAACCTCGCACTTATAAAATCATTACAGACAAAGGCTAGACCACATTGTTTATGATTCGTGCTAAATAGTGAGATCCAGGTAAATACTCTGACAACGGTCTAGATGGTAAATATTTTAAGATGCTTTTGATATACATAGATGTGTATATTTAAACAGAATTTCATTAAGAATCCAAGTAGGCTAAACATCAGCAAGGATGGAGCATTGGAATAAGATTACGCATTTTGGTATCTATATGATTTTATGTATAACCGCTGGGTAAGGACATCCCGAGAGATAAGTGTCTTGGACAGGAAAGATGCCTGAGCACTTAAGTCTGTAAGGTGAGCAGACAATGGCGCTGAGGGTCCTTTCTCCCAGGAAATGCTTGATGGACAGGAAAGATCTCTAGGGCCTAGTGACTCCAGGTGCAGAGGCTGCTAAGGGATTTCAAGGGGAAGGGAGGGGAAAAACACCAGAGTATTAGGAGATTGGATGTGAAAGAAATGGGTCTATGATGGTGAGGACAGAAGACTGGAAGCTCTGCAAGTCTGGGGGTGTTGGCCCTAGATTGAGGTGCTGGCAGGATGCTCAGCTCCTCTGTGTCCTCCCTGTCCCCGAGACTGTCCAGCTCCTAAACCTGACCCAACGATAAAACTGCCATGTTCTCGGAAACTAGAGTATAGGATTAGGATTAGAACCACTTTCCCCCGATGCCATAGTAACACCTGTTTATGAGATAATTTAGCAAATACAGAACACATCAAAGGAGGGAATAAAAAACACCCATAATCCCCTTCAGATAGCGTTGCTGGATTTAGCAAAGAAAAATAGAAATGTAATACTTGGGCCATATATATACACAAGAACAATTACTTGCTATTTATCTGCAATTTGAACTTAACTGCGCACTCTGTATGTCATCTGGCAACCCCACCTTCAGAGGTGATCGCAGTGGCTGGCTTCACTTGTCACCGCCCCACCCTTTTCTGAACCCCCTTCAGCCTTGGCGCTCTTCCCTTACTGCTTCGGATTTTGTGCCTTAAGCCCTATTTATCTGAGCCCTCACGAAAGTTCTGGGCTGTCTGATGCCACTGCTTCTCTTAGAAGAAGTACCAGTTTACATCTATTGTCCTCCCAGGGTCAGCAGCAGGGGCTCCCGTCTCCTGGAAGTGCTGGATTTGTCCTGGGCACTGCTCCTCTGCAGACACCCGAGAAATCAGGCTTGGGGTGTCTGCCACAGCCCCTGCAGGTCCCAGCTTCCAGGCCCATGTAATTCTACGCACCTGATGCCAGCCAAGTCAATGCCATCACCCTGGACAAAAAAGCAGGATGCCTGACCCAGGGTGCTCTCCTACTAGGCGAAACCAGCCTCCCACGTGCACTCAGCCTGGATCCCCATTCAGCCACTTCAACATGACCAGCCCTGACACAGCCAAAGCCACGAGGACACAGAAAAGGAATCAGACAGATCCTGAGCCTGCCCTTGGCCCTATGAACTCTGTACCCCAGCCGCCAGTTGGGTCCTCGGGTCTGGGTACCTGCTGTTCCGTCACTTATGAATACCCTCCTTCTCTCCCTTCCCTTCTCAGGCCCCACAAATCTCCTTTACCCCAGGCCAAAGGTCAACCTTATGAAGCCCAGGGCTCTCCATGAGGCCCCCACAATACCACTCAGGTTTGCCGGGCCCTCAGAAACTCTGTTTTTTCAAAACCTATGTCAGCAAAGGAACTGCCAAGCATTAACGGGCTCTTGCAGCAGTGGGGTGGAGAGGAGGGACTAAAGGCGAGGAGATAGCATCAAAGCTATTTTCTCCCTTCTCCTTGCTCCTGGATGAGGCAAGGTCTATTTATTTTGCTTTTATCAAGGAGTATTTGGGGCGCTCCAATTCCCAGCCACCCTCCTGCCTACAACCTCCCTATATTTTGCATATCACCATAGGGTTTTTCATCTCCCCTGTACTGAACAAAGTGTTCGGTCTTCATTGCTTTTTCTAAAAAAATGAATGGCTGTCCTCTAGGGAAATTTATTTCAGCATATCATTTCCTGTTGCCAACTTTAGAAAAAGACAGCAGAACCCTGCTGAGAACCAAATTAATCAATAGTGTTAGAAAAGAAACAAGGCCACCGAGGGTCATTACTGAAGCAATCCCTGTCAATTCTGCATTCAAAATATTGACACATACAAGTGCTTAGTAAACCAGAAGCCGCTTTCCTGCTGAATTAAGCGGTACTCGCTACAATAATTACCTTATTTCACAGGAACATGCTATTAGCTCCAATCCCAAATTCAATTCTGTGGACGCTGGGCATTCGATTAAGTATTCCTAACTGTAATCCTCTAATCCACCTTGATCTCCACCCCCCTCCTCCACCTCATTTGACTACTGAAGTCGAAAAGTCCATCAGGCTGCGCTCATTGGCCTGTTCTGAGAGTCACTTCCGCCTTCTCAGGGAGGGTTCATTGGCAGAGAATGGAGCTCAAAGTAGCCCCGATGTTGAATTCATTTCGTCCTGATACATTTAGAGTTTAGCACCACAAACAAAAACAAAAATAACATAAGTAAAAAAGGGAACAGTTTGGTAGAAAATAATAATTTCTCTGTACCCCATATGTTTTTTCTTATTTTTAAAATGTTACAATGACATACTTGCTCTTTGCTTAAAAAACAAAACAAAACAACACTTCAAATCATGCAGAAGTACAAAAAGTAAAAAGTAAATGCAAATCAAAACCACAATGAGATACCACCTCACCCCTGTTAAAATGGCCATTACCAATAAGACAAGTAATAACAACTGTTGGAGAGGTTATGGAGAAAAAAGAACCTTCATACATTGTTGGTGGGAATGTAAATCGGTACAGCCACTATGGAAAACAGTGTGGAGATTCCAATCCCTCTTCTGGGTATCTACCTGAAAAATTTGAAATACTTATTAGTAAAGACATATGTACCCCTATGTTCATTGCAGCATTATTCACGGTGGCCAAGACATGGAAACAACCAAAGTGTCCTTCGATAGATGATTGGATAAAGAAGATGAGGTACATATATAATGGAATACTACTCAGCCATAAGAAAAGATGAAATACTGCCGTTTGCAACAATAAGGATGGATCTTGAGACTGTCATCCTAAGCAAAATAAGTCAGGCACAAAAAAAATCAAGAACCATATGATTTCACTCATATGTGGGATATAAAACTGAAAGCAACAAATGAACAAGACAAACAAACAAAAACTCAGGCACAGAAAACAGTATGGTGGTTACCAGAGGGAAATGGGGAAGGGTGGAAGGTAGAAAAGGGTAAAGGGAATCAAATATGTAGTGACGGAAGGAGATTTGACTTTGGGTGGTGAACACACAATGCAATATACAGATGATGTATTATAGAATTTTACACTTGAAATCTATATAATTAACCAATGCCAACCCAATAAATTTAATAAAAATTAGAAAAAAGTAACTCTAATTTTTCAATTACAAATTAAAAACAAAAGAAACTGCTTTTAATAGTTTGCAGGTATCCTTAGCCCTCTGGTTTTCAAACATAGTAGACTCCCCTGATGCCCAGACATGCCAAACGGAAATGAGAGACAGGGCTTTGAGCCTCTTAGAGAAAGGTGAATGGCGTCCCTGACATTCCTTCATTGATTTGTTGCTATTTCTAAGTAGAAATAAATCTTAGAGTGTTTGAGGACATCTGGAAGAGACAAAAGTGAGGAGAGCTGCAGCTGCTATTCAAGGCCAAAGTCAAAGGAGTTCCTAGATAAATACAAACTGTGAAGAGTCTGGCGAGGTCCAGCTCCCCTCTCCACCCTCCGCACCTGCAGGACCCTGCCTACCAGGAGCTCTGTCCTGAGCCAAGCCTGGGGCCTGACACACATTCTTGTCTTGCCTCTAATCCCTCAACTCCTGGCTGAAGACTCAGCACAGGTTATTTCACTTTTCGGTTATTTCACTCCTCAGCTGTGCTGTGTCAAGTAGAGAAGATAAATATTTTATATTCCTGAAGGCAGGGGGCTTATGGAAAGAATGCATGCAGGTTGCCCAGCATTACAGTGGCCCTTGTGAGAGAAGAGAAGGGAACAGGCATCAGAATACAGAGGAAACTCAAGAGCCATTCTTAGAGGGATCTGAGGACAGTGGGCCTTGCTGTAAAATGCCTCACCGCCCCTCACGACTACAGGTTGGAGTCCCAGATCCTTCATAACCCCATTCCTCTCTGCCCGATCTCCCCTTGATACGCAGGCAATGTGTGAGCTTCTTGTAACTTCTCTCGCAGGACCTACTGTTTTATACATTTGGTCAGCCCGGTGGCCAGTGGCTACTTTCCTGGGTGCTGACCACAGTCTGCTGGCTGCTGCACGGTCTAGACAGGGCCTGGATTTCTGGTTCATGCAATCCCCAGCAGACAATGTCTACACTGGCATTTCCACGCGGTCTGTGGTCCCTCTTATGTTATCTGCCTGGACCCTGAAGACTTCTGCGTTTGAGATCACTGACTATCCTACCCCATGCCAGACGCATGGACCAAACTTAACACACACACCCACTGGCGTGAGAACAGGCCTCTCACCTAGGGCCACACCAAGCCTCTCATGCCCGGTCTCCAGCCTCACAAGCCAGCAGAGCAATGTGGGTGGCTGGACAATGACAACAGCCTTCTGGAAACTCCAGGCCTGGAGCAGGAGCCTCCGCCTGAGCCCCCAGATCCCCAACATCTCCCTCCATCTCCCCCATTTCTCTTCCTTCTACTCTCTCCCCGTGCCCCCTCCTAGCCACCTCCACCCTCTCTCTCCCAGCAGAATCCAGACAGCACATCACAATTAATCCGCAAACTGACCTTCTATCAAATGTGCCTGAAGCTGGGGTCAGGCTGCACTTCCATCAGCACCTCCTCTCCATCTTGGTCCTGCGTGACAGCAGCGGAGAGCCTGCTACTTAAGAGCTGTCACAGACCCCTTGAAACCTTGGCCTTCTAAGCATTCTTTTCTCCAGGTTGCTTCTATCTTCCTCTGGGTTGTTCCCTGATTCCCCCCGCCCTGTTTCCCCAATTCCTACATTTAATCGAAGACTAGAGAGGTATCATTCAAGTGACTCTGAAGCTGCTGCCAGCGCTGAAGACCACCCTCTTGGAAGGCAGCAGCCCACGACCACGACTGAGAGGGCTCCCGGCATGGAGGCCTCACTGCCCTGCTCTCCGGAGGCTCAAGCACTGCCGCTTCAGGGGTGTGGTTCTCCCACTGGAGCTGGCATCAGAAACACCGGGAGCGCTTGTTCACACAGCTGCCTGCTGCCACCCCCCACAGAGTCTTGGATCAGGAGGTGGGGGATGAGGCCCGAGAATTTGCATTTCTAACAAGTTCCCAACTCAGGCTGCTGCTGGTCCAGGGAACATACTTTGAGAACCACTGGAAGCTGAGAGAGTCTTCTTCAGGCCCCCCCACCAACCTTGTGGAAAAGAGGCTTCCCTGGGGGAAGGTTAGGGTCCTTGGCACTTGCTGGTTAATCTGTGGGGAAGAGTCTAGGCTCTCCTGTCTCATGTCCCTTCCGTCTTCCTGTCACTCTCATTTTTTCTGTCTTGCCGGCCTCTTTTGCATCCCTCCCCACTATGGCTTTGTGTCTGTCTCTGGGCCTCTCCATACACACACTTTCCCAGCAACGAGTTGGCATTGGATTTGTAGAGTGAGCTCGCAGCCATCTGGAGATGCTGGGCCTCCCTGACTGACATATGCTAAAATACAGGCGGTAGAAAGACTCTGGGCAAAGAGACCAATTTGTTAATTTAATTGAGTCGCAAACAACCAGGAAGCCAACAGGATTTTACGAAACCTGTTAGGTATTCTCAGAATCCGCCCAGGCTGGGGTGCTGAGGGAGACTGAGGTCTGTGGGCCCATCCCCCACCTGCAGGGGTCAGGTAGAATGGCCTGTGCTCAGTGCTGCTTCCCACCTGTGCATGGCAGGGCAGAAAGAGGCTCTGTGGGGGCCTGTCTCGGGGAGTGAACGCCGTTGGTGACCCCCTACTCCTTCACTGGGCTGGTGCACCACCATCTCCTCCTTCTCCAGAGACCTGCCTTTGGGGTGAATGAGCACCTCCTGGCCTAGGACCCTTGTTCCTCTCCTGCTCAGGAGCAGCCTAAAGCCAATGACTGAGGGACTTGGGACACAAAAGCCACGCCTCTTACGGTGTTTGCCCGTAATTGAGGGCTTTCCTGGGACAAGGGCTTTCATTGCTAAAACAGTTGCAGGCAAACCTCCCTCCCTCCTTCCACCTCACCCAACCTCCATCAGGCTGAGATGAGACTCCTTCGGAAACTACATCCTCTTAGGTCCTTCTGGAGGTTCGGCTTCCCTCGCTCCTGAGAGCTCTCCCCTTCCCTCCTCCGGCTGGATAACTCTGTCTCTCATCTCCTCAGACCCACACTGTTGCTGACTCATCTGCCCGCTTGCTCCACCCCTCCTGGACACTGCTGCAGATGACTCTTCCAGCTTGTCACTCTCCATCTAGAGGACATCAGTGTCTATCCCCTGCCCGTGGGAGAAGGTCTGCACTCCTCAGACTCGCTTTCAAAGCTCTCTACACTCCCGTTGCCCCTTCTTTCCCCTCCCTCCCACCAGCATAGCTTCTTTTTTTTCTAAAGGCCCTACCTTTAGTCAGGTGGGCCATGCATGTCCCACGCTACCTCAAGGAACTTTGCTTTAAATTTTTGTTCAGACTTCTCTTTCAGCCAGGACACCCCACTCCTGTTCTGGACCCATCCACTTCTACCCATTTATTCTTCTCAGTGCCTCCAAAATGTCTCCTCTTGTGATGAGACATTTGTGAAGCCTGCATTGGGCTTGCCTCTCTAAATGTATACAGCGTTTGTGTGGTAAATTATCTGTAACAGGTACTCCCATGCCTGCAAGCATTCACTGCTCCTCCCCTCAAAAGCTGTAGTCTGTTTGCCTTTCTCTAGGAACGCAAGCTGGCCTCGTGTCTTGCTTTGACCAATGGAACTCACTAGATGCAGTCCTGTGACAATCCCGATTTAGGCCTCAAGAGACTGTGTACTTCTGTTTTCAGAGTACACAGTGAGCCTCAGAAATCACACAAAGTCTGACTACCCTGCTTCTGGAGAGAGAGAAGCCATGTGGGGATACAAAGAGGGACCCTGGAGGCTGAAAGACCATACAGGTGTATACGTATATGTATATGTATGTATATACATATATATTAGAGAGAGAGAGAGAGGCTCCTGGCCAGGACCCAGCCAATCCCGCTGTGAAGTCACTGTGGATCCTCCAGCCCCAGTCAAGCTGCCCAGACCGACGCCATGTAGAGCAGAGACAAGGCGTGCCTCCTGCGCGTCCTGTCCAAATTGCAGCGTGATGAGCAAATAAATGACTATTGTTTTAGAGTGTTTGGAGTCAGCTCCCACTTTGGTCTGAATTCTGGCTCTGTCATTTAACAAGAACCGCGTACTTATCCAAAGTGCTCGCTAGGACCAGGCTTCATACACATTATAATACTTCACGGAGAGGGCGCCGTGATTATCCCCATCCCACGGGGAATTAAATGGTTTGGCAAGGTCCATAACTAGTAAGTGATGAAACGGGATCATCCCCCAAGCTGGCTTTGTTCACAGTCCAGATTCCTAATGATTGCTCACTAGTTATAGGCGTCCTATGACCAGAAGCCAGCAGTTAACTTCTCTCCTTTTCCCTGACTGTGAAATGCAGAGAAAAATATGGAACTGGTTGGAGATGGTGGTTTGTGAAGATTAAATGGGGTGGCTCATACATGGGCTGGGCACTGAGAAATTACTCATGAAATACTGGTTCCCTTTCCCCTGGTGTGATGTAGAAACAATCTCCCGGTCTCCTCCCAACAAACACTGTTGAAATCCTGAAGCCACAAGTCTTAACTTATAAAGAAAGCCGCAAAACTGGCTTTGACCATAATGCACTAGAAACTCTGTACATATATATTGGAATACAGATATTACTAGAAAATGATATTGATAATTAAACAAACAAAAAGGAGTAAAAGGGGGGCATTGTTTATCTTAATAATAGCATAGGCTTACAAGGGGTGGGGTGATGGGGAAGGGCCATGCTAGCCTTGACCTCAAGCTTGAGGAAACCTCAAACGCTGCCTACGGATTTGGGATAAATGTTGCTGGCTGTTCTGAAGCAGGGAGGGGAACTGGTTGCAATGTGAATCCCAGCCTTGAAGTCCACCCTCTGTATCTTTCTGCCCCTTACAGAGTGGCTGGCAGGGTTTGCTCTGAGGAGCTGCTGTGGCTCACAGTTTCCATGAATGGTCCCCTTATACCTGCTCCTGTGAGCGGCCCTCTCTCAGAGCTCACCCATGCCAGACCTGATGTGTAAAAATGATGGTTTAAAGTCACATGATCTATAGGACAACTGCATTGTCTGCTAAACTGCTCCTTTACCAGACCTTATTATGGTTTTGTGTTTGTTCATTTGTGGCTTCCTTCATAATAAGCTGTCCCTAAGTTTTTACATTTTGGGGGTTTAGTTTTAAACCTGGTTCATGTCAACAGAAGTATTTTATACTCAATGAATCCATTCGTTGTTAGATAAGAGTTTATCTTCTTTTTTGTTGGTTTTATACCAGTATTTTCAGATTCATTGATAGCCTTTCAACATCCTCACAATTTTAGCGTCTACTGAGTGACCGTGGCCTAGTTGCACATCAGGTTTTCTTAATTTAGACCATCTTTTTTATGCTGAAAGTTTATTAGTAGTAGAACGGATAAATAAAATATGGTTGATTGATATAACAGAATATAGACGACAATAAAAAGCAAGTATAGCTGCATTCAGCAACATAGATGAATCTCACAGCACAATGTTGAATGAAAGGAATTTGTGTGGTAATGAATTAGTGATGCATTATTGGGTGGGAAAAGCGTAGGAAACATGAGCAAAAGATTACTATGAGAGTCACGAGATGGACTCTGGAGCACTGGCAATGCTGCTTTTCTTGACCTGGAGAAGGTTGCAAATGTGTTTGCTTCAGAATATTTTGTTAAGTTACGCACGTATGTACATTTGACAATGTAAAGAGTTGAAAAATAATTGCTGCATGTACTGAATTGAGTAGGAATTTAGGCTTTACCAATTCTGGTCCATTTGCCAGTTATAATATCTTCCTGGTTTATGACTTAATCATTTACCTCTGAGTTTGCCAATTAAGACCTTATTGAAATCCATCCAACCACTGTAGATAAATCTGGGGTGGGGACTTCAAAATCTGCAAGCTGAAGAGTTCTGCTAGGTATTTGCTATACTATAGGTGTTGAGGCAGGTGAGTATATTCATCAAGGGTGACCAGAGAAACAGAAACAATAGGATGTGTATATACATAGAAAGAGATTTATTATGAGGAACTGGCACACATAATTATGGAGACTTGACAAGTCCAAATTTGCAGGATGGTCCAGCAGGCTGGAGACCCTGACGAGCCAACGTTTCTGTTTGAGTCTGAAGGCGATCTGCTGTAGAATCAGGAAGAGCCAATGTTGCAGGTGAAGTTCAAAAGCAGTGTGCTGGAGGGCCGGCCCGATGGCTCAGGCAGTTAGAGCTCCATGCTCCTAACTCTGAAGGCTGCCAGTTTGATTCCCACATGGGCCTGTGGACTCTCAACCATAAGGTTGCCAGTTTGATTCCTCGAGTCCCGCAAGGGATGGTGGGCTGCACCCCCTGCAACTAACAACGGCAACTGGACCTGGACCTGAGCTGCGCCCTCCACAACTAAGATTGAAAGGACAACAACTTGACTTGGAAAAAAAAAAAGTCCTGGAAGTACACACTGTTCCCCCAATAAAGTCCTGTTCCCCTTCCCCAATAAAATCTTAAAAAAAAAAAAAAAAAAAAAAAAAAAGGCAGTGTGCTGGAGAATTTGCTCGTGGTCACTCATTTTGTCCTATTTAGGCCTTCAACTGATTGAACAAGGCCCACCTACATTATGGTGGGCCATCTGCTTGATGCAAAGTCTACTGATTTAAATGTTCATCTCATCTTTGAAAAACTCTCACAGAAACACCCAGAATAATGACAAATATTTGGGCACTGCAGCCCTGCCAAATTGACACATAAAATTAACTATCACAGTGGATGTCATAGGCCACCTGATTTAATCCTCACACGACCTAATGAATTGGTGATTTCTAACCTCATTTTGTACAGGGCATATGAGTACCTTGCCCAAGGTGGCACAGCTGGTAAGCAGCAGACGCAGAAGTTAATCAAAGTCAGTATGACACCAAACACTAGTGAGCACGCTTTTTTTTTTTTTTGAGAACCAATCTAAGAAAAATTAAAATGTTTCTAGGCTGCATATTTTCATCCCAAAGGAACATAACGATTGAATCTCATGGAGGAAAATGTATTTGAACATATCATTATCCAACTTATTGATGGGAAGTTGGCTCTGCTTTTTAGTCACTAAAATGTCCTATCTGGGCCTATGTTAAGGGGAAAAAGCTTTCTAGTATTTCACACTGTGAGAGAAAGGGGGCTGTGTGTGGTACATTCCTGCACGCTGGCACATACCAGAAAGGCGACCCAGGACAAGCAGGCTTAATTTTAGATGGCAGCGAATTCAACTAATATGCTGGGGGGAAGGTCAGGGTGCTGTCCAAGGCTCCGGTGGCTGACAGCTCTGGTGGTGGCTGACGGCTCTGGTGGTGGCTGACGGCTCTGGCTTTTTCATCATTTCTAATCGTACTTCAAAACATAAGACGTACCTTTCCCTGGTGGTAGCGCATTCCTAGCACAGCCCTTAACTTTATCAACCTGGACCTGAATGTTCTTTGGGGGTTACAAATGCAATGAACCAAGAAAGACAACAAGAAGAAGTAGAAGGAGAGAAGGGGGAGAGCAGGAGTGAAGAAGGGAGAGGGGAGAAGAGACAGGAGAGATGTTTTCTCAGAAAAATGGAAACAAGTGGGAAAAAAGAAGGTACTAGTAAGGATGTCTTTTTTTTTTTTTTTTTTTTTTTTGAGAAAGGGCCTATGACGGGGTTAATGGGGATAAAGAGAGGTGTAAATTAGGGGACAGTATAAGGGAACCAAGACTGACAAGGGTGTGTACAGCTGTCCTGCAGAAGGAAGATGGTGTCAGCAGAGATGGGGCTGGGCAGTCCAGGGACCATAGGAGAGTCCAAGTGTGGTCAGCGGGGCTGGTGGGGCTGGTGGGGCTGGTCCCGGAGATATGGGAAATGCAGTGAGCAACCATCCTGATGTGTATATGGCTCTTTTTCTTCTTTACAAGTTGGATGCCAGAGGAAAGAGCATGAGCTTTAGAACGGGTTCCAAAAATAATTTGAAATTCAACTCAAATTCAAATAGCAATCATACCAATAACATTAATATACATCTATGTGATGTTGTATTGCGTGACGTTGGTAAAAAGAGGATATTTTTCTTTTCTCATAAGGTTGCAAGAGAATTAAATATGGTAATGAGGATGAAGTCCTGTGTACAGGGTTGGGTTCTTTCCCTGTTTCTCTCTCTCTCTCATCTCATCTTGAGTGTTTGTGGCTTTGGCACTTTTCACAGTGTTAGTCACTATTTCATGTCTGTAATTTTCTCTCCTGGGTGAGACAGAAATGCCTGAAGGGCAGAGAATGGGGCACTGTGGGGAAGAGCAGAAAGGAAGAGACTGGGAATCAGACTGTGGGGGAAATCACGGTGCTCCCCTCGCTACTGTGACCTGGGGGAATCATTTACCTCTCGGAGCTCTGATTCTTTCTGCCTGTACATTGAGCATATAACACCTGCCTTGTAGAGTTGTTGTGCATATTAGGAAAACATGAATGGGTAATCCATGTCTAAGTGGCCCTGAACATCTGATTTTCCCCAGAGCTAAGCCTGGGGAAGTGTTCAGTAAGAATAAGTGCTCAATAAACAATTGTGGAACTGCACTCTGGGCAGGTAAGTGGGATTTCCAGTGCTTGACAAGGAAGTTCCTCCTTGGGCTGTAGAAACCCAAGAGCTGAGAGTGTAAAGGAAAAGTGCCCCCACAGCCGAGCAGCAGCAGGCAGGAAGGAGAGCCACCAGCCTGTGCCCCAGGGAGAGGTCTGCATGGTCCCTGAGTGGTCAGTGGAGAGGGGCTGGTCCCCAGGGCACAGCAGGCATTGGATCAGCCCTCACAGAGACTTCCTTCACCCTCTCTTCTCTGACTTTGAAATGCAGAGATCTGGTGGAAAATTAAAACCCACTTTGTCAGACTCTTCAGAGTTGAAAGAGGGTCTGGAGCAGATGCTTGATACAGTAATGAGCATTCACCAGGCACTTGGGGACAACAGCGCCCAGCCCAAGGCCTCGGATCCCAGGGCTTGGGAGCCACAGATTTCCCAGAAGTGGCCAGGCCAAGACAGTCCCACTTTTCAAGGAGAGAGGTCACAGGCGCTTGGGGGGTGCTCCCGACTGATCTACTCTTGTCCTGCTCATGGCCTTTACATGGGCAGGACTCTCTCCTCCTCCACAAAATGGTGTCTAACCAGGGATATGCTTGGCTGCCTTCAGCTGCACTTCACCTCACGTCCTGCTCCTCTGCCTATTCGGACCCTGACCCCAATGCACTATCTTGAGAGTGTGGACAAGGCCTCAACCCAGTTCAAGTACTTCCCAAACTTTCCACGTGTTCAAGACCCCTTCTCCGTGCAGCCTTCCCTGACCATTCCAACTCTGTTTTGTCAGCCTCTCCGCTGACCGTGCGCTCCTTGGAGGCACCCAGTTTAGAATATAATACTATATGTATGCTGTTCGATTTTCTTCCACACAAGGCATTCTGGTTTCCAAGTTAATGAGCAAGCCCTGTGGGTTGTTTTGTTCTTGCTCATCTCTGTCCGATTCATGGCCTTGGCCACGTCCAGTCACTGTCACCTGGTCCCTGGTCCCTTCTGACTGGTTTACTGCATCTGATCCTGCCCCGGCACAATCCATTTCCCCGGCCAGAGGGCTCTCTTCAAAAAGCAACGTGGATGACCTCAGCGTGGCCCCCACCCCCAAAGCCTTCAATGGCCTCACATTGCCCTCAGCACAGTTCACAAGCCCTCAAGGATCTCAGGATAACCAAACAAACATCCTGTGTCACTTGGTGAGTGCCAGTCTTCCCAGGGTGGTCATTAGCCCTGTGAGGGCAGGGACTGTGGCTGCCTGGTTACCACGCTACATTCAGGGCCTAGCACATTACTTGGCGCACGAACACATTTTTGTGGAACGAGAGAATAAAGAATGAAAGAAATGCTCCAGGGCAGCCTTAAGATTGTCATCAAACGTGTTGCCTTCAGTCTCTATCCTCCATCAAGGTTTCTGTCGGCAGACCCCTGGCAAGAGGACTTGTGTGCACATGTCTTATTCAGGTCGGGCACCCACGGGAAACCAGGAAGGAAGCTGGGGAGAGCCAAGGGTAGTGGAATAAAAAATGTCCCCACTGAGGCTAGGAGTCTAGGGTTTTCATTGCCCGCATCCACCCGTCATGGGTTAGGGGCTGCCAAAAGGAATTTTCAGGCCATACCTGCTCCAAATGTGGGCAGAGCAGACTTCTGAGCCGAGGTTAGCCCTCAAAGAGCCAAGGGTGTGGGCTGTTGTGCCAAAGAAGGCTGGTACACATGGCAAGGCGAGATCGCAGGGCATCTGGGCAGAGCAGCAGCCACGTCTGCCACCAGTGCCTCACCCTTGGGACACTGTCAGCTGCCAAGCTCTGTCCTCTTGGAGCTAGTTTCCTCACCTTGGCATAGTGACCCTCTTATGTTTTCATTAGCAGAGAGGAAGCACCTTGCAAGTATTTCGTTATTAATAATAAAGTGCTGAAGTGTGGAGATCACTTTCATTTAAAAAATAATTTATAGCACATTATCTCAAAAAAATGCCTCCCTTCCTTATCTCTGTGCCTAAATTTTTCCTTGGGCCATGGCTAGCGGGACCAACTGGCGGTAACTCCTAAGTCCCACCCATGACTATGTGGCATGGCCATCTGAGAACCATCTGAGAACTTCTGCAGCTGGGGAGACACGCTTGTCTTTTTGAGCTCTGACCTCTCCTGGCACCAGGTGAATGGGAAGCAGGGATCTCGCTGGGAACCGTCGTGAGAAGAGTGATGCTATGGTCCTGGGTTGGGCATGGGGTGGCCATTGTGGGAGAGGCTGCCTGCTTCATGTTCTGCTTCAGCTGAGCCAGACATTCCCAGTTACAGGGCACGAGTCCAGTTGCTGACTGCTCTCAGTTTTCTGCTTGTGACAAGTCATTAAAGCCAGGCTTTGTCCCTGCTCCCTGCCACCTTGTTTTAATATTAATTGCAGCCAAAGCAATTAGAAGAGCAAATCTGCTCTTCCTGAAACATGCTGTGTGCATGACGGAGCCAAATGTAAGTGATTTTATTTGTATGTGAGTTATTTATGTGACTGCTCTCTTCTATGAGTGCGGTTGGAAAGATGACTGCTTTTGCAATGAGAGGTGATGGATGAGGGTCAAACTGGCAGGAGGTGACCCCTGGGAGACTAATGGATCCCAAGACAACCCAACTTTCCTTAAGCTTTGGAGGGGAGAAAGAAGAAAATGTCTTTGTCCTGACTGGCAAGGGGCTGCCCATCCATCCAGAGCATTGGTCAAATTCAGTGACCAATCAAATATAGAGCATTGGTCCCAAAGTCCCATCCATTCTGTGACATGTCAGATCGAGGCCAGAATTATCTGTCTCATTCTTGCAGTCCTTCAACGGCTCCCCAAGGCAAGAAACTGCTGTCAACAGGGACCTTTTGCCCTCACCATCTCATTGGAATATGCAGAAAGGACTCGTCTGGGGAACTGGAGCTGCCAAGGCTTGCTTGGGAGGCCTTGAATAAAAATTTATGCTACTTTTTGGTGGCAGTTCTGTGCTGGGTTGATTACCCAAGAGGCCAACAAAGCATTTATTTAGGGAAAGAGCAAGGCAGAGAAAAAGTGAGAGGAAAAAAAAAAAAAGAGGTAGAGAATTATTACATTTTTGGTATTTGATACTTCCCTCAATGTAGAAAAATCTGGACATTGATACCTTTTGTACCATGTTAATTTAGATGGATGAGAGGGAGTAGGCTGCGGCATACAATCTTTTCAGGATCTAGAGCTTTAATCATTTTAGACACCCTCTCCCCCATACAAAAGTGGAGAATGGGAAGGGGTGGGATATTTGTGATTTCTGTAAGAATGTTACCCTCTGGTTGGCAGAAGTAAGTTTAGTACTTCTTTGTTTGGCAAAACCAGATCTAGAGAGAGAGCTGAGAACATGGCCTACCGACCCATGGGTATGAATGGTCCTTCCTGGGGCCTAGGGATGTCCTGCCCGATGCACCCTTGAGTGCGTGTGTCGGAATCACCTGCGGGGCTTTTAAATCACAGATCACAGGGAACTACCCCAGAGTGTCCGGAAAAAAGCCCTGATTGTAGCTTTTGTCAATTTCTGTGGTGTAAATGCTTTCATCACGGCCAGTTTCAAGTTACCAACATGATGCCACTGAACACTGGGAAAAGATGTGCATACTTAGCTCTTTCAGTTCCAGAGAGAGAGAGAGAGGGCGGGGGGGGGGGGGGGGGGGCTTGCTGGTGGGGAACAGACTTATAGCCTGGGGACTCTACTGGAATGACTCATAGGGACACCCACCAACATGCAGGATTTCAAGGCTTCCTACTAGAAGAGTGAGGAACAGAAAGTAGGAGGGTAGAGTGGCCAGAAGGAAACAACTACTTGTTTCTAGAAAAGAGAGGATACTTATACCTGGCCTGCACTCTTGCCTGCTGACCTGGGACACAAAGATTTGCTGTATGTGTTTCTTTTTTAAGAAATTTTATATGTCCATACAAACATCTTTTCCCTGCTTCATAAAGTGAAATTTTAAAAAGGTACAAAAAGAAAAGAAACATTGTGTATTATTCCACCATTGACATTTTGGCATATATTCTGGTTTTGTTTTGTTTTTAAACAACACACATGCAAACATACATCCAGATTTTATGGAGGTGCCCTATGTATACTGTTTTGGAACCCAATTTTTTTTCACATAATACAGAATCACGAGCATTTTCTCTTGTCATTAAATGTTCTGCACCATGATTTATAATGGATGTATCACAATTTATGTTTTGAATCCCCTGTTCTTGGAAATTTGCTTTGTGTCCAACATTTTTAAAATTACAAATATACGCTTTGATGAACAGACTTAATCTAAATATTGCTATTCTACAATTATGTCTTGGAATTCAGCTTTCTAATAGGAAACACTGGCTCAGATAGGTGTGCATATTTTAAAACTTTTGATTCATGGGTCAAATTGCCTTCCAGAGAAATCATACTTATTTATAGTCCCATTAGTGGCATTTAAAAGTGCCAGTTTCATCATTCTTTCATTAACACTGGGTTTTACAAGATTTTTGAAACTCTGAAATGTTTAGTTTTGTCTTCTTTTGTTTTTGCTCTAAAGTCACCTCATGAGAAACTGACTGGCATCCACGTGCAGGACAATCAATCCAGGTACCACTCACTAAACTTAAAATTCCACTAAACACTTAAATATTTGGCTCCCCAGGAGATGATAAAAAGGACAGCTCTTACAGTCAGCTATACCTTCTACAATCCATGTGTCTGGACGGAAGCAGGGAGAATGCAAGGGGCCTGGGTCTCTGTAGGCAGAACCATCTCCCCGCAGAGAAGAGTGACATTTGGACATCACAGTTCCGGAAAGGAACAAGAATGGACAATAGCAGGAAGGGGGTGGGGGGCAGAGAGGACAAGATATTAACAAGCAAATTAAGACCAGGCAAGAGAGGTGAATCAGAAGTGATCCAATAACCAGCCCTGGATTAAGTGCTTCTGGCTCACCCAGGGATTTCACAGTCATTTGCTTCAAGCCGCTAATCTTTTCTGAGAGGTTCCCTTCAAGCTGTCTGGAAGGAATGAGTAAATGGATGGCTGAGCCAAACGGTTGCTCCTGCAATGTTTTATGCATGGGAGCCCACACACGCTGTCATGCCTCGTAGATTCAGGATTTAAACTCTGACTGGTTCACAGAAGTACAGACTTTTAGACGATCTTTAGCCCACCTGTCATTTCACAGCTGAGGGAACTGAAGCTCAGAGAGGTGATATGATTTCTCTTGAATTTTGCACATCACAATAGAGGCAGAGCTGGGACTAAAACTAAGGTCTCCAACTTTCAGCCCCATCCCATTCCTAACTTGGTACCATTTGCTTTGTGTTTTCTAAACTTACTTAATGAGGAGTAACAGAAGGAATGAATATGGGTATCAAGACTAAAACAGTAAGGTAAATAATTTTGCTAATTGTCTTCCCCAGATGAGCTATTACGGGGGTAAGTATGTATATATGGACATGTATGACCGAGGAGGAACAATAAAGCCCATTTCCTCATCTGTGGTATGGGGTCAATAAAAGTACCCACCTCACAGGTTGTGGTGAGATAACAGAGAGCTCGGCACATAGTACTCAAGAGATATTAGGTATTGATTATAACGATGATGATGATGGTGGTGGTGGTGGTGGTGGTGACAATGACGGTGACGGTGATGATGGGAAAGTGCTATTGCTTCTTGGTCTAAGTTGAAGCAGAGAGGTGTCTTGCAGGGGTTAGTCTTTATATGTAAATACCTAAAGTTACAAAGGCACCCATTGCCCTGGGAGAAAGTGTCTGGTAAGAACTTTTGTGGCTGGATCAATGCTTCCCTCCTACTATGTCGTAATGTGCTAGTTGGTGGCTGGAAAGGAGGTGGCAAGTTTGCACAGGAGTCAAGGTTATCAAGCAGGAGGAAAGGGGGAGACTGTTTACCCAGACATCCCCTAGGCCTAGAGACTGTAAAGAGAGCTGTGGCTGGAAACCCCTCCCGACACAGCTTCTCTGGCGTAGAGATTGTGCTGCAGACACAGGGGCTGAGTGTGGGAGTAAACAGGGAGAGCAGCACCCTTGGCGCAGAGCCCAGGATTCGGGGGTCTGTGGGCCCTGACAGTGCTGCTTACTGTTAGTAATACTAGTGGCATGGATACTGTTACAACACTGGCTGAGCAGAAACAGTACCAGCAGCTCCCCCAGCGACAGCCATGGAAGCAGCAAGAAGACAGTGGAGCACACCTGGCCCTTCTCTGTGCCTGGTATTTGCATCCTGGACCAAGTCCTTGGGAATAAAGAAGCCCCGGGCAATTCTGGGTACAGAGAAAGGGATGTGCTGCATTTCCTGTTACTATGGGCAGTAATTGTTCATTTAGTTATTTTGAAGCATAAAATAAAAGGATCCTTACTTGTAGCTAAAGCTGGTCATACAGGTTCCTAATCTATGTCCATGAAACATATACTTACAAGAGCAATCTCCAACTGAAGCCCTCAATGGTTCTGAATTAAATATACACAATTTTTTTGATAATTGATTGAGATGAAATTCACGTAACATAAAATAACTATTTTAGAGTGAACAGTTCAGTAGCACTTAGTATGATATATTCACAATATTATGCCAACGCCACCTCTAGCTGGTTCCAAAACATTTCCATCACTCCAGCATGAACTCCACACCCATTAAGGAGTTTCTCCCTATTCCCCAATTTCCCCAGCCCTCTGGCAACTACCAATCTACTTCTGTCTCTGTGGATCTATCTATTCTGGATATTTCATATAAATGGGATTGAGGAGTTTGTTTATTTTTTGTAAAAGGAACACAGAAGTGAGGCAATAGGAGCGAGGGCTCTGGGGCTGTATGACTAACAGGTAAGCCTGCGCTCTTTCCGTTCTCTGGTTTGAAGTTGAAATTTCTGTGTTTCTCCGAATGGCTTGCAGAATCTCTGCAAAGTTTTGTTTAAAGGGTCCCAGCTTTAGTTAATAATAGTAACAAACATTTACTGGGTACTTCATGTATTAGATTCTGTATTAAATGCTTAGCTGCATTATCTCATTGAGCATTTACAGAAATTTTACCAGGTGGGTACATTTCATAGATGAGAAAACTGACAGAGAAGTGATGTGTACATGGTGACACAGCTGGTTATGGTAGTTTTGATTTTAAATTAGTGTGACTGACTCTAAAATTCTGCCTTTTAAAAGAGTGTATATTAATCCCAGCACATACATTCTTTTTGTGTTCACTGGTACACCTCAGACCAACTGCTGGGATTTTTTTTTTCTTCGCATCTTTTCCCCAAGCCCTCCCTGCCCCCCCTACCTCACCCACGGAGATGAGTCTCTATTTTGGGAGACCCCATAGCCCTCACTGAGTGTCTAATACAACCTATCCTCAGGACTGCAGTGTCATCAAGGGAAGGCAGGATGGAAGGGGCCTCAGACACCCCCAGACCATGAGTGGCAAACTGCTCTGGGCCTGGGGGTCCTATGTGGTATCTCAGGGAGCCCCCTTAGGGAAAGGGTCAGGAAGGGGGAGGCCAGATTTACAGGGCCCTGGGTCCCCTGCCCTACTTTACCAAAATACCCTGCTTTTGTCTGTATTATGTGACTTTATTTGAAAAAAGATATTAACTGGTTAAAAAAAAAAAAGCCACTCTATTTCCGCCTCCTACTTTTACAGATAAAAAAAACCCAAATTAAATACCTCACAATTTTTTCTTACTTCCTTCCCTACCACAATTTTGGCAAATGGTCCCCAAGCTAGAGACCTTATTCTCCCACTCTCCTCACAGCTAGCTCTGAGTGGCCACGTGACTAAGTTCTCACTAATAGAATTCAAGAACCCTGTCTGAGAATGGCAGAGATGAGATGGCGGAGAAAAAGAGGGCCAGAACTTGGATCCCTGAATGTCCGAGTGGAACAGGACCCATCGGGACCACTCACCTCTATCACGGGTGAGAGATAAATGTATAGTATTTAAGCCACTGTACTGGTGGGTCTCTTTGTTACAGCACCTTAGTCTGCACCCTAACCATTATATCCAGGGAGGAAACGACTTACGTTTTCTGTTTTACATGTTTATGTAAATAGTTTTGTGTTCATTCCTCTTCCCATTCATGTCTTCTTCTCTTGCATGTATACAATACTTAGATCAGGGTCATGCAAAGAGCAAGTGTTCATTTCATAGGTGCTGCATGAATGCCAGTCTGTATAACCGAGTCCAAACAAGTAGGAAATTACAGCCCCCAACTATGGGGCTTTGGGCAGTGAAGTACTGTGTTTAAACCTTGATTCTGTCGTCTACTGGCTGTGTCACTGTGAGTAGCTAGCTGTTTACACATTCTGGGCCTCAATTGTATCATTTGTTAAAACAGGGATAATAATTTCTTGAAGTGTCCAAAGTCCTTCAAGAAATTATTATAATCAATGGGCTAGACCAACGATCACTCAAATGTTGCCGCCGTTTCCTAACAGTTACACTTGGAGCCCTTGGGGTGGGGCTCTAGCACTTCCTAATCTGTCTTTGCCAGGAATCTCTGCCTACTGACTTGGGAAACAAAAGTGGGGGCTCTGAATATTCCCCAGCCTGCTCTCATTGCTTAATTACAATAATAACTACACTTTCTGAATGCTTCCTATGTGCCAGACACTACGTATTGCCTTATTTAGTGGCGCATCATAGCCCTTTGAAGAAGACACAATTAGTGTTACTACTGTTTTTTTGTGTGTTTTTTCAAAAAAATCAAGACTCAGAGAGGACAAGAAATTTGTCCAAGATCTTTCCATTATTAAGTGTCCAATCCAGGATTTGAACTCCAGACAAGTGGTTTGTCACCCAGTGTGTGTGTGTGTGTGTGTGTGTGTGTGTGTGTGTGTGTGTGTGTAGGGAGACAGTGGTTGCTTAAGACGCCATGGGCTGAGGAAGGCAAGCAGAGAAGGAGCAGCAGTTGGAAGGTGCAGGTGGGACAGTTTGGGATTCCAAGGCTGGGGGGCACCACTGAGCAGCTGTTCCATGACTTCTTTTACACTTCAAGCTCACGCTCTCATTTCTCCTGGGCTGAGCTCTCTCTGTCTCCCTGTTCCTTTTTCAGGCCTCCTGGCCTGCTGGGTGACACCTTCAGCTCACCTGATGACTTCCTCTTTTCTTTTAGGCCATTCCACTCCCTCTGGTCCCTGTCAGTGCCCTGGCCTGTGCCTTGTGGTCTGTGGCCTGGGCAGGGGCGTGAGAAATGACAGTGGCATTCCAACAGGGCTGAGATCACCACACTTGGGGAGAACAGGCTGCAAGCGGAGGTCAGCCTGCGTCACTTGAGGACCTTGTTGGCAGATCATAAAAGCTGGAAATGCCTGATGAGGTCATTGTACTCAGGCCCTGGGGGCTGGACCCCACAGGCTCCCTCAGTGGTTGACACATCCTGCCACCTCCCTTTAGACATGCAGAACAAGCAAGCCCAAGCTGGGAGGGCTGCTCTTCTTGACCTAACCTTTTCCATCACTTTGCTGGCTCACCCTGGTCCCCTGGGAAGGGAAGACAGAACCCTGACTTCTTTCAGGGCAGCTCCAGATCCCCAAGGCTCTGCCAAGCGGGGTCCCACCTCCAGAGGGTTCAAGCAGCTTTTCACTGATACAGGGGGCTGTGGAAGAGTAGGAAGGGAGAAAAGCAATAACTCGTTGAAGGAAGAAGCTGCCTGCCATGGAGGATTGGGAGAGACCCAGAATCTAGACTGGTGTTGCTCACCAGAAATGCCTGCCAGTCCCTTCTCTGGGTTTGTTTTCTCATCTGTAAAGTGAATGTGTTGGCCTAGAACCCAGCGTATTAATCTGCTGGGAGTGCAGAGCCCTCTGAGTTGGAGGCAAAACTGTGAGAACATGCGTTCTAGGGCAGCAGGTTGACGTCTTTCCTCAGATGCTATGCTGGGTTCCCAGCAAGGTTGGGCCTTTCCAGGCCTGCCCCACCTAACAACCTCTGTGTGCTTGAAGGTCTCCAGGAAATGACCCAGAGTCCCCTGGAATGGTGCCCAGATGCCCACATAGCCTAACCCCTGAGGCTCCAGCCCCTGGGACAGCGAGGGCACCAGCGTGCGGACACAGTGCCTTTGAAGCATCTGATCACATCCAGGGCAAGAGGGGAAATGGGTCAAAGAGGCCACCCACTTCCGTCTGCCTGCTGTAGCCTCCTGGCGTGGTAAGATGGAGTCTGAGAATGTTCTAGCCAGGCAAGAGACACTTGGGTCCAGTGCCCGAGGCCATCCACCTCAGAGGCTATCTTCCTCTGCTCACTATTGCTAAGGCCCTGGAAAGAATTTCTGCCCTGTAGCTGCTGTCAGCCCAGCTGGAGCTGAAAGAGTGGACACTAAAGTCACTGAGCAATTAAAGGGCTGTGCAAAGTCATCAGGTTGCTGACCAGTATTTCAAAGAATGCAGACAAGCAGGTGATGATATTCCAAAGTTTTCAGCTTCTGCCTGGCCCTACCAGGCCAAACACAGGTCCCCAGGCCAGTCACACCCAGGGTCTCCCTCTGCCCTCCTCCATATCAGTTAGCCCTCAGATGGTCCTCACGTTCACAGTGGGCAATTTCTATGTGTAGAGCACTTCAGAGTTTATAAAAGTGCTTGTGAGCATTGAACTCTTGTGGCTAATTTCAGCCCACATCAGAGACCTCTGAGAATAGGGTGTCTGGAGTGATCTACCTTATCTGATACACCCACAATTACTCCCATTTTTAGGTGAGGAAACAGATTCAGGGGTCACCCAGCTATGGGATTCAGGCCTGGCCTTCCTACCCAGACATTCTGAGGCCAAGTTGACATCTTTTTCATCCACTTAATCGGCTCCATTAAGCCATGATGCCAAACTACAAAGCATAGGTCTAAAACAAGGGTAAGCAATCTATGGCCCGGGGGCCAAATCCAGCTCCCTGTTTGTTTTTGTAAATAAAGTTTTATTGGAACACAGCCACGCCTATTCATTTACATATTATCTGTGGTTCTTCCACTCTAACCACAGAGGTGAGTCGTTGTGTCAGAGACTTTATGGCTTGCAAAGCCTAAAATATTTACTATCTGGGTCTTATAGTAGTTTGCCCTGATCTAGAATATATGAATCAAGATAGATTTCCCCAAGAGATCAAAAATGGAGGAGTAGATAAACACTATGCCTGTGTCCTTCCGTGAACATATTAAAATTACAACTAAATTATAGAACAATCAACCAGGAGAACAATCTAAAGTCTAGCTGTAGAGAAGTCCTATAACTGAAAATATAAAGAAAAAGCCACATCTAGACTGGTAGAAGTGGCGGCGATGTGGAACGGGTCCCAAACCTCCCTGTGGTGGTTGAGAATCAGAAGGGATACCTCGGCCGCAGAGGTTGCCTCCAGAGAAGTGACGGACCCCAGCCCCCCACACCAGGCTCCCCAGCCCAGAGTACTGGTGCTAGGAAGAGAACCCCCACATTTGGCTGTGAAAAACAGTGGGGAATCCAACCGTTGGGGTCGGACAGAAGGCGACGGGAAACCCAGACATTCTCTTAAATGACCCGCGCCTTGACTCACTCACAGGCACTCACCTTGGGCTCCAGCAGAGGGGTAGTAAGTCAGGGGCATCAGAGACATAGAGGGGGGCAGACTGAGGAGTGTGGCTTCAGGGTCCTCCTCCAGCGTAGCTGGCAGGCAGGTGCCATCTTTCCTGCGTTGAGCCCGCCCCCACAGGCCAAATCTGAACCTGATTGGCCTGGTGAGCTCCACCGCTAGGCCCTGCTGACTCAGCTGGGACCCTGTACTGCTCAAGTGCACTGCCCGAAGCACTTTCTCCGTGAGCAGCCAGCCCCTCCCACATTGCACTCTTTCCGGGAAAACTATTGGAGTTCATGGGCCCAAGCAGGTGGCAACTGGCCTTGGTGTGCTCTGAGACTTTTGCTGAGTCACTCCAGGCTCAGTACCGGTACCAAACGAGTCTACATCAACCTGGTGATCTCAACTCTTCCCACTCTAGAGACAACCTGAGACCCTGCCTCATTAACTCGCATACCACAGGAGGCTTTATCAGTGGCTGAACCTTAAAGGAGCCGGCAGGTGGCAGCAGGCCTCCAGGTGTCCTGGCTTTTTATGAAGTTACCACGGGATTGGTACTGGTGGCAGCTGTCCTCGGTTCACAGTGTGGCCTCTCCCATGAGCCTCCAGGTTTAGCACAGGCAGCAAACAACGGTGGATCATTTTGTAGCTCATACCAGGTAGCCCCTGGCCAGTCATAGACAGTGGCTGACCTGAGCATGCACCAGAGCCCCTCCCAAGAGGCCCCAGAAGCCATACTTGGAGGTTGGCTTCAGACCACAGCAGAGCACTGCCCAATTAGCCCCACAAGTGGCACACACAAAGGATGGTCTCAACAGGCACCAGAGCCTGCTGGGGCAAGTCCCACTCAGTGGGGTAAGCCCCACACACAGCAACCCATAAGCTGTGGATGTGGCCAAACCCCACAACCAGTCAGCCTGAGATGGTCAATCCCACCCATTGACATGCCAACAGCAATCAAGGCTCAACTATAACAGGAGAGTACACACAACCCACACAAGAGACACTCTTGGAGCACCCGGTTCAGGTGACCAGGGAGACTGTGCCACTGGGCCCCAAGGGACACCTACTACATAAGGCCACCCAGCCAAGACTGGGAGACATAGAAGATCTACACGTAGAAACAAACACAGAGAGGCAGCCAAAATGAGGAAACAAAGAAATGCATCCCAAATGAAAGAACAGGAGAAAAATCCAGAAAAAGAACTAAACAAAATGGAGGCAAGCAACCTACCAGGGACAGAGTTCAAAAACAATGGTTATAAGGATGCTCAAGGAACTTAGTGAGAACTTCTACAGAGAGAGAGCAAGCATAAAAAAAGACATAGAAACCATAAAAAAGAAGCAGTCGAAGTGAAGAATACAATATCTGAAATGAAGAATGCACTGAAAGGAATCCCCAGCAGACTAGATGAAGCAGAGGACTGAATCAGCAATTTGGAAGACAAAGTATCAGAAAACACCTAATCGGAACAGCAAAAATAAAAAAGAATCCAAAAAATGAGGATAGTATAAGAGACCTCTGGGGCAACATCAAGTGTAACAACATTCACATCATAGGGGTACCAGGAGGAGAAGAGAGAAAGCAAGAGACTGAGAACCTACGAAAAATAATGACTGAAAACTTTCCTAACCTGGTAAAGGAAAGTGCAGAGAGTCCCAAACAGGATGAACCCAAACAGGCCCACACCTAGACACATTATAATTAAAATGGCAAAGAGAGAATCCTAAAAGCAGCAAGAGAAAGGCAACTAGTCCCTTATAAGGGAGCTCCCATAAGATTGTCAGCTGATTTCTCAACAGGAACTTTGCAGGACAGAAGGGACTGGCACAAAATAGTCAATGTGATGAAAAGCAAGGACTTACAACCACGAGTACTCTACCCAGCAAGGCTATCATTTAAAATCAAAATACAGATAAAGAGCTTCCCAGACAAGAAAAAACTAAAGTAGTTCATCACCACCAAAGGAGTATTACAAAGACTATTAGAGGGACTTCTTTAAGACAGAAAAAGAAAATCACAATTATGAATAACAAAATGGCAATAGCTACACACCTATCAACAATTACTTTCACTGTAAATGAATTAAAGGCTCCAATCAAAAGACATACAAGGGATGAATGTACAAGAAAACAAAACCCTTAGATATGCTGCCTACAAGAGACTCACTTCAGATTGAAAGACACATACAGACAGAAAGTAAAGGGATGGAAAACATTATTTCATGAAAATGGAGGGGAAAAAAAGCTGGGGCAACAATACTTATACCAGATAAAATGGACAAAGGCTATAAAAAGAGACAATAAAGGACCCAGTAATCCCACTTCTAAGTATTTATCCAAAGAAACCCAAGCTACTTTGAGGGGATGTGTGTATCCGTATGTTTATTGCAGCATTGTTTACAATGGCCAAGATGTGGAGGCAGCCTGGGTGTCCATCGATGGAAGAATGGATAGAGTAGGTGATATACATGTACAATGGAATGTTGCTCAGCCATGGAAGGGAATGGGTTCTTACCATATGAAGTGGCAAAGAGGCTGTTGTGCTGAGAGGAGTATATCAGACAGAGAAAGACAGATGCAATGTGATTTCACTTATATGTGGAATCTAAGAACAAAATTAACAAACAAAACAGAAACAAATTCATAGATACAGAAAACATTTTGATGGTTGCCAGATGGGAGGGGGGTTGGGGATGTGGGTGGAAGAAGGGGAAAGTACAAATTTGTTGTTACAAAGTAGTTATGGGGATGTAGGGTATAGCATAAGGAATATAGTCAATAATATTGAAATAACTATGTATGGTGTCAGAGGGGTACCAGATTTGTTGGGGTGATAGATGGGAGGGGGTTAGGGGAAGGGTGAAAAAGGTGAAGGGATTAAAAAGTACAAATTGGTAGTTACAAAATAGTCATGGGGATATAAAGTAAAGCACAGGGAATATAGTCAGTGACATGGTAATAACTATGCACAGTGCCAGGTGGGTGCAAGACTAGTCAGGGGGATCGCTTCTCAAATTCTATAAATGTCTAACCGCTATGCTGTACAACTGAAATTAGCATAAAATAATATTGACTGTCAACTGTAATTGATAAATTTAAAAATGGGGAGAGGGGAAGGGGAATAAAAGGTCCAAATTTCCAGGTATAAAACATGCAACTCACGGAGATGTAATGTACATACAGCATGGGGAATATATTGTGATTGCAGAGTGTGGAGTCAGATGGTTGCTGGACTTATCATGGTGATCACTTCTTTAGGTACATAAATGGTGAATAATTACGGTGTACCCCTGAAACTAATACGATATTGTACATTAACTTTATTTTTAATAAAAATCTTAAAAAGAAAAAAAATTTGAAGAAAAAAAAAGGTTTCCCCAAGAAAGCAGGTCGTCAAGGAGGTTACTTCTTAACCAAATGCCTGACGTCTAGGAGTCCACAGAAATGATGCAAATGACCACAGCACTTACATTTACTCAACTGATAATGACACCCTGTCCATGTTTTATCCAAAACTTTCAAGTGACAGCCTCAGCAGGCTGATACTGGGTGGTAATTTGAGGAAACAACTTGCAGAGGAAGTGGGCTGTGTTTGAGGCTAGACGCTGAGGAGTTGGGGTGGGGGGCAGGTTTGAGGCTCTGAGTGAGAGCAGACTCTTCTGTTCCACTGCAACAGGAAAGCCACCAGGCTGGATAGGCTGGTGTGAAGTGCTCACAGTGGGTGCTCCATCAACATCCTCAGAGGAAAGCCTGGCTGCAGGGCACCCTGTGAACACTAACTCAGGCAGAGGGGGCAGGGCTGGTGAAGATGGAATCCCCAAGGGCAAAGGCTGGGTTCATAGGCCTTCCAGCTGTTTGCTGGGGCCTGACCCAGTGTGTGTGTGTGTGTGTGTGTGTGTGTGTGTGTGTGTCCTGGGCTGAAGTGATTGTCCTGCTGGGGTCCATGAGGCCACCTTGCAGGGTGTCAGTTCCTGGGGAAAAGATGGGTACTCTGAGGAGGTTCGCTGGACCTCTCCCCCTAGGGACTGGCCTTGGGAGGTGGAAGGGAACCTGCTGCGGTCCCCACTGGGATGTGGGTTATGGAGCATCGGTGAACTGGTCCAGGAAGTTGACCAAGAACATGTATCTCCAAAGGCAGAGGGTCTAGATTCAGAAGACTCTGCAGCTGTTTCTCTTCCACCATCCTTGCACCTCAGTCAGGCCTTGGTGGATATTCCAGCCTGGTCTGAGCCAAGCACCAGGGCTAGGAGGGGGTTCCTATGGCCAGTTTTGGGTTATAGCACCCATGGCCTATCTTCACCAGGGTATCCTCCCCTTGCCAACTTTGGCAGCTCTTGTTCTTGTTTTATTGAGGGAAGTGGCATTTCTGCCCATAAGGAGGAGGTTCTCCGCATGGGTTGCCTTTGAGGGTAGGAGACCGTGAGGATGAAGGGATGCAGAGCAGTGTGAAGGGGTCCTGAGCAGCCGAGGCCCCCCTTGCTCTGGAGATGGTGATGGTGTGGAAGGGCTTCAGGGTGATTGTGTGCACATGCGCCTTGGGTGGTGGACCCCCTCCCACCTGCTTCTCTGCACCTCCACTAACTTGCCATGTCCCAGGTCTCAGAGGGTGGGACGTCTGGGGGCCATCTACCCAGGCATGGCTCTGCTGGACTTCGCTCAATGTTCCAAGGCAGAGTACTCTTCTCTCTCTCCCCCTCAAACTCTGAGCCGATCTCTGTCGGCTGCTCAGCGCTTGGATTGAAGCTTTTAGGGCAGGTTGGTGGCGGGTTAACTTTCCCAGTGGTTGGGGTGTCACAGTGCATCCTTCTCTCCCAGGTTGCCCCCCTACGAGTCATCGTCAGCAGCCGTGTCTAGAAGCACAGTTTCTTTTATTTGGGGCGTCAGTCCTCCCAGGGGTACCCCGCCCTGGGGGCCTCAGAGCCCAAGCCCTATCGCTCACCGGCCTGCCGAGGGCCCAGTCACCCGGACTCGCAGACCAGCAGACCCCGCCTCCGCCCCGGGCTTTGTTCCCGGTGCCGCGCAGTTGCGCGCGGCGGCCACACGGGGGCGCGGCAGGGCTGGCGGCAGCCGGCGGGGACTGGTCTCCTTCCCTCGTCCTCTTCTGCTGCCCCGGCCAAGGCTCGCCGCCTTGGCCACCCCGGGCTCTGCGCGGAGCGCGCGTGACTGATCTTGGAGGAGGCCCGGCGGCGGAGGCATCTGGGGGACGAGGGTTAGTTCTCATTCGGAGCCTCCTTCCCAGGACAGCGCCTAGAAGCCCAGCCCTGGTGCCTGCTCCGCTCCAGGGTCCGGGGTGATGCTGCTGGACGGAGCAGGGTCAGGAAGGCCATCACAGCCTGGCAGGCAGAAGGGGGGATGGGAACCTGAGAGAGCCTGGGCAGGAGCTGCCAGACAAGAGCGGCGACCTGGGCACAATGTACCTGGACCTCCAGGCCCAGTTGTTTCCTCTGAGCAGGGAGGAAGCAAAGAAAGTGACAGCACGAATGTACAGTTCAGAAAGGTTACTTCGGGTTTCCACTGAAGTCAAGGTTTAGAGACACACGATGAGAAGGAGGCAGGGAGACCGGAGTAGAAGCTCACCTCTGTAGTCCGGGCGAGTAAACAGAGGGCCTCAGTGGAGGGCACCGCGGTGGGCTCGGGGAGGAGGGCCAGCTCCTACCATGCTGGGGTTGGAATCCGCAAGACTCAGTGATGGCCTTCCGAAATCCCTCCGTCTCTGGGCCTTGAGCACTCCCTTTCCTGCCTGCGCTCATCCCTGAAAACCCGGTCATGGGAATTCATGCCTCCTCTGCACACAGACACACCACTGACCAGTCCAGTGACGTGCTTTGGTTTGCTTGTTTTTAGTTATTGTGTGTGTGTGTGTGTGTGTGTGTGTGTGTGTGTGACCAAAATCACTGGGAAATTCTTTTCTAGACCAGAGCTTCCCTCCTGCTTCTCCTCCTCCTCTTTCTTTTTTCTTGGTTTACCCCTCCAGTATTTATCACAATTTGTGTATCCATTCTGCCATTGATTTGTTTCCAGTTTCTGACCTTTATGAATACTGCTGTTTGTAAATGTACATGCAATTTGGGGAACATGTAGATGCATTCTGTTGGGCATACAGCTAGGAGTGGAAATGCTGGGTCGCAAGATTTGCATGTGTTTGACTTCCGTTGATATTAGCAGTTTTCTGAAAGATTGCGCCAAATTGCACTCCCACCAAACAGTGTCCTAAAGTTGTAGTAGCTCCACAACTTTGTCAACACTTGGTATTGTCAGTTTAAAAAATTTTAGCCACTCTGGTGTTTGTGCGTGGTAGTTCATTGTGGTTTTAATTTGTGTTACTCTGATTACTGAAGGGGTTGAGCACCTTTCCCTATGTGTATGGGCCGTTTTGATATCCTCTCTTGTGAGGTGCCTGTTCAAGTTTCATGTCCATTTTTCTAATGGGTTGTCTGTCCTTTTTATTTTCTGGATATGACCCTTTGTCTCTTATACGTGGAGCAAATACCTTTTGCACTGTGACTTCTCCTCACTCTCTTAATATTGTCTTTTGATGAACAGGAGTGCCTCGTCTTATTATGATCCAATTCATCTGTCCTTTTCTATAGGATTGGTGCATTTAGAGGAATGTTTAAAAAATCTTTCTCTACCCTGAGGTCATGAAGTTATTCTCCTGTGTTTATCTTGTAGAAGCTTTATTGTTTTGCCTTTCACATTTATATCTACAATTCACCTGGAATTGGGTTTTATGTATGGTGTGAGGTAGGGTCAATTTCCTCTTTCTTTCTTTCTTTCTTTCTTTCTTTCTTTCTTTCTTTCTTTCTTTCTTTCTTTCTTTCTTTCTTTCTTCTTTCCTTTTCTTTTTTTATGCATATCCAATTCACCCAGTTCCATATGTTGAAAAGGCTATGCATTGCCCACTCTTCTGCATGCATCTTGTTATCAGTCAAATGTACATATGTTTCTAAATTTCTGGAATCTCTATTCTGTTCCCTTGGTTTGTCTATCTTTGCACCAATAATACACTGACTTAATTACTAAAGCTTTGTAAATCTTGATATCTGCTAGAGCAAACCCTCCTAAATTTGCCCATACTGTACTTGTCACACTCTCATGCAATTCCCTGTTTACTAGTATGAAAGGGGACAGTCAAAATTTATATGACAAGACTTGTGAATGGGAGTAGTGCCTTCAGAAGAGTCATGAGAGAGCTGGCTTCTCCTCTGCTCTCTGCTATGTGAGGACACAGCAAGAACACACCATGCGCAACCCAGAAGATGGCTGTCCCCAGAACCCGACCCTCCTGGCACCCCATCTCAGACTTCCAGCCTCCAGGCCTATTGTTTAGAAGCGTCCCGGGCTGTGGTACTTTATTAAAGCGGTGGCATGGACCAAGACAGTCCCTGTTCATGTCCCATTGCAGGGGCCTGAGCCCAGGACAGGCCTGCACGAGGAAACCTAGGAGAGGTGTTCAGTCGTGAGCGAGATGCGGAAGTTTTGATATTGGATGGGGCTCTGGACTGTCTAGATAACTGACCTGACTGTTCTTATACTGAACGTGACCAGAGAATGTATGGGATCGTCTCGAAGTGGGGAATTGGAGAAAGGAAACCCAGCAGAGTGGGGTTGAAGGGAAGTGGTGGAGGAAAAGGCCAGCCCTTCTTGCTGGTACCTACTGTGGCTGGCTCTTGCAATAAAGTGCAGGCAACTTCCCAGTGAAGTCAAAACGCAAATGCAGTGCCAGGCCTTCCCCCCAAGACTGCCATCCCCCACGCCCTTCCTTTCTGGAACTGATGGGACCGCCGTGGCGTTCCCTCCATCTGTCCCTAACACTTGCAGGGCCTGGGCGAGAATACAGAGGCCAGTGTGTCATGTCTAAACATCTACACACAGAAGTCAAGCTAACAAATTGTTTAATAAACTGCGTTCTAGCCTCCTATCTTGACAACTGCACCTTCACAAAGACCTGGAAAGCCAGACCCCAGTCAGGTCCTCAAATTCCTTGGGGTTCTGAAGGGGCAGAGCCAGACTGCTCGCTGGCAGCCACCCCCTTCTCTTCCCACCCCTGGTTCCATCCTGCCCACTGAGAGGTCTTGCCTGTGGATACCCCAGTTCACATAGCTAACCTCCAGCCGTCCTCCCTGACAAACAATCATCCCCGGCTCTCCCTCAGTGTGTGGGGAGGGACGCCAGCAACAGTCTGCTCTCAGAAAGGAAGACCTGGGAGAGGTCCACGCAGGCGCCGGGAGCAGGCTTGAACCTGTTTGGGCAGGGAACTGAGGGGTCCCTGGCACCCTGCACGTGCACCGTCTAGAAGGGGCAGCCTTACAGTCCATGCCCGGGGACAGCCCTTTACAACATGGGGCCAGGGCAGGGGCCCGGTTGCCAGGCCAAAAGGCAGTACTGAAGAGTCTTCCTACCCTTGCAAGCCTAATTCTTAGAATCCGATCGTGGGTTTTCTTCTCCCAACATGTGGCACAGGCATCACGGCCTCTGCTTACCTCCCTAACCCACCCGGGCGTGCCAGCTGCTGCCAACCCCAGAGTGGTCCCTATGTGCCCTGGGGAGCCAAGGGGGGTTGGGCTGTAATCAGGCAGCATCTGGAAAGGAGGCCCCAGCCACATGTAATCAAAGTTGTGCAGTTGAATGGGTCTCCCTGGGTACCTTCAAACAGCTCTACGTGTCAGGCAAACCCTGAGAAATTACGTTCCACGTTCTGATTTCAGAAGAGGATATCTTTATCACTTCCTGCTCCAGCTTCCACACAAGGATTGGTAATTGATTAGCCATCATCATCAGATTATCCAAAACAACAACTCAGATAATCACGGGGATAAGTAATGAGTACAGACCTCCTCTTTCCTCCTTCCCTCTCTCCTTCCCTCCCTCCTTCCTTTTCCATTGGAAGAACAAAAGAAGAACAAAGCAGAAAAGGTAAGGAAACAGATAAGCACCATCGTTTTAAATATTATTGACGGATCACAGAAGAAAGAAGAAAGGAAACCAGCGCTGACTCAGCAGCTACTAAGTGGCAGGCAGAGCTGGTGTTTCCCCTCTGACCCCATCAGAGCCCTCCAAATAGATGTTATCACCTCCTCCTTTTTATGAACAGAAAAGCCAGGCTGAGCAAGGATGCTGAGTAACAGAAAGACTCCAATAGACGAGAGCCGGGTCAGTCGGCCATCGCCCCCAGGGCTGAGGACTGGCCCCAGCGCAGACTGGAGGGAGTCTCTGAGTCCTTTCCAGCCACCCGGAGCTCTGTCTGGAGGAGGAAGTAAGGTAGTGAGCTAATATTGGCCCCTTTGGCTGTGTTCTTTCTTGCTATGCCACCCACTCTTCCCCGATCACTGCAGCCCCCACTCCCACCAAGACCCTCCTATGTGGGACATTCCAGCCATGAGGAGATGCAAACCTGCTTTTGCATTTTAGAGTGTGGCTCCTCCAGGAGTGATGTTGAAATGGCAAAAAAAAAAAAAATTCATTAAAACACACTCAGACTCCGCTTTACCACTTAAATGACGAAAACCCATTTTTGAGGAGGGAGGCTCAGCATGGAGCTGATTTCTCAGTAACAGCAGAGAAATCGTAGGGTAAAGTTCTGGGTCCCCAGATGTGAAGAGAAAGCCTTGATGACTGTATTTGCTGCAAGGGAGCGGGGACAAAGACGATCCATGCTGAGCAAGCCTATAGCCTGGGAAAGCACTTTGGAATGTTTCATCGGCTCCGGAGGGTGAAACTGTAAATGAATGTTCACCAGGGCTGTAGAGGGCTGAGGTGTCAGGAGGAAAACTGCCAGTGTGAGCTTTGTCTAAACAGGCTTCTGTTCCCATGATCCTTGCCTCATCTAGGCCTCAGCCCCTAAGAGGACAGTGTGGGGCAGTGGCCAGGAGTCAGCAGATCTGGTTTGAGCCCTGACTCTGCCAGAGCTCGCCCTACAGGCTTGTTCTCACTGTTTTGCCACTTTGAGCTCCGGGGATGTCGTCTGAGGCCTCCTGACCTGACTGGAACTCTTTTGTGTAGAGAAATCCCATCATGCATCCTTCCTTCTCAAAGTAGAAGTCAGAAGCTTACGTTCCCAGTCAGCCTGCAATCAAGTCAAGGCGTGGGGCTTCGCCCTTCCAATCAGATGCATCAGCCTAGAACAATGCAAGTCCAGATGTGTGGAATCTATTTCCTGAGGAGAATCGGTGGTAGAGGGTGGACCACAGGGCCGAGTCCCAGTGTCCCGGGCCTGGTGTCAGTGGGGTCAGCTGTGGGGTCTGTGACTAGCAGCAATAGCAATGAAATCTCTGCAGCAGCAACATGATGCAGTGAGACGAGGGCTTGTGCCTGGCTCCCCGGCTTCCAGGCGGTGGACTTCAGGCAAATTAGACAAGGGCACCCCTTCTAGACACACTACTGCCATCTGCTGGGAAGTTGCTATGATATACAAATCTAATGTATATTAGAACAAATACATCTTTCCAGGGTGTGAATGGCACCCATTCAAAAGTGGTGGTTTTGCCATGCAGGATATAACCTGCTCAGCTGATGGTGGTGGCCCTACAAGCCTGACTCTTTGGCCCTTGTGCAGATTCTGTGAGAGACTTAATTTCCTTTAATAAATGCCTTTTCTACTTAAGCTAGCTGGAGTGGGTTCTGGTGTTGTACTAAGAACGCTGACTGATACAAATAGGGATGTATATTTATGATATGCACCTCGTAGGATTAAAACCCAGCTGAGCAACAGACATCAAAATCCTCTGAGAAGCCGAAAGCACTTACGTTACTCTGCGTTTGTGCTTATTTTATCAATTTTTTAGAGGAACATGGGAAAGGGGTCTGATTCACTCTATCTTCCTTCCTTACCCAGAAAATGATTTGTTTATTCTTTTGCTTCTGTCGTCAGGGCCAGAGTTCATAGTTAAACGGAGGCACCACAAGGTTGAAAATGAGTGTGTGTGTTATAAATATTCCAGCAGGGAGACTTGTGGGGAAAACGGCTTTGCTGTGTCTTGTCCATGCACTACCGAATCTCCTATTGTTACAAAGAGGGATGACATCAGCCTGTGTATCATTTGTCAGATGACTGTGTGTGTGTGTGTGTGTGTGTGTGTGTGTGTCTGCAGATAAAGTGATCAGTTTCCAGGTTTTCCAGGATTGTCCAGATTTGTGATGTCTTGTCCTTATTTGTCAGACCATTTCTGGGCCTACATTTTTTTGAGTTAGGCCGTTTGGGTGCTACCCCTGAACGTCACAGCAGCCCCTGCCCAGGATATGGCGAGGAGGGGACGTGAGTGGGACCTCCCTAGGGAATCCTCTCCCCATCCATTGCTGGAAATGCACGTTTGACTCAGTCCTGGTGCTTCCAACCTAAAAGGAGGGAAGGAGGCTAGAGGCTTGCTTCCTGCATCCCCGAGGCAGGGTGGGAAGAGGTGGGTGGGGCTGGGAGGCCACGGCAGGCTGGTAACTGCCCACTGGTATGATTTCAAGGCCATCTGTCCAAATCTGCCCCTCCTGTTTGCTGCTTGAGGCCTGACATTGCTTGGCTCAGAGCCTTTCTTTCCAGCCTGAATGAGGAGCAGGGAGCAGCCAAGGCCGGGAGAGGGAGCCCGTGAGTCACCTCTACCCTCCGTGACTCGGTCAGTCAGGCTTTGGACAGAGGGGAGGGCAAAGAGAAGAGAGGGTGTCCATATCCTGAAGGGCAGCTGGGGTAGGGAGGGGCACCAGGAGGAGAAAGGGGGACACTGGGGAGGTGGGAGGTGGGGCCACTGGATACAAATATGCTTGATTTCAGAATTTGTCCCTGGTCCTTGGAGGGGCCTCTCACAGTCTGTGTGCAGATTGCTTTTCCCTCCCGCAGGGCCTCCTGACTCTCCATTGCTCCTGGAAAGTGACAGGCTCTGCAGAGGAGGGAACCTGTGGCAGACAAGGCCGCCCTGTCCCACTCTCTCGATTTCCCTTAGAAGCCACCTGGCTTTCAGAAGAGACAGTGCACACAGGGGGACACCCAGCTGTGCCATTCCTAGAAATGCCGCTGCAGTAAGCTCAGAGGACCCTCAGGAAGGAAGAGCTGGTGAGGTCCCAGGAGAGGAGGGATGGGGTCTGTGGTTTGTCGGGATGTGGCATGGACCTCTTTGGCCCTGGCAGTGGAGACCTTCCAGAGGCCCTGCCCGCTCCTCTGTAAGGGCAGGCAGGCCCTGGGCTCAGAGAAAGAACTAGCATGAGAGACCATCTCATTGCCTGCAAATTATCGTTATCCTGTCCCATATTTGGGGTCTCAAAGTAAGAGTCAGGGCCTTTTCTGCACAGAGCCCTGTTTCTCTGCCCCAAGTGACTGTCATTCACTGGTTGGGTGGTGGCATGTGTCTCTAAGCCACCAAGGTGAGTTTTGTGAACTTGTCCCAACTCATCTTTTTCACTTGTCACAGTCTTTCTTCCATGGTCACAAGAGAACATATATTCTCCTTTTCACAAATCAGATGGAAGGGACCCAAGAAGAGAAGCATCTCGAAAGCCCACCTTCCGTGCAGGATCACCTTTTCTTCAAAGGTGATGTCGAACCCCTTCAATGACTGCTTGATCATTCCCCCACAAAGGATCGCATTCCTCTTTAGGACAACTCCAGATGTTAGAGTTATCTTTCTTCATTTGGGCACCCAGCTACTTCAGGAATCTCTCTCCTATTGGTTCAAGTTGGCCAGACTTTTGGTAAAATCCTTCCTCTACCTGACAGACCTTTAGAAGTTCCGAGGCGACGCATTCCTGAAGCCTATTCTCCAGGTTAAGGAGCACGTTTCTTTGGCCTGTCCCCCACGGTCTCCTTCTACCTTTCCCTCCCCCTCTAATGAAGACTCCTTTGCTGTCAGCACCCCAATTCCCTTAGCACCTTGGGGCACAAGGGAGCAGGCCATGCCTGGCGCATCTCCATGGAACACCCACCTTGCCGGGACTAGAGATTTTACTCACATGAGGGGTTCAGGAGCACCCAGCAGTCGGGGCCCATTGCACCCAGTTCCTTAGCCCATTTCCATGTTCATCTCTGACCCACCCCCAGAATGAGGACCCAACCCTCCTAGAATGCCCAAGCTGAGAAGGATATTAACGAGTATCCAGCCTCGGATTTCTGGCACTGGGCTATGCTTAGCCCTAAACCTCAGCCATGAGGTGGGGCCTCTCAAAGCTGCAGGATAGCCAAGGAACACTCTGATGTTACTAGAAGGTTCTGGGGGAAATGCAAGTAATGTAATGGACAAATAGTTCAGGATGATATTTTTATAATAAGACAAGTGCATATATATTCTGTAATAGAATGAAATTCAAAACATGAGACTTCAGAGGAATTTTACAGTTACGGGAAGGTTACTTCAGGCTATTTCTTTAGAGTTCAAGTTCCAACTCTGCAATGGGCTGGCCCGTTCTGCTGAGGGTGTTTGGGTGGAGAACCCGGAGAGGCTCTGATGGACTCAACCTCCTTGGTTATTAGAGGTGGGAGAAGTGAAGACCAGAGTAGAGAATCCACTAGGCTAAGGACACACAGCCCGGAGGAGTCTGGGTTTGAAAGCCAGATTTGTTCTTTCCTCTGTACCAAGGAATACTGCGTTAGGTTTGTAAGAGTGCTTACCATGGCAAGAAAGGGGAGCGAAAACAGAAAAGGGGCTCTGGGATAACCCTTAGTCATCCAGAAAACGCAGTTCAAAGAACCATTTTAGTCAGAGTCTGTGCTCTGGGTTCAGCATCGACCCCGTTCATTGACAGAGTATATATTTCCTTACCTCTTTCGGGATCCAGCATTTCCTGTTTGGGAAAGAGGCTCAGGTGAAAAAGAGAAGTCCAACTCCAGTGCCAGGGAATAGAGGAAGGAGGCCAGGAAGGTAGCGAGGCCACTCTGGACGCCATGCCAGGGAACTGGGAGGACTGGCTGTGTTAAAACAGTCAGCAACCCTGCGACATTCCCTTGCTCACACACCACAGGCTATACATGCAGGCGCGCGGGCACACACACACACACACCCCTTGCACTCAGGCTCACAGAAGCCCAAAAGCCTATGATCAAACAGTGGCTCAAACGCTGAAATGCACGAGACTGTTATAAAGAATTGAGTTCCTACCACACAAGCACTCACTGACAACTGAAAGGAGAATTAGAAGGGGAAAGTCAACCTTTTCCAGGGAGTTGAGCAAGCGTAGGTTTCTTTTACTCAAAACACTGCCCTTCAAATTATTAAATAAGGGTCAAGGGCTTGTGTTTTTTGTAAAGGTGTCTTCGACGTTATTGCAAATTTATGACACCCAATTGTCAAAACCTTATGCAATGAATGTCTACAGACTGGCTTGCTGCTGTCACCTCTCACAGAAGTGCGACCTCTCAGTATAATTTAATCAAGTCAATTAATACTGTTTAATAAATAGGCCAGAAAATTAGCTGAGAGTTTTTCTTGGCGGGATGCGGCGTGCAACCAAAGTTATGGAAGATTGTCCCTTGAATCACTAAGGCAAACTTTGTTGAGTGTCATTTTACATAAAGCAATCAATCACATAAAAAAAGAGTTATAAATAGAAAAAATTCCAAAGTTCTCCCACAGACAGACAGGGAAATCGAAACATTCCCCTCCCCCCAAAAATTGGAAACAAAACAAAACACACACCCCCACCCCACAACCCATTTGCTTCAAGTCCTTAGTGAACATACAGTACTCAGCATCTTTGGATATTTTACAATGTACAACTCCAAACTGCAGCCAAGAGAAAACAAAGAGAACTAACCAGTCATCTGAAAAATTGAGTTTATAAGAAGTCATTACCTTTACAAAATAAAAACAAAAGCCCCAACACCACCGGATTCCAATTTGTTCATTTTTCCTTGTTTCTTTTTAAAGCACGGGTCAGCCCCAGTCCCGTGGCTGATGGGGGGACAAGGGCATGTTGGCAAGTGACTGAAATGGAGACAGGAATCTAAGAAGCGGCTGCCCAGGCAGGTGACGTCTGAAGACAAGAGGGTGTCCGAAGCAATTCCCTCTGGTGCTGTGTGACATTTGGGGTCTCTTCTGGGGAGCTGGGGGAGTGACAGAGTCTGCATCTTCTCTGGCCTTTTTGTTTGTTGTGTTTGCTCAGGAAGAAGCCAAGGCCACAAGAAGAGTCACGTCTCTGCGTCCGCAGCTCCGGGACTGGGGACACCAGCCCTGGGCAATCTGTGCAGATGAGCTCTCCTCCTTTTCTGGCTGCTGAGACACAAAGCAAGCTCAGCAAGAAACGGGAGGGAAGGGCAGGAAAGGGGACAGGAGATCAGGAAGGCACTGGGCCAGCAGAGCTGTCTTCCTTCTTAGGACCTGCTACAAAGTCGAGAACCAGGGAGAGTGTGCGGACGGCGCCAACTCACAGAGCCCTTCAAACCCATATTGGAGCCAAGGCTGGGCCTCCCTGCCCTGAGGGGAGCCTCACACCCCAGCTTTGTCCCCGGAGTGCAGAGGAAGGAGTTGAGGGTGTTCAAACACAGCAGAGAGGGAAGTCACCAGCAATACCAAAGCCCTGAGACACCCACAACTCGAAAAGCAAACACATAAGCTCGGCAACCAGGTGTTTTTGCCTGTTTCCAGGGATGGGAGAGGAGGGAGGCAGTTGCTAGGTGTTAAGAGGTGGCCCCCATCCCTTCTCTGTTGGCCTTAGGAGTCCCAAGAAACTCCATAGAGCTTTGCAGGGGTTGTGTAGAGATGGGGTAAGTGCTCAAGAGTCATCCACAGTGACCTGCCCAGAGAGGAGAGGAGGGTAATACGTGGAGTTCCCAAGAGTGTGCCCATGTGCCCTAGCCCAGCTCTCTCTCTCTCTCTCTCTCTCTCTCTCTGTCACCTGTGTCTAGTTTGGATACATTTCTCACCTGTGCTAACATACAGGTGGATGTGATAAAACTAGATCTGGTAGGACAGCTGGTTTCACCAGCGACTTGGGGAGTGCAAGGCTGCTACCGGTACCCTCACAAAAATTGTCTTTGGAGGCATGTATATGTGGTGGGTGAGCAGGAGAGAGAAAACTAAATTACCAAACCCCCTTCAAAGTAGGGTGACATCGGGGTAGAGGGCTGACCTGTCCAAGGTCACAGGACAGTGAGGGAAAAATGGGCCCAGACTCTAGAAGCCTGTCTCCTGACTCAAGGAAGTCTCCCTGCCAACAGGGCATTTCCCATAAGGATCACCGACAGCTGAAGGCTGGAAAGAAGACCCCTCAAGGCAGTGCCAGCAGGGACTGTGCCAGAGGGCCCTGGGGCTCAAGCAGGGTGTGTGCCCCAGGCTCTGCCCCTCCTCCCTGCTCCATTCCCTAGCACATCTCGAAAGTGCTCTAGAGCACCCACCCAGTGAAGGCCTCCTCCTAGGTGCGGGCACACGCGAGTTCCTGTGTGAGAGACAGAGAGACAGACCGCCAGGGAGAAGGCAGGACCCCTGCTGGGAGGAGACACCCATCTTAGACACAAGCGAAGGGAGGAAGGGGCCTCAAGAGGCCCGGAAAATACCATTGCTGATGATATATGTATTGTTTCATTTTTCCCTTGTGATTTTGAAATAAAAAGTTCAGAGCCATTGGGTGGGGCAGTGCAGGCCTGGAGGGAGAGGGTACAGGGCAGGTGGACGAGGGCGACAAGGACCAGCCTAGTTGTTGGCTTCAGACATGGAGGCCACGTGATTGAGGCCAGCGAGCCCAGGGAGGCCCGCGAGGCCCGCGGCCCACGGGTCGGGCAGAGGGAAGTAGGGCCGCGCCGCAGCCACGTTCTCGGCCAGGGCGAAGGCCAAGAGGCCCCCCGCGTTCCTCTCGGCCTCTAGCTGGGCGCGGCCGAACAGCTTCATCTGCGTCTCCTCGAACTGCCGCTCGAGCTCCTGCAGGCTCAGCGTGCCCTTGGGCGCCGCCAGGAAGTGCTTGGAGGGGCTGGGGCCCGGCAGGCACACGGTGGCCCCGCCCAGGTGGCCGCCCACCTCCCCGAGCGCGGGCGGCATCACAAAGGCCGCCTTCTCGGGGGCGGGGCCTCCGGGCCCGAAGAGCAGGCTGGCTGCCCTCCAGGCAGCGGGTTTGCGGCCGCGTCGAGGCCGAGCCATGCGGCAGCTCTGGCGCTTGATGTGGCGGTGCAGGTGGTCGGAGCGCGTGAAACTCTTGTAGCAGAACTCGCACTGGTAGGGCCGCACGCCCGTGTGGATGCGCATGTGGTTCTTGAGGTCGTAGTTGTGCACGAACTTGGCGTTGCAGTGGATGCACAGGTAGGGCCGCTCCCCCGTGTGCTTCCGCATGTGGATCTTCAGCTTGTCCTGCCTGCAATGCAGAGCTGGAGTCAGTCCCCGCAAGGAACACCAGGGGCCACTGCTAACCCTCGGCTCCAGAACCTGCTATGGCTCCCTACTGTCGCGGGCTCAAACCCCAATGATAGCATCCCTGCTAGGATTTACCTTCCACACCTGCCCCATCCAAACAGATGTGATTATCCCTGGCTTAGAGGGCTGGAGAAGGGAGCAGTGTCCTGAAGGCCTCCCCCACTCCAGAACCCCTTCCACTAGTAAGCTCTGAGTAATGAAGCTCCTACTCTTTGTCAGGGGCCTGTCTCACAGACTGGAAAATACACCTGATGACAGGTCCCCACCAGTCAGCAGTCTGTCCTTAGTCCTCCGATGGGGCAATGACCTCTGATACTGGGTTGCACCTTAATCTCATGTCCACTCTCACCAGGCAACAGTCTTCCCTTCGGTTTGTCCGGTGCTTTTCACCCTGAGCCCCTGGGCCCACCCCAGCCTGGGCGGTTGAACTCTGTCTGTGCTCAGCGTTAAGCTGGGAGGCTACAGAAGCCGGCACACCTGGTTCAAGTGTCCTGAACTGTGGTTTCTTATCCCAACCCTGGGCTCTGCTCTTTGTCTGCAGACAATTCCAGGGTTTACAAAAGAGCCAGGTGCAACAAGAATGCAGCCTAATCTAAGGCAAAGCTTTTCAGGGTTTAAGCGGTATTATTCAGAGGTAAGGTATGGTGTAGGGGCGAGGCTCCCATCAGGGGGTTGGGAGCCCCTGCTCCAGCTGCAGACCCACTACTAAACATGCTGGGTGACCTTAGGCAAGTTACTTAACCTCTCTGCACAGAGCCGACCCTAGGGCCAGACATCAATTCCTATTGTCTGGAGCTGATGAGAGAATCTGGGTTTGTGTTGTGCTAGATTCAACACACCTCCTGGTCGTCTTGAAAGGAAAACTGACATGTCAGGGTCAGTTTTCCTTAAGACTGAACGCCGCATAAGCCAGCTAAAGGACCCTTTCAGCCTGGTCGAGGTGGAGTCTGCGAGGCTGCAAGGACGCCTCTTGACGATCATTCTACAGTCCTCCCTGCCCAGACCCGGCAGGCCAGGAAGCTCTGGGTCCATTCTCCCACCTCCTCCCCGCAGGTGTGGCTTGGGTGGGACGTCTGCCTGTAATTTTGGGGTTGGGTTTGAGGTGAGAGCAGATGTGGAGCTCAGGCATCCACCCTAAAATGGCCAGATTTAAATCACCCTCAACATAACCCCAGGACAGCGGGAGCAGGTCCTGGGCTTCTGGTGTCCCCTGGCCACTAGAGGTCTCACTGGCTCTTATTTTTGGACCAGTTCCCCAGGGGCAGGACAGCAGAGGAAAGAATGTTCTCATGTACACTGGTAGGAACCGGGGGAAGAGGACCAGGGAGGACAGACCTGCTCAAAGGAAGGCTGCTGGAGAGCTCCTGGGAAGTGGAGGTGGGGTGGCGAGTGGGATGGGCAGACCAGACCCTCCTTTCTTCCATGTCCCTGCTCCTCCCACAGCCCACCAGCACCCCCAGGCTGCAAAGTACCCTGCTGTGACATCCCGTGCTCCCTTCTCCCCCAGCGTTGCCCTTATGGCACCTGTAATCCTCATTTCACCCAGGTGATTGGAGGTTTGAGCAGGAAGGGGCCTTAGAGGGCATCTGGGCCAGTGCGTCTCAAACTTAAGCATGCGTCAGAACCATTATCGGGGCTTGATGAAACACAGAGTGCTGGGCCCCACTTCCATAGATTCTGATTCAGTGGGTCTGGGATGAGGAGGGCAGAGAATTGCATTTCTGACAAGTTGTCAGACGCTGCTGCTGCGGGAACTACTCCACGGACCACCTTGAGAACCAGGGGCCTGGACTACTCAGTCCTTCACTCTGCAGGTGGGCGGACTGAGGCCTAGGGAGGGGAACTCACCAAGGTCACCCAGAGGGTAATGGCAGAGCTGGGTGGGACTCAGGCCTGTTGGCTCCCAGCCCCCAGTAGGAAATAAGAGTGAGGTGGATAGAGAGCATTTGTATCCCGATAGCCATGCTGCACAGCTGAGAAGGTGATTATAACTTCCTTCCATTGAGCACCTGCTATGGGCAGGTGAATATACCCTTTTAATGACCTGGAAGGTTGTTATTCAGAGGCAAGGTATGGTGTAGGGGTGGGGATCCCCATTAGGGTTCTGGGAACCCCTGCTGCAGTAGCAGACACACCACTAACTTGCTGACTTGCTGGGTAACCTTTAGGCCAGTGACTTAACCGCTCTGTACAGAGCTGAACCTGGGGCCAGACATTAATTCCTATTGTCCGGGGCTCATGAGAGCATCGGGTTTGTGTGAGTAGACTCAACACTCCTGGAAACATTTCCTTACTTAGAGGAAGAGTTGGGGCTCGGAGAAGTGAAACCGTTTTCCCAAAGCCCTCCAGTCCGTGAGGGCAGAGGAGCCTAGAGGGCTGTCTGGGGCGTGATTTGTTTGCAAGCTGTTCTGAGGTAGAAAAGGGGTGTATTTTCAGACCTGGGACTCTCAGGAGGAGGCCTAAGGAGCTGCCCCAGAAAGTGCAGACCAGAACAATCGAAACAGGGCATGTGCAGCCAGCTTTCTGCCTCTGGGCCCAGAAGACTGAGGCCTGTGCTGGGAGGAGCTCAGCCCTGGCAGGAGCGACCTATCCCTGAAGGAGGCTTTGTATGGGAGCTGGCAGAGGGGTAAGTAGAGTGGGCAAAGCTCATTTGAAGTTAGTTCTGGAACAAAACCAAACCAAACCTAGAGATCGTCTCGCTGACCAGGAGGACATTAACACGTTCTGAGTGGGAGGGCCCCGTAACCTGCATGATCACAGTATACTTCCTGGGACCTGGAAAATACTGATCTGATCCACATCCCTCACTCTCAAGATGAGGAAACCAAGGACCAGAGAGGGAAGAGTTTTCTAAACTCACAGCATCCTTATTCCTGTAATGACCTTTCACATGGTTATAATGCACGCGTGCATTGGCAGGGCTGGGCCCCGGTGCCAGGCACGCTCCAAAAATTAGATCAGGTCCTTAGCTGCCCTGGGCCTCAGTTTCCTGACCTCTAAAATGGGAAGGCTGGGGTGCATCATTTTGACCTCTGGTGTTCTATGTTTGCATCTGAGTAATGGGCTTATACTGAATCTCCTTCTGCCTAGTTGGCTTCATATAGTATATGGCTCTTCTACTCCTGCTTCACAAATCTAAGCTGCTCGAGGAGGCAGCATGAGTGTCGTTGGAGAGCGTTCTAGCTGGAATCTCATGAACTGAGCTCTTCGTCACTTCTCTTCAGGACTAGAGGTCTGCTGGTTCTGCTTAAATCTCCAAGGCTTCCCCTGTCCAATGGCCTATGTGTTACCTTACCCCTTAGCATGGCTTTCAAGGCTCTTTCTAAGCTCACGCCTTCCTGTTCCAAGATGGCTAAGTTCTGGGGACTCCTGGTGACTACCCTGTTTCCCCGAAAATAAGACCTAGCCGGCCCATCAGCTCTAATGCGTCTTTTGGAGCAAAAATTAATATAAGACTCGGTATTGTATTATATTATACTAATATTATATTATATTATATTATATTATATTATATTATATTATATTATATTATATTATATTATATTATATTATATTATATTATATTAGACTACATTATATAAGACCGGGTCTTATATTATATTACATAAGACCCGGTCTTATATTAAAATAAGACTGGGTCTTACATCATTAAAAGAAGGCCGGGTCTTATATTAACTTTTGCGCCAAAAGACGCATCAGAGCTGATGGCCCGGCTTGGTCTTATTTTCGGGGAAACACAGTACTGTTAGCAAGACTGTAGTGTATACTTCCAAGTTGCTAAGAGAGTAGACGTTACCTGTTCTTACCACACCCACACCAGAGAGGTAAGTATGTGAGGTGATGGATGTTAACGTACCTTATTGTGGAGATCGTTTCACAATACGTACACGTATCAAACCATCACGTTGTATACCTCAAACACACACAATGTCGTAGGTCAGTTATACCTCAGGGCAGCTGGGACAGAAGATCACTCCATCTACTTTGCCAGCGCCCGCCCCTCCCGTATGTAGTGCTGCATCCACATGGCTAACCTGTTCCCCTTTACATCTTTGAACACCTATTGCCACAAGCTGGACTTCCAGTCCTCCCTCCCCCTGCCCCCCCCCAATGCAGAGCCTGTCCTATTATGGGATGGGTGCTTGGTAAACCCTGGCTCCTCCCCTTCTGGGCTTATCTTGTTAACATTTGGACACCAAAGTTCCATCCTCAGGGTTCCACCAGAGATCCAGCTGTGCAAGCTCCTCCTGGCCAGCTGGGAGCCCCTCATTCCAGCCCTCCTCCTCCCTGCACCCATCTCTTTCATCTCTGAGTTTACTGCAAACTGCCCTGCCTGATAATGTCTCCCACTCCAATACCCCTGACTCTTCAAGGTCAAACTCGAGGGCAGTCCTCCACAAATCCTTCCCTGTCCATCCAGATTTTGTCCTTTGCCCTTACTTCCCAGAGCACCTGTGACCTGAACATTGTGCCTCCAGCCAGGTCCCCTGAGGGACAAGGATGGAACAGCAGAAGATGAAGTGTCAGGGTCATTCTCTCCTGCCCACTAATGGCCCCAAAAGTGTCAGCATTGCCCTCCCAGCAGGTCGCGAGCTCTGCAGGCCACGTCTCTCTGTCCACAATGTCTGTGGCCCCTGCTTGCCCTACCAGGTACTCCTCGCAGATGGGAACACTATTCAGAAGCCACCATGTTATTTCTAGGGCCAGCCTCGCATATGCTGTTTGTCTCCCTTGGGGGCCCTCCTGCCCACAGAGACCCCACCACGTTTCTGGCTCCTGGAGCCCTGTGTTGTGAGGGGCCAGACAGTGCAATGATGCACGGGGCAGCAAATTCAAGGGCAAGCAGCACGGCCCCGGCTGATGCAGGAAAGAAAGGCAGGCTCGTGGACATGCTTCAGTGTTAGCATGGGTCAGGCACCTCCCGTGCACCAGGTGGTAATGCCTTGTCTCACTGAAGCTGATGAGGCGGGTTTCCATCATTCTCATGAGGAAACGAAGGCAAAGAGGGTGCAGTCGTGTGTCCAGAACTTTCCTGGTCTTGAGTGAAATGTGAATGGAGTCAGAAAACTGGGAGCCACCTTAGTTAGGGAGCACCCGCTCCAACCCCCTCCTGTTACACACGGGAGGCCCAGAGAGGGGAGGAGACTTGGCCAAAGTCACACAGCTGGGTAGACGCAGAACCGGGCCCGGAGCCTGGGGTTCCTCATTATCCCCCCAGTGCTCTTTCTGAGGTGCCACAGTCCCCTGAGAGATACTGAGCTCTACAATCACTCATCCGGCAGCACTGTGTGTATGCCAGGCGCTGCTTTCTCAGCCCTCATCCAGCACGGGGCACGGATGGTACCGGTACCCGCTTTAAGAAGACCCTGTCAGGTGCTTTGGTATTCTGCTCAGGGCACAACCCTGAATGTAGAGCGGGTGTCCGTGGCGTGTTTGTTGACTGACTGACCAACGACTGGATGTGGGGCCAGGTCTCAGACTGCCCCAACTGCAAGTCCAACACTCCCCTCTCTCCCATCCCCTTGTCTGCCATCTCATTCCTGTGCCCTCCACCAGCGACCAGCCAGGTCACATGCACCGAAGCCTCAATCTAGAATCTCCCTTCCAGCCGGGAGAGCTCATCTTTGAGGAAGATATGGCCGACCTCATGAGCTCATCCCCCTGCGTGAAAGGAAAGGGCCCCGGGTCTCGCCTGGGGTCCTCAGCCTGCACTCAGGCCCCCACTCAGGCTAATGCTTTCCCAGCACCATCTTCCCAGACTTCTTGGTAACCAGGAGGTCTGAGACCACTTCTCTTCCTGCTGCCACTGCTAATGACATTACATTATCTTAATAAGGTCCCCAGAGCTGCCAGGAGTGGGAGGACTAAAAGGAAAATATGGAACAAAAAAGAAACCAGACTCCTGGCCTTGTTGGGAGAGCTGACGGCTACCGGCTGTAGAAGCGTCAGCATTTGGCTCACACCGGAGGCGGGTGTTGGAGACCAGAAGTTGCAGCCTTTTGGGGGATGTTGGTAGGGGATCCAGTGGAAACTCGCCAAAGAGTGACTTCTCAGGGTATAGAGGTTATCCATCCTTTGCCAGGGACGGGATGGGATTTGTGTTCCTCGGGGCTGGTCCCTTCTCAAAGAGCATCTCGGACAGCCAGGCAGCGGGGGTGTGGCAGGGGGTTGCAGGAGGGCAGGCTGCCCAGCCATGCTCTTTAGGAGCTTCCCCGATAGGCTGCCTGCCTTCAAGGAACAATGTGGCAGGAATTAGGAGGAATTAGTCTTCTGAGGTCTTCACGGCCCAGGGCCAGGCCCATTTGGTGGTGATGAGAGCCAGAGGGCCACCTGCGGTTTGGGGGGGGCAGGGAAAATGCCCACCAAATGCAGCAACATCCCTCTGCATGCAGGTGGGACAAGCACCTTCTCATGTTCCCTCGGCTCACTTGCTCCCTATTCTTCAAGGCCTATCCTAGGAGCCACATCTGGCAGAACCCTGTGGTCCTGACCTCTGACCCTGCTTTCAGCCTTTCTGGGAAGAGAAGGTAAAGGAATCCTGACGAGAAGGGCCTGGGGGACTCTTGGTCCAGACTGCCTCTGCGTAGGTGCTATTTCTCTCTCCCAAATTGGAGCTGATGGGACTGATTGCAGCAGGAGCTGTCTCTCCGCAGCCAGTAAAGGCACCAGTTTTTCTCAGAAAGAAAATGGTGATGTTGGACCACGTCGGGGGAGTGGAAACACAGACTCCGGCATAGGCAGAGGGACTCAGAGTCCTCTGAGAGATTATGCGGTGGCCAGCGTGAGGAGGGGGTAGCGTGGGGCCATAGAAACAGGCTGACTGAAGCGTCAGAGTCCCTGCTTGGGGCTCCAGAGGTGTTTCATATATGGAACAATCAGTGGTGGGACAACTAGTGGAACTGGCTGAAATCTAGCGCCAGCTTGGAGGTGAGGGTCCTGACACCCAGGAATAGACAGTGTCACGCTGGGTATGCCTCCATCTCTATTCTCGCAGGACCATAGCATGAAAGCAGCAGGCAGGCTTAGGGGCACAGGCACTCTGTTGGAAGGACTTCCAGGTCTCCCCTCCCCCTTTCGTGGCTGCTGAAGTCATTAGGAATGATGTCCCCATCGGGTGTGGACATTCTGGGAGTTGGCTTCTGAAGCTGTAACTCAGAGCCTGTGCCAAAGGCCACTTTGCAGGGGGAGGGTCGGTCCCAGGGAGTGGCTTGGCCTTGCAAGGAAGTCTGGGAATTTCGAGTCAAAGAGGCAGCAGCTGTTGCTTTAAGTGGCTTCTGAAGAGCTCCCAGCTGAGGAGAGGGAAGGTGTTGCGAATGGTGGCTGCAGGAAGCAAGCCACAGAGAAGGTCCCCAGGGAAAGGCTGCCAGGGGACTTGGCGACAGGCAGTCACAGGAAACCCCAAGCTAGACAGACCGGGGTTGGGGCTCTCCAAAGACCAAAAAGAATCCTTGCAGAACAGCTCCAGGGAGTGGGCAGGAGGGAAGCAAGGAACCAGAGATTCTGAAGAATGTGCCAGGGAAGGGGGTGGGGGTAGGGGGAGTTCGACACGAATAACCACAGCCCACGATGAGAAACACAGCCCCTTATTTAAAGAAGCCGGGACAATCTCCTCCAGCCTTCCCGCACTCTGGAGTGTCTCTGCTCTGGGGAACGGGTGGGTGGGGTGGCTAGAGCTTTTCTGATCTTTCCCAGGACGGTCAGAGCCCAATGGGAACGAGTGAGGGGAAGGTGCTGATGGAGGCCTGAATACAGCTGCTGTGGCTGGAGAGGGGCCTGGGGGCCCAGATGGCTGTCCATCTGTTGAGCCTGAGTAAACTGGAGGGAGGGCAGGGCAGACGGCTGGATGGCCAGAACCGCCCACTGGCTCATCTGACCTGGAGGGATGAGAGACAGCAGGCACAGAGGCCACCCTAAGTGACCATCAGGAATGTGCTGCAAGGGAGCGTTCTGGAATGCAGCCCTCCTGTACCACCCAACATCGCTGCCCAAACCCGGAGGCCCACTCAGAGAATGTTCCAGTGTCAGGAGGGCGAGAAGTCTATGCGTAGTGACTGACTGAGATGAAAACTTTCCCTAGGGAAGGCACAGCCCACGGATTGGTGTGACCCTCACAGAAAGCTATGTGTGGGGAAGGCCTGGAGGGGCAGGGCGGGGAGGGAAAGGAGATGGGGACTTGGGGTGCCAGGCAGGTTCACGGTGTGGTACCCTGAGACCCGCATCCTACCGAAGCCATACACCTGGGTCTCCTCTGAAGGGACAGGTATCTCAGTGGCAGCCATGTGCATAGGGGACAGGCATGGAAACGAGGGAAGTGGACTCTGGATGGCAGGAGGGGGCACACTGGGTGGCTCAGGGACTGGCTTTCCTGGCCTGTGGAGAGTGTCAGATCCCTGGAGCTGGGCTGGGACTCACAGGGTGGAGATGAACTATACTTGACTTTGGATTGCGCTCTGGTTGAGCTCCCTCTGCTATCTTGGGCTTTGTCAGCCTCGTTCAGGGGTCCTAGCCCGGCCCTGTGGGGCTAAGTGATTCAGGAGAAGGTGGGGGCAGCATTACCTACAGCAGCATCAGAGTGGCGGGGCCAGCAATGAGGGCCATCTGGGCGCAGGGGAATCTCGGGCACTTGGGGTCCAGCTGCTCTGCACCTGGGGAGTCTCCCTCCACTGTCAGCTCAAAGCGTCGGGGAGAGATTCTGTTTGTGGGTTGCCTCATAGAAGCAGCTGTGCGGGCACCCCAAGTCGACTTGGAAACAATCAGTGTTGTCTTTCTAAACAGTCACCGGAGGAGCCTGCCGAGCTATGGTAACAATGCCACTGTCACCGGAACATATGTTTGATACCCTTCACTGGCAACTTCCCGTAGCATTTCAAGCCACCCAACAGAGGAGGCCTCACTATTTTTCTAGGACTCATCTTGTTTCCACCCCCCGGCCAAAAAAGAAAACATGGCCCCTGATTTGATATTCAACCTGATTCCAAAATTTTCACTCTATCCTCAAAGACCAAAGCTTTGGGTCCACCAAGGAAAATCCAAAGAATGAGCCCCCAGCCATTCCCACTGATAAATTTCCAAGAAGGTAAGCAAGGATGGCAGCACCCCCTGCGTAAGTGTGAGTCTCTCAGGGTGAGTTCTTTGATGGGACAGTGGCAGTGTGGGGGAAAGGACCTCGTCTAGTACATCGTGGTCACAGGGCAGGTGTCCACCAGGCTCTGTTCATATCCGACACACTGCAACCACCAAGCCCTGATGGCAGGCCACCCATCAGAACTCTCCCCACTGTGGACATGGCTGGAAAGGTCAGCCTCACACCAGTGACCACAAACAGCACCAACATTGTATTTCCCCCCAGGAGGCCCATCACCACCTAGCAGTGGACAAATCTGACTCCCCCACATCCCACCCATTAGTTTTGACTACAAAAGCTGCTGCTGCACAGAGAAGGTTCCTAACACATGTTCACTGAATGGGATGGAGTCTGGGGAAGATTAAAAGTTTATATGTGTTGATTTCAAATTTTATAACAGCATAAAAGCGAATCCTCTTCCTACTATGGAGAATAAGGAGGAGACTGTAAAAGGAGGCCCATCCTTGAGGTCTGACCCTAAAGAGATTTAAAGGGCTCAGGGGTCTCTGCAGTCCCGTGGTTACAGATTTTGCTGTCACACGGGTCCCAGCTCTGCCATTTTCCATCTGCACATGAGCGTGGCACCTAGCCATGGGGAAATGGATTGCTCATCTGTAAACAAAGGCCACACAGCACCTTGTTGCCTTCCTAGGGCCCGGCTGGGGGCAGAGTGTATGTGATACACTTAGGACAGACCCTGGTATGCTGAATTAAGATCAAATAAAGAGGCAGCACTCCCCTGGGGAGCTTCAAACCGGCTTCTGTGGGTTTCCAGTGGGGAAGGGGAGAGGGAGGCCGAGGCAGCAAGCGGTCGAGGCCCCTCACTTTACCCAGAACAGCTCTGCTCTGACCTGTTTTATATCTAGTCCTCCCACCTACTAGTGTATTTAAGAAAATATTCCAGCGCTTACAAAGAGCTTGAACATCACTACCCCAGGTAATGCCTAGCACGCCTTCTATCAATGAACTCGAAGGGTATCTAGGATCCAGTCGGGCCTCCTCCCATGAACTGGGTCTCTCTCCATCCCGCCCCCATGCGCCTCTCTGCTGTCATCCAGCGGCCTCCGACCCTCTCCCAGCACCCCTTGGGCCCCCCACCCTCCCCCCAGGGGCTGCAATGCGCACCTGGTGAAGCGGACCTCGCAGATGTTGCACATGTATGGCTTCTCCCCCGTGTGCGTCCGCATGTGCCGCGGCAGCTTCCCGGCCCCCATGATGACCTTGTGGCAGATAGGGCACTGCTGAGAGGCCTTGGGCTTCAGCTTGCGCTCCTCCACCAGCGGCCAGGGCGGGAAGAGGCCCCCCAGGTGAGTGGCACTCAGGAAGTTGAGATAGGCACCATAGTCATTCTCCGCCTTGATGGAGCCCAGCGGCCCCCCGGGAAGGTCCGGAAACATGTCCTTGAAGAAGTCGTTGGGGAAGGGCGGGGGTGGGGGTGGGGGCAGCTCCTCCTTCTCCTCCTCCTTGATCTTCCGGTTCTTGATGACCAGGTCCAGCGGCCCACTGTCCATGGGCTGCTCGGGCAGCTGGGCAAAGGCACCGAAGTCCCCTGGCCAGAGGTGTGGGAAGAAGTCTGGGGCAAAGGGAGACAAGGGGGGTCTCCTGTCGGGGATGTTGGCTTTCGGGTACAGGTTCTCCCTCAGCAGGGACTCGATGGAGAAGTCCCGGATCACGCCCAGGTGGCCAGGGCTGCCGGCCTGGAAGGAGTCCGGGAAGTCTCTGGGTGTGTCTGAGTAGGCCTTCTCCGTGACATGGTCCGTTTTGGAAGGGCTTTGGTGGCAGTTGATGTCCTGGGGGTCGGGCAGGTTTTCTTGATCAGCGAAATCCTCCGTGTCGTCGTCGTCCTCCTCCTCCTCCTCTTCCTCCTCTTCCTCCTCCTCATCCTCGTCCTCGTCGTCCTCGTCGTCGTCATCGTCTTCTTTGTCGTCCTCCTCCCCGCCGCCCCCGCCGGGCTCCATGATCTCCAGGCACACGTTCACGATGCACTGGATCTCCAGCATCCGGGCAGCGTTGAGAATGTGCTTGACGTTGGAGGCGGTGATGGTGAGCGTGGAGGTGTAGGCGAACTCCAGGATGGCGGCCAGGGCCTCGGGCTGCACGAAGTCGATCTCGTAGACGTAGGGCTGGCTGGCTAAGGTGCCCGCCGTGAAGAGCTTCTTGAAGTACTTGCTGCAGGCGGCCAGGACGGAGCGGTGAGTGCGGTACTCCTGCTCCTGCACCACCAGCAGCACGTCGCAGAGCAGGCCGTCATGCCGCTGCTCGTTCAGGCTGCACAGGACCTCGCTGCTGTGGTTGGGGAAGGGAATGCCGATGAGCTCGTCAATGCCATTGGCCATGGTCTCAGCCCGAGCCCTGCAGGGACACACAGAGAGGGAGAGCAGGGTTAGAGGACAGGTTCTCAGGCGGGACACCCAGCTCTTGGGACGCTGGCCCAGGGAGGCCAGGCCGGTGGCGTGCTGGCCCACACCACCACCGCCTTCACAGAAAGCTTCCCTTCCACCAGGAAGCCTGCCCTCTTCCCTCTCAACTTTTCCAAATCCCACCGGCCATGCAGAGCCCAGCTCACAAACGGGCTTTTCACTGTGCCACGGGGTCTTTTCCTGGACCCCACAGGCTCTTGGGGTTGGGCTTCTCATGGGGCAGTTGGCGTGTGCTATTTAGCAAAGGCTGTGGACGCTTCTTGTGGGCGTGATTTCACCGAATTCCACTATGCTAACGTGCAATGGGGGACAGCAGGGTGGACAGACACATGACACTCAACTGCTCTGTGAGTGACGGGATGGCATCCGCACTTCCACAGCGTCTGCGGGTCAAGGGCCCGAGGAGGGGTGTTCTCTCATGACTCAGTGTGGCTGCTGGGAAAATGCTCTGGTTTATGTCACAAATCCTATGACTCCTGCTACACACTAACATTTGGCTACTATTGGCTACGGTTACAGGCTGAGTCGTGTCTCCCTCCAAATTCATAGGTTGAAACCCTAACCTCCAGTTATCTCAGCATGTGATTGTGTTTGGAGGTAGGACCTTTAAAGAGGTGATTAAGGTTAAAATAATGTCATCTGAGTGGGTCCTAATGCTGTATGACTGGTGTCCTTCTAAAAGATTAGGACACAGATACACAGAGGGAAGACCACGGGAGGACACAGGGAGAAGACGGCCATCTACAAGCCAAGGAGAGAGGCCTCAGAAGAAACCAACCCTGCCTACACCTTCATCTTGGACTTCTATCTTCCAGAACTGTGTCCCCCCGAAATTTCTGTTGTTTAAGGCACACCGTCTGCGGCGCTTTGTTGTGGCAGCCCAAGCACACTGGTACAGCTACCAGGAATCTTAAGACCTATTTTTGTGGCCCATTTTTAGGGCATATGTTTTGCCTTCTGACCTTCCTCTGGTTTCACCTTAGTTGGTGAAAGTTTCCTTTCATGTTTGATCTTTTTTTCCCTTTGAAATCCTGACATCCTATGTATGTATGTCTGTGAGCTGTGTCACCTATACATAAACATTTAACTTCAATATTAAATTCCAATGCATCGTTAGTTATTGATCATGTCTGTCTTCCGTTACCCTCAGGGAATCCTATCTCCCACGGGGAGAAGCCCCTCTGAGACACCTCCGCATTGTACATGTTAAACATCAAGTGGAGCCAGTGGAGCCACCGGGAGGGAGACGCGTAGGACAGGGCAACAGGCACGCCCTCCCTTCAGGGAGCCAAACGCCCGCAGATTCAACCTGGACAAAAAGCCACCTCACTGTCCATGCCAGAGCACGGAGGGCCCTTCTCCTGCGGGCAGAGCTTGATCGTGACCCATGGATAAATCCTTGCAGAGGTCTGGTCCTTACCCTGGTGCAAGTACAGTGGGGAGAAAACAAAAAGAAAACCAAAATCTGAAAGGCCCATGTCCCAGTGGGAAGAGCGTTGGGGAGCCTCACACATTTATCTTATGGATGTTTCTGCCCTGGGAATGTAGATGCAGTGGGAGGGGGCAGAAACGAGATAAGCCAGTTCCACCATATGTGCCCCCATTGAGGGCTGCAGGCCCCAGGGACCTGGGGGGTGGGCAGGCAGGGCCCTGGGCGCTCCTCCTCCCTCCCCCGTTCTCCATCCCTGAGCAATCCCACCGGGGCAGGTGCTCAGGAGATTTCCCAGAACGAATGAATGCCTCATTTCTTCCCTGCCTTCTCATCTGTAAAAAGGCCAGAGACCCCACAGGCCACGCATTCGTTTCCTCAATAGTCATTGGGTTTCTCCCTGTGCCAGGCACTGGGGCTGCACAGAGAGCAGACCAAGAAAGCTCTGCTCTAACAGAGCTCACAGGGACATAACTACGCGAAAGATCTAGCAAGATGCACCAAAGAGGAGTGAGATCCCACTACACACATCAGAAGGGCTAAAATCACCAAGAGTGGCAACGCCAAATGCTGGTGAGGGTGTGAAGAAACTGGATCCCTCAAACATGGCTGGTGGGCATGTAAATGATACAGTCATTCTGGAAAACAACTTAGCAGTTTCTTTAAAAACTAAATATGTATTGAGGAAATGACACTGTTTTCTAATTCCCACGAAGCCCCAGAGGGACCCTCTCATCTGAAAAGACTGTGAATGAAATGCCCCTTTGACTGTTAAGTAAACCCTCAGGGAATTAGAGCCACGTTTTCTTGCTTGCTTATTCCTTTAAAGACAAAAATGTTCTTAAACGTTTTTTATTTTTGGGGTGCAGGGGGGTAATTCCCACAATTCCGTAAGCTTTCCCCCACCTTCTTACATAGAGGAGCTGAACCCATTGGACCGGGTTTTGGTGGTCAGTGTCTCATCCCAGCTCACTGAGGGATGGAGACTGCTGTCTCTTAGGCCAAATGTCCCGTCTCAGTGCTTTTGCAGCCATGTTGGCTTGAGACTGGGAATCAGGAACCCATAGCTGTGAGACTTTGGGAAGCTGCTCCAGCTCTCTGGGCTCCTGTGGCCATCTCGTCATTGGTGGCCATGGGAAATCTAATAACCAGTATCACGACCGTGAAAAGCTAGAAGCGCGAAGTGGGTCGGGATAAGAAGGTGACAACAGGCCTGGGTGACCCTGGACTCAAAGGCTGGTCTGCCCACTGCGGCCTGGTCTGGAGCCTTTGTCTCATTCCTGGTGGAGGGGATGTAACTGTGCAGCTGGGGGCTGTTTTTCTAGGCAGGAGGCCCGGCTGCCTTTGCTGTTTCATTGTCTCTGGGAAGAAGTGCCCCCGTCCTGCTCTCTGGGAGCTTCCCTGGTGATCCTAAGAAGACTCCTGTGCCCTGGAGGGCCCAGACAGCAGTGTCCCAAAGGGGTGGCGAGGCCCTCCCTCCCCTTGCCCAAGCCAGGGCCGTTCTGTCTCCAAGAATAACACACTCAGGAAAGAGAATTACACACACACACACACACACACACACACACACACACACACACACACATCAAACAAACACCTCTGAACATCCAGGAGTGGCTTGATGCAAAATACGAACCTCTGGTAGAAAGGGGATAGAAAAGCATATACAGATAGATCAGAAAAAAAGAGGCAGGAGGGAAAGAGAGGCAGAGAAGCTTAGAAATGGAAGGAGGTTCAAGAGGAAGAATGCAGAGCTGGTGAAACCTTTTCAGGTGTGGTCACCATTCCAGAGGTTATGAGTCCTTCTGCAGCCGCCCTCGGCCTCTGCCCTCAGCGGAAGGTTCTAGAGCTCAGGCATGTCCAAGGAGCCCTGCCTGCCAAAGGCAGCACTTCTCATCTCTGGCCTTGGTTTATTCACCTGAAAATGAGAACATTTCTAGGCTCAACTGTCTACCTCGGTTCCCCTCTCTCCCTACCAAGGGAAGGGGTCTTGCCCTCAGTTTACCAGCTAATGACAAGGAGGTAGTGCTTCTCTGAGAGGAACAGAGAAGGGATGAGGGTGGGGGTGGGGAGATCGGAAGGGGTGCGAGGGCCTTCACCCCACAGCAACGCATGACAGAAACCTGGCTCTAGAAGTCCTCCAGTATTAGTTTCTGGAGTGTGATTTGAGTTTTGTTCTTATTTTTGTCCCATTCTAATCACCAAATGAAGCAAACATACCGAGCCGGATTTATAATGATCAATACTAGCTATCATTTATTGACTGCCTATAACATGTCAGCCATCACACCTCTAATCCTTTCTCAACCAGCGCACTTCTGAATAGTACATATTTGTAGCAACACCTACAATTTAGGGAGAAAGAAAAGGTATGGAGAGGGTGACTCGCCCCCATGCCACAAGCCAGCAAGCGTCTGGCCCGGGATTTGAATTTTCCTCCCACACCTCCAAAAAGTTGTCTCTTACTTTAGAGATTTGATCAGAGCCGGTGCTGAGGGAGGTACACCAGAGAGCCGAGACCCATGCATGTCGGTGGGTGGTGGGGGTTTGGCTCAGTGCCGAGAGCACATGAGAGCTATGGACAGAAAGCCACGAGACCCTGTGGGCTGGGGGCCCTCAGGAAGAGGGGCCATGTCTGAGCTTGAAGGATAGAGAAGATTTTGTTAGGTAGAAGGGAGAAGGCTTTGGGTTTCCATAGTCCCCGCTGTAAATGTATTTACGCTGGACCCTGAGTGGGATTGCCTAAGGAGCTGTTCTCAGCCAGCACGTGTCTGAGGTTGGTTGACAGCCATCTGACCAGAGAGGGCCCACGCTAAGGGATGGAGGGAGAGGGCTCTGCTCTGGGACAGCCTGGGAACACACCTGGCTCCCCCACTGAGGCCTCTGAGACTGGGTATTTCCGTTGTTGAGCTCAGTTTCTTCATCTGCATAATGGGATAATAATAGTGTGACCTCGCAGAGCTGCTGTGCAGATCAAATGAGCGAAGGCACATAAAGTGCCTCCTGGTACATTGTAGGTGCTCAACCAATGTTAGCAATTATGAAGTCCAGGAAGGACACAGACTCTGCCTAATAGGTGTCTTAGCAGAGGGAGGTGGGACCATCCTGGGAACCAACTTGCCTTCCTCATAGTTTTGCAGAGATCCACACGATGAAAGCAAAGACACTGAGCACGGCCCATACGAGCTCCAGGGCCACCTTTGACACCTGTAGCGCATTGCATCAAGGTTCGTTCATACCTCCTGTCTCATGTACTCCTAGGAGGCAGGCAAGGCTGGTATCCACTTTATGCTCCTTGTATAGATGAGGAAAATGAGGCACAGAGAGGAAAGGTCACACGGCAAATCAGTGTCAGAGCTAGAACTAGAAGTAGGGTGTTCTGATGCCTATGACCTCAGCCTATGCCCTCAGCCGTGTGCTGGGTTGCCTAGCTAATAGGAGACCCATGTTATAGGAGTGGTTTTACCAGGAACATGAAGTGCAGGGGTATAGGTACATTATACACTCCTGCTGTTCTCAGTTTGCCTATCTGGAAAATGGGGAAGTAACTGTGAATAATTGCCCTTGCTCAGGGCAGGTCTGTTTCTTTTATGTCTGTGTCATCCCCGGGATGCCATTAAGACCCTGATAAATGAGAGCATTATTATGATTCCCATTTGGTGGGGATCAGAGAGGCTAAGGGATTTGCCCCAAGTCACACAGCTAGGAAACATCAAGACAGGAATTTGATTTCTGAGTCCCACCTCTTTCCTGTCCTCCCCAGCTGCCTTGGTGGTGTGACTTTCGGGACAATTTTATTGCTATGATCCACAAGTCCAACGCCTTCCTGAATCCTGCTCAGCTCAGCAAATCTGGGGCTCAGAAGGATGCTTGTGTCTGCCAAATCCCCATGGCAGGCTGGCCCCAGCCGGCAGACTCCTACTACTCTGGGAGTGGCCTCACTGTTTCCAGCCTCCAGCTTTCCTGCTCCCCCTGCCCCCCAGTCTGCAGCTTCAAAGCCACCTGGCAGAATTAGTGGCTGTGGTGAGGGCGAGGGGGGCTGCACAGGAGCAGAGAGGGGTTGGGTTCTCTTTCAGACTTGGGAATGAGGTGGGGCAGCAGCTACCTGTATCCTTTGAGCAGGTTCTTACTTAGTCCCTGTGGTTGTGTAGGCACTGAAACCCAAAAGGGAGTGGTGGGCAGGAGCCAGGGCAGGGAGGTCTGGCCCAAGCAGCTGGCCAGCCCTGAGGATCTCTGCTGGGCGCGCCCCGCCCTGCCCTTGGCAGTTCCCCTAAGCAGGGCAGCCACACCCCTTGGCCCCAGAATGCCCTGGAGCCTCAGCTGCCCCAGAGGTCGGGGCCAGACGTGTGGGCTGGGAGGCTGGGCAGGGCCACCTCAACTTCCAGCCTGCACCCCACCTGCCAGAGCATCCCAAGCAGAGCACCCACAGCTGGGTGAAGCTGGCCCCCCGCTCTGCCACCCTGCCAGGACATGCCCGGAGTCCATAGTCCCCAGCTTGCCTCAAGCCTAGGGCCTGGAGCTGGTTGGTTTCTGTGAAAGAAGCTCTGAGCTTCCCTCCTCCACCAGATGTCCCCTTACAGCTGGAATGCAGCCCCACTCTGACTCACAACACTGTGCTCCCCCTTTGTTCCCCGCCCCATGCCTAGTCCCCCCACCCACAGAACAAGATGTGAGGGCCAGCGCACAAGCCAGGTCTGACGGGCAGGCACACCTGGGTCTTTGCCCCAGTCACAGACAGGTTTTCTCAGTGTCCTTACACCTGGGGGCTTGAGTGTTTTTCTCCTATGACCAGAACTGCTCCTTGTTCTCTGCTGAAGCCCCAAGTTAACAGTACCACAGGCCTGTTGAGCTTTATACTCAGAAAAGCTTGTTCACATCTCCTTTTCTCCATACATTTTCCCAGGATCCCTGGGTACGGATGGAATTATTTGGCCTGCTTTTCTGAGGAGACACCTAAACTCGCACTGGTGAACCCACTTGCCCAAGGTCACAGCACTAGGGAAGGGAAAGAATTCCCAGACCTCCTGACGTGCAGCCCAGACTCTGTCCACTGCACCATACTGTATCCCTGGCCATCTGCCCCCCGACCCCCATCATCACCACTTCCATCCCCCCATCATCAGCACTTCCACCCCCCCATCATCACCACTTCCATCCCCCCATCATCACCACTTCCACCCCCCCCATCATCACCACTTCCACCCCCCCACATCTGGGCTTTGGTGATGGGGGGCGGGGGTGAGTCTGAGCTGTTTCCTCACCCACTAGAGAAACCCCTTTCTCTTCACAGCAGCTACTCGCCAGGAACCCAAAGTAGGGGTGCTGGAGCCCCTGCCACCCTGTCCCTCGCCTGAGGGGTGGCTTAGAGCCTTTTTCTTTTCAAAGCACTTCACCTCCTGGATGACACGTGAGGCCAGTATTACACCCATTTTATACATAAAGAAATACAAGTTAAGTGAGGTTACGGTCACAGCACAGTGTGGTTAAATGACTGCGGGACAACTCACATGTCTCCTGAGGCCACTGATATTTCTCCTGTCCGGTAACCAGGAAAGATAGAAAGAGGAGGTTCTCTAAGCCTCGGCAGGCAAGGAGGTCCCTCCCTTGCCAGTGAGCTGGAGGGAATGAGGGCTGGCAGGGCACGCCTGTGGGGAGGGTCCCACTGCCTATGGCTGGTGCTCTGGTGGGCTGGCCCGACAAATAAAGTGGGGCTCCTTCAAGCTGTTGTTCTTTAATTATTTATTTATCCTTTATTTATTAGAGGGTGAGGTGGGCGGAAGGGGGAGACTTGTTTCCTTTTAAGAAAAATTGCATACCTCTTTATGTTCAAAATAAAGGATTTACTACTCATGTTTATTACAGGCGATTTCCTGAGCCTGAAACCTCCCTGGGAGGCTTATTAAACCTTATTAAACCACTGAAAATTTATATAATAAAATAAATCACTCGTCTCCCATAAACAGCCTCGGCCGGGTACTACTGAGTTTCCGAATCCCGCTCCCTCTGGCTGCCTTTTCAGGAGGGGTCCTGGCTGGTCTGCTGTCCTCCCTGCAGTCACACCCTCACTGGGGGTGGGAGCTGGGGGCCACACAGGAGCCACGGGGGTGCTGTTCTTTTTAGTGTTTCTACACAAAGACCCCAGCTCCTGTGAAGGAGTGGGAATGGCTTTGGTTTTGCTAGTTGTTCAACGGTTGTGTGTGGACACCTGGGTTAAGTGGCATTTTGACCTTCCTGGGGATATTTTATTCTCTTATAGAAGGCACCAAAGCAGCTGCACCCCTGGCCAGCCTCTGAGTGTGCTCTGCCCACAGGCCACTGTCCCAGGGCCTCCCAGGGCGGCGCCATGGCCACCAAGCCAGGGGGCTTCACAGTGGGAGGAGGGAAGGTGGGGGCCAGCGAGAGGGCAGCAGCTGGAGTAGAGAAGGCCGAGTTCTGTTTTGGGAAAAAGCGTGAGGTGTAAGGGCTGAGAAATGGTCCGGTGTGCAGTGTGCACTTACGGTTCACCTCTGCCCTGTGCCTGAGTTACAGGTGACCCTGGACCAGGCAGGTTCCCTCTCTGAGCTTGTTTCTTCCTTAATGTGAGGCTGGGAGCCTGTGAAGCTGCTTTGCTGCCCACACCCTCTGTGGTTCTGTGATGTTCGCCAGCTAATCCACTTCAATATTTTGGTCCCAGGGTGGATCCTTGGATTCCAAGGTCATGATCAGCTCAACTTCTGCTATCAACTTCTGCTGCACCAGACAGTGAGTTTCCTGACTCAGCCTAATCCCCTCACCCTGGCCTCCCCCATGGAGCTCAGGGGTGCTGCCCGGTTACAGAAGGGAAACGATGTGAACGCACATTGAGCTTCCAGAGGACGGTTTTCTAAAGTCAGAGTGGGAGCAGCATTTGGCCACACCAGGCAGAGTGATGGAGATGCGACAGGTTGGTAAAAAGGGCTCCATGTGCTCCCTCCCCTGGCCCCTGAGGGAGGCGAGGAGGCCAGTCCTGACTTATGCTCCTGAGTCTCACACAGCGGCCAAGGACGGCTGTGGAGCTTGGCAGTGGCTACAGCACTGTCTGGAAGCTGCTTCTCTAGAATGTACACAAATTCATTACCAACAATGCCCCAGGCCCTGTATGTGTGGGAGGGACAGGGGCTGGGGAGGGAGCAGACAGGGACCAACTTGACAGAGATACAACATATGGGAGACGAAGGGTTAATTCTGAGTTTCCTCCAACTGACAGCAACAGAATCAAATTAGAAACAGAGAGTCAGTGAGTGCCAGTTAAATATTTGGGTCGGGGCTCTCGTTTAGTCCTCCCCAAAACCCCATGAGGTAGGCACTGTTATCACCAATACCCCAGTTTTCAAATGGGGAAACTGAGACAGAGCTGGATCTTGAACCCCAGCAGCCAGTCCCCAGGTTTCCTCAGGGAAACCCATTTTGCTCAGGGCTGGAGAAATGGGGGTGACAGGGGTGGGATTCCTGGCCTTCAGAACTCACAGAAGAGTGGGAGACAGACAAGTAAAGATGAGACCTAACACTACTGCTAAGTGTGAGCCCAGAGGTGTGGACAGGGCCTCTTGGAAGCAGGGCCAGGAGGCAAGGGCTCTGCTGGGTCAGGCAGAAGATGCCACTGAGAATGGGACGCTGGAGCTGAGCTCTACGGCTCCCAGGCAGCCAGGAGTGTGGGGCAGAGGTAGGAGAACATTCCAGAAAAGAGAACAGTGTGTAGAAATTAAGGCACAGTCTATGAAGTGATCCCCTAGGATTAAAAGAGAATTAAATGACATATGGAATAAAAAAGTAGGTAAGTCCAAAAAAAAAAAAGGAAAGAAAGAAAAAGAAAGAAAAAAAGAAAGAAAGGCACAGAAGCTTGAGCTTAGCATAGTAGGAGCAGCAAATAACAGGATGCTGGTTTCTGAGGGAGAGGCTTGGTGAGTTCAGAGAGGCAAGTGAGGCCATGAAAGGAAGTCAGGGAAGGTTCTGGATGGGAGAGAAATCTGCTGGGCGCTGCATTTGGACAGTGTCAGCACTAGGCTGTCCTGGAGAAGGCAGGGAAGGCTGGAAACCAGCTGGAAGGTTGTACCTTTAGGCCCACGAAGCTGTTCTTCATTACTCACAGCCGTGCCCCTGCCCTTCTCCCTGCCCCAGACGTCTGGGTGGGATCGGTGCCCAGGGGCTCCAGTGGGGGAGGGAGCTGTGGGAGGAAGGAGGGCAGAGTCACACTCCAAGGCCTCATCCAGGCGGCGGGTGTCCTACTTATGCCTGGGCCCTCGGAAAACACCTCTGCCTCTCGGCCATTGCGCACTTTAATTTGGAGACAAGGCTCAGCTCAGCGGCCCAGCGGGTGTCCTCCAGGATCCCAGCGCTGACTGTGTTTTCCAAAGGAACTGAAACCTCACATTTGCCTCCAAACTTTCCCTTCTCTTCTAAGTAGATGCCATCCACCACGAGAACCGCCTGGCATTTGGCTGGGAAGATTGAACTGGAAGCGTGCAATTTTCAGGCTTAATTGCACAGTTACATATAATATTATAATATAACTTTTATTGCGCTGAGAAAGTCCAAGCATTTCCTCTTCCTATTTATACTTGAGCTCAGTCCCTCCTCTGCTGTAATTTCCCGCCTTGCCCATTGCAGAAGCTGACGGCTATTTGGTTCCAGGGCAATTGGGATGCGAGTGGAAACTCAATTAACAAATGTTATTGATCACTCACTGTATGCTTGTCCGGGGTTTCATGCTCTGTGGGGTTTTAAACAAGACCTCAGACCTGTTTTGAAGGGGCTTCTGGCTTCACTGAGCAGGTAAGACTAACCCACAATGCATGCAGTAAGTCCTCTCTTAAAGTTGTCAATAGGTTCTTGAAACTGCAATGAAATGACCTATGGCGAAATGACGTATAAGGAAACCAAGTTTACCATAGGCTAATTGATATTAATAAGAGTGACATTCCTACGGCCTCTCATCAGCGTTACAGCGAAACAACAGTGAATGCAACGATGTTATTTGAGGACCTGCTGTAGGAGAGCGAAATAGGAACCAAGAAGGAATCCATGGAGGCTGGGTCGTATCGTCAGGGATGTGGGAGCCTGTAAGTGACAGGTGGGTGTCTGGGTTATACAGCTGTCTGGGCAGGACTCCACTGCTAGGCCACAGTGATGGAAAGACCGCATGGTGGTCACAGCAAGAACCCCCATTAAAGCATCACCAGAGAACCCAGCTTCCCCTGTATGTTCAGTTTTCCCAGTGCACCTCTCAGGGGCAGGGGCCTTTCTCTCCCCTGCCAATCTGCCCCCAGCCACAGGAGCCCAGCACCAAGGACTAGACTCTTCCACAGCTTCTGGGGAGGGTGCCTCACCTGTCAGCACTTCACAAAGTAACTACCCCCCCTCCCCCACCCCCAACACACACACCTCCCATGACTCAGCATCCATTTGCACTGAGAAGGAAAATATTCTCAAGGCACAAGAATCCCCCAACCCCACTTCCCAGCCCAAAGAAGCCTGGCTGATCCACTGATGAGCTGGAATGCGCTCAGTGATTTCCTCAAACCCAGGAATTCTGGTCCCCCTTTGAAGTCTTAAGATCAAAAATGTTGAATAAGAAATACAAAGTTAGAAAAGAGTTGGCAAAAACAGTCATTATTTGCAGAGGATATGATTGGATACTTTCCTATGCAAACAACAGACAATTTTAAAAATTGGTTAGAGGATCCCATTTACTTGGCAACGAAAATAGATACAACACCTAGGAATACGCTCACAAGAAATGCATAGAATCCATACAAAGAAAGTTTTCAAACATGACCGAAGACTTACATGGAAAGCACACCCTGCCCTTGGATAGGGAGCCACAATGTTGTAAACATGCCAATTTTCTCTAAATCAATACAATATGGTCCCAATAAAACTATCAGCCAGAATTTCTATTGAAAGTAGATAAGTTGACTGTAAAGTTCATATAGAAAAATAATAAGCATTTAAGAATAGCCAAGAGAGTTTTGAAACAGATGAGTAATGGGAGTGGGAGGATTAGACTTACAAGATATGAAAGCACATTATAAAGCCATAAAATAAAATATCTGGTGCTGGATCACGAGCAGAGAGATAGGTCAACAGAAAGTCATAGACAGTCCATAAATAGACTCATATAAGTTCATAGATAGAAGAATTTAGCATATGATAAAGGTGGGATTTCAAATTTTATTTTAATATGGATTTTTAAAGTATTAATAAATAACATTGGGACAACTGGCCAAGCATGTAGGAAACAAAACAAAACAAAACAAAACAAAACTTGTATCCCTTCCTCACTCCTCATACCAAAATAAATGACTGGTAAAGATGTAAAAGTTAAAAGAAAAGTCATTAAAAGAAAATATTGGAGAATTGTTTTATAATTTCAAAGGGAAATGCTGTTCTAAATAAGACAGAAAATCCAGAAGCCATAAAAGATTGATAAGTTTGACTAAATAATGACTTAAAAATTCGTGCACATCAATAATTCCCTAACAAAATCAAGACACAAATAGCTGGGAAAAATACTGGCAAAACATATGATGAAAGGCTAATTTCCTTTATAGAGAGAGCTTATATTAAATCAGGAAAAGACCTATAGCTTGCTAGAAAAATTGGCAAAAAACATGAACAGGATCACAGAAGAATAAAACACAAATAGATTTTAAATTTGTGAAAAATGCTCAACATCACTTAGCATAAAAGAGATGAAAATTAAATAGATTTTAATTTTCACCTATCAGATGGGCAAAATAAAAAATTTTGATGATCCAGAAATTTCCCTTCCAGATATTTATCATAAAGTTTTCTTATTACATGTACTCAACTTCTGTTAAAAAAAAAAAAAAAATTATCAGGGGCCGGCCCCGTGGCTCAGGCGGTTGAAGCTCCGTGCTCCTAACTCCAAAGGCTGCCAGTTCGATTCCCACATGGGCCAGTGGGCTCTCAACCACAAGATTGCTGGTTCAACTCCTCGAATCCCGCAAGGGATGGTGGGCTCCCCCCTGCAACTAAGATTGAACACGGCACCTTGAGCTGAGCTGCCGCTGAGCTCCCAGATGGCTCAGTTGGTTGGAGCGCGTCCTCTCAACCACAAGGTTGCTGGTTTGGCTCCCGCAAGGGATGGTGGGCTGCGCCCCCTGCAACTAGCAACGGCAACTGGACCTGGAGCTGAGCTGCGCCCTCCACAACTAAGACTGAAAGGACAACGACTTGACTTGGAAAAAAGAAAGTCCTGGAAGTACACACTGTTCCCCAATAAAAGTCATGTTCCCCATTTCCAATAAAGTCTTTAAAAAAATCATCCCTGCAACATTCATTCTATAACTAAAGAAAACAAACAATGTGTTCACTAATGGGGGGCTGGCTATCTAGATCCATCACAGAAAATACTATGCAGCCATTAAAAAGAATGAGGCAAAAAAAAAGAATGAGGGAATCTGTATATGGATATATGTGTATAGAGAACTGTCTCTAAGATTGCACTGCAAAGCATGCGGCATAGTGCATGCTTTGTTACCACGTTTGGAAAGAAAAAAATGACCATGTGCATATATTTGTTTGTGGATGCATGGGCTATCTTTGGAGAGATACACTAAAAATGGGTTACATGTTCTTTCTGAGACGGGGGTGGAGAGCTGCCAGCGAACGGTTGAAGGTAGATTTATTTTCCTATATATTCTCTTTGGTGATATTTGAATTTGAAAGTCATTACTATTAAAAATATTTAATGATTTGGATTCTCTCTCTTCTTTCACATTCCTAAATCTTCTTTGGGATTTTGGGTGATGTCTGATCACCGCCGGTTTGTTCTGGGCCTATCCGCTATTCGATGTCAGTTTTTCTGTCTGTAAAATGAAGTTAATGACACTGGGCTGTCTATCTCATAGGTGGTTGTGAGGATCAGGTGAGAACTGGATAAGAACAGGCTCTGGCTGCCATCAAGTCCTGCAGGATACAACTGTAGGATATTGGGGTGGCCATCTTCTGTCTAACACCCCCCTACCGTATAACAATATTTCTGTGGCCAGCAAGGCAGACCATTCACGAGAGCTGGATTCTCCAGTAGTGGAAGAAACAGAAACACCTATGCATATTTCACATATATTAACTCATTTCTTACATTCCTTTTACAGATGTGGTTACTGAGCTCTGAAAGGATTGAAGTGACCCACTCAAGGTGCCCAGATAGTAAGAGGCTGAGTTTCCCCACCTGGACCCTGTCATTTCTTTACTCCAGAACTTTTGATGGCTCCCTTTAGGGGACCCCATTGTAGTTTTCCCATCTCGGTCCTTCATAGTCTGGTCTTGACCTTATTTCCTAGTGCTCTCTGACCTGGACTCTCTCTTGAGAGCTGGCCTGTACACGGCCTCCAAACACACCATGCTGGTTTCAGCCTCTGTGCCCGGTCCTTTGATCTGCCACACCTCTACTCCCACCTCGCTTGTCATCCCACTGTCTTCCACACCCTGTTTGAGCCTGACTTCTTCCCTACACCCTCCCCCTCTAACCCAGGTAACTTTTCACTGGTAACCAGCCTCCAGCATGGCCCCCAATGGCGCTCACTTCCTGGTATTCACAGCTGTGTCACTTCCTCCTACCTTGTCTCAGCGTTGGTCTGTGTGATCACAGGAAACGGGAAAGTGATGGTGTGACACTTCCAAAGCTAGATGATAATAGACATTGCCACTTTTGTCTTGCTTTGTCTTGGAACTCTTGCTGTGGGAGAAACCAATGACCATGTTGGGAGACACTCAAGCAGCCATCGAGATGTCCAAAGGAGGAGAAACTGAGGCCTCCTCCAACTGGCACCAACATGCCAGCTGCTGAGTGAGACATCTTGGAAGCAGGTCCTTCGCTCCAACCAAGCCTCAGATGACTAACCTCATGGGGAAACTCTGAGTCAACTCTCTAGCTGAGCTGCTCCTAAGCTCCTGACTATGAAAGTCATGAAACTAATCAATGTTTATTGTTGTTTGAAGCTGCTCAAGTTTGGGGGCATTTTTGTTACACAGCAACAACTAACTAATAATGCTCTTAACCCCTTGAGGAGTTAGGACCTTACCCCTTGGTCCTTGCCCATTCACTGTCTCACCTAGCTTTTCATGTGTATAATCTTGTCTCCCCCCAAAACAATAAACATGTGTGGTTTCTAATTCCCCTATATCCCCCATCATGCCTAGTGGGGGGTGCTGGGAACAGAGGGAGAGAGTCACATGGTTTTTCTAGCTCACTGTGATCGGAAGGCAGGTGAGTAACACCACAGCACACAAATGCCACAGTACGCAAAAGGCCACACTACACAAATGCACAAATGCTTCCTGCTTGACTAGTATCAAACAGCGCACACACAATCTGCAAACCTACCACCCAAGACCTACAACTCACCTTCACATCAGAGCATTCACAGGTGAGTGTTCCAGCTGTTCCACAGTGAGTCAGTCTTCTCACCCCCTTCCAGGGAGAGAAGGAGGGAGGGAGGGGAGGGCCTGGAAAGGGCCGTTGCTTCCTACTTATTACACTGACTGCTACTTATGATTTATTTGCTTGCTCCACACCCTTTCCAAAAATATTTCTTTCAAAGCCAGAGTGACAGCCCCCTCTTTCAGTATTTGTGGTGCTCAATGCTTAAGCCCAAAGAACCATTTTAAAGTTTAGAATCATAATAAAAAACCCTGTGAATGGAGCTGCTCCTGCTGCTTTTCAAACAGACCCCACCCCAGTCTCTCAGGAGCCTGCCCTCCTTGTCCCCAGAGACACGTCTCCAAACTGCCCAGGCTATTTTCCCTAAAGGCAGCGGGTGAGAGAACACGACCCTTTCTCCACTCCTTCCCTCCTCCCATCTCTTTCCCAGACCTGCAGGTTGATTTTTCAAGACTAATCAGAAAAAAGTAGAAGGGAGGAGGAGAGCCCTTTCGTAAAATGGTGTCTCGACAGAGGCAGCCCCACCATTTTTTTTTTTTTTTTTTTTTGGCCGGGTGGGTGGAGGTGACCAAAGATACAATTATAACGTAGCCCATCCTCTCCCACAAGACCCATTTTAACCAGTGTGTAATAAGCCCCAGCTCATCCACCCTCTGATTTGGGTCGGATGAGATGAATTTTTAGCTTTTCTGGGGAGTTTGTGCCAGTGGGGGAAGCAGAGGAAGGGAAGGAACAAACAAACAGGCTACAGCTCCTTGGAAGAAAGGAAAAGCATGGAGCAGAAGGAACAGGGACGGCAGAGGTCCACCCTTTGCTTCCTTCCACTATGTCTTTGTTTCCAAGTTAGCCATCCAGGTCCAAAACCTTGGCTGAGACCATGACTCTCCCTTTCTCTTACTCCCTTGCTCCCAACATCAATGCACTGTTTCTGTGCCATCTTTCTCACCTATGCCTCTCCATTCCTCTCCATTCCTGCTGCCACTCGTTCAGGAGGGAGTCCCTTCTCACCACCTGCTCCCAGAGAATACACACAATGGGCTCCAAATCATGGTCCTGCTTACTTGCTCCTCTGCCTCCAACAACTGGAGGTGTTACCAGCACACCCAGCTCCCACCACTTTGACCTTGCTCATCTTGCGCCCCTACTGAAGCATGGTTCCCGCCCAACTTCTTTGCCCTGCCCCACCTTTATTGGGGTAATGCCTATGGATGTGTAAAGACAGCTCAGGCATCACCTCCTCCAGGAAGTCTTCCTGAATTAGATGCTTATCGTTCATGTTCCCTTCCTTCCCTCTCTCCTGGCCTTTACCACATGGAGACATAACTGGAACATGAGTAATATTGCGATTGACATGGGGAAGGGGAGAGAGAAGTAACTCCAGGATGGGAGGTACTGGGGGTGGGGGTCAGGGTAGGGGTAGTGGGTGATGCAGGATGAGCATTGGCGTATCAGGGATCCCTAAAACTTGTGGAGTGAGAGGGGCTGCCAGGAGTGAAGGGAAATGCAACCCGACCTAACCCCAGGTGCAAAAGTCAGTGACCCAGCACCGTGTCGTGCTGGGACCGGGGAATACTGAACAGAAACAGAGACGGACAGGACCCTGGCCTGCTCTCCACAGCCAAGGAATTTACCCTGCAGTGAGGGAGGCAGGATACCTTGGAAATGGCTACAGGCAATTTACAAAGCTTCAGTGACTAAACTGTACAAGGAACAATGTGCACTCAGATGCAAAGCTCAACAGAGAGAAGGATAGAGAGGAAGGCTTCCTGAAACAGACAAGAGTAGGATTAGATAACAGTTGGATTGTTTATATATCCCCCAGGGAAAGTGTCATTCCTTCTGCCCGATGTTCACTGTGGGGCCAGCTGCCTGGTGCATTCCCACCTTGGAGCTCTTGGTCTCCTCCTTCGTTTGTCACAGGTGCCCTCGCCTTCTCCATCCTGAGACCCCGTCTCTCTCCAATAGTCCTGAGTGCTCATCAAGGCCCTTAGACAGTCAGAGATAAGGGCAGGGGGTCTTCAGACCCATAAAACCCTCCAACCCCTTTCGGATGCTGATCAAATAATTTTGCACATACACACGTATGGCTAGTCCCCCAATGTGTGCAGATGGGATGGTGATGGATTCAACGTGAATGTATGTAAAAACATACAAGATGGGTACGGCCATCTTGAAAACATGAAATGTTTCCAGCTTGCAAAAGGACCCTCATCTTCCAAACGATGGGGCCCACAGGACCAAAATGTAAGTTCCTTGGCTGTGAACACGGTTTGCTCCTCTGCACCCTCCAAAGGATGGCACATGGAGTGTCACACCAACAGGGATTTGGCATGTGTTTGTTGAGTGACTCATGGAGCACGCACTGGCCTCGTTACCTTGAAATGGTCAGTATTGCCTTGACTCTCCCAAGGAGGAAATAACGTGAGAGCGTAAGTGATAAAGAACGGCAAAGGGCCTGCCTCCACGTTGTGCTTATATTATAGTATGTCGCCAAGGAAAGCACAATGCGAAACCAGAAATTTCTCATGAGTTAAATCAGCCGAGGGAAAAATGGGAGTCTTATTTCTTCTGAGTAAACGACTTATGAATCAAGATACAAAGGATGTCCTCTGAAAACCTTCCACCCAATAATGCTTCACAATTGCTGCCACCTCAGAATATAACAAACACAGCCACACTGAACCTCTCCACTCTGTTCCTGAGTATTCACAGGTTGAGAGGTGAGGGGAGCATTTGGTTGGTTCCCTGGGAAGGGAGAGGAGAGCAGTTCCCTCTCCCCCTCGCCCAGGGAGGGCGACCTGGGTTAGCTGGAAGTGTGTGTCATACCGTTAGGTTCACCGTGTCACTTCTGTGCTAAACATCATATCCTGTCACACTCACAGAACCACTGAACCCTGAGTGCGTCAGACCACATCTGGAGCAGTTTTAATTTCATGCACCATTTCTTAAGCACCTACTATGTGCCAGGGATTAGGTGGGCTCTTTTACATATAGTTACCCATTTAGTCCTTATGACAACCCTGTGAGCTGGTTACTTCTACCCCCATTTTCCTATGAGGAGACAGAACCCAGTGTGGTCAGGTCCCACGTCCCAGGACGCACAGTCAGTGGTCTGTTCCATTCAAGGAGCTCCGTTGGAGACATCCAAAGGCAGGGAACTGGGATAATGCTGGAAAGAGCGAGGAATGTTGCCTGCCAACCCCTGAAGAAGGCTCCTAGGATGTCAGAACTGGATGGGCCCTTTTATAGTTGAGGACGCGGAGGCTCAGAGAGACCTGCCCACCCAGTCATGGCAGCAAACACAGCCTGTGCTGTTAGCCAGGGCCAGGGTGCTCCTTCCAGGGAAACTCAGTGAAGGCAGACACCCACATTCTGCCTCCTGCTGCGCGGCTCTCCACTGTGGGGTGGAGGCCCAGGCAACACTGAGTGAGGAGAAATCTGCAACTCTGCCAGCCAGCACTCCCAAGAGGATTATAACACACCATTCCCATCCCAAGGGTTACCCTCCCTCCTTCCATCACCCAAAGCCAAGAGGTGGGACCAACACGTCTTGGTTTTCCCAGGACTTTCCTGGTTTAGGCATTGAAAGTCCCACATTCTGGGAATTCCCTCAGCCCCGAGGCAGAGTGGGACAGTTGGTCACCCTAGAGTATCTCCACCTTCCCGTACAAACCTTACGCCTCTGCTGCCCTCCATGATCACGTGGGCCAGCTTCACCAGACACACCGCGCCCAGCTTTTGGCCCCAGCTCACACCCTTGGGGTACTGCCCTGCCCCAGGCAATGCCGGAGAAAGAATCCCTGTTGTCACTGTGGATTGCACAATCCTGGCACCTTCCTGCTTTACCTGTGATGGGGCAGCCCTCTGCCTCCGTGCTCCCAGAGGGATATGGGGCAGGGAGGGGCAGAAGTGGGGGCAGACAGATGTGATTGAAGTGGAAAGAAAGGAGCACAGGGAAGTTGATGAAATTGTGACAGAGAGAAAAGGGAGCCACGTGGAGAAGAAGAGAAAGAAGGAGAGAGGATGATAAGGGTTCATGTAAACAAGGGAACAGCCAATTGCCATGGCCAGCTATACCCCAGGTTTCTACGTGGGGCAGAGATGTATTTAGAGTTCTACGGAGCTATGAGACTGTCTATTTTAACGCCATCATTTTGTAAATTTTGAGAAAACTGAGGCCTATAGGACTGGAAGGTAAGACCCTTCACAGTAGAAGTCACGTCAAACTATTTTTGGCAACCGACCCAGAACTTTCATGGCATCATGTGTGTGGCAGCTTAAATGTTCATTAATAAGGACGGTGACAATAGTGATAGCTATCTCTGCAATCCAGTCTTAAGCAGGTCTTTCCAAGTCACTGTCAAAACAAGGTTGGATAACTATCTTGGAAATTTGAGCAATACGGTCATTATGGATAAGAAGGTGGCCCCAATCCACTGGGAAACAGAGCAGGGTTGGCTGCACCGGTGGGTGGCTGCTGGGTGGGGTAACCGGAGGGCACTTCGCTAAGCCCTACCCACCCCAATGCACCTCTCTTCTACCAGCCTGATAAGACGCCAACCAGCTTGCTGTTCCCAGCCTGGGAATTCCCACCAGAGCAGATTATGACAAGGAACTCTGCTGGTGGGAACCCCCGAAGCCATTTTCCTCCTGAACTCAAATTTTCAAGGATTTCTGGATTAGCCTGGGAGTCGTAGGTGTGAGAGCAACAAGTCAACTGCTTGTCTCCTTGGAAGACCCAGCGAGCCCTCCCCGGGGGCCTCGGGGTTACTGTCCACACCACTAGCCATGGGAGGTGTGGGAAGGGGAAGAATGGCCATAGGAACCGGGAGAGGAAGGGGGGCCTGAAGCAGGGGACGCCTCTCCACAAGGAGGAAAGGAAGGGGAGGAGTCTAGAGGAAACCAGCAGGGCACAGCCGAGTGCCCCCTGGCAAGGCACACAGTGGACCTCTCATAATACTAGCTCCTGGGGTGTTATTAAGCGTCCTCCTTTCCCCATCCAAAGAAAAGGACTCCATGGTCCAAGATTTCAACTGCCAAGATCTGCCATGTTTTATTGGTTTGGGAGAGGCCCCCATGGTGAAAGCCTTGGTGGGAAGCAGAACCCCACCTCCTGCTGGGAAAGAGGGAGCTTCCTATACTTCCACCCCCTGGCAGCAAGCTCATGAACACATAACCCAGGGCCGGCCAGTGGGACACTGCCACCAGGACTTGGAATCTTACGCGAGTGACAGCTCGCAGCAGCAGTTTGTGTCTCTTGTGTGCAACTATGAACTTCAAATGACACAAATATGTTTGGGATACCTGAATGCCAGAGCCCTGGTATTGGAGAGTCACAATGGATATCTCACTCACACACACACACACACACACACACACACACCCTCCAAGAAAGCCCGTAGTAAAGAAACCTGCATTTCCCAAACTTGTTTCATCTTTCTGCTTTGCCTAATACCTTTCGATATCCTGCGGAACTGGGGTGACGAGGCCCCCTGCAGAGAACACTGGAGCGGAGCTGTGCTTTCCAAACTTTTTCAGTCATGCAATCCATAGAGAAATACCGTTTTCACGGCACACGGGAGTATGAGAGCTCTTAGGAGGTGGCTGGCCTGCTCAGGCGACAGCAGGACAGAGTGGGTGAGTACCTGGGTACTAAGCTACTGATGGGAGCGCTCTGGCACTGCAGAAAGAGCCCGCTGCAACAGGAGGCTGGAGGCCGGAACTTTGGCCCAGGTTCTGGCTGCAACGCGCCTCCCTGAGGTCACACGGGTAGCTGTGGCCTCGCCTGGGTGTCTGAAGGCCCATCCTAAGCCTCCTCCACCACACCACACTACCTCCTGTCCAGAACTCTTGGAGAAGAGGTCTAATCTGAGGATGACTATTTTCTGTCAGCCCGTCTTCCAATCCACCCAGCCACACCCGGAGTTAGCTCAGGGTCAGGACTTGCCAGCTTTTTCCTCTGCCCACTCCCTCTCCCTGCAACCAGTGCATGGATCCAGCCCCAGCAGGCAGCCATGGCAGCTTCCTGCCATGGAGGCCTTCTGTCTCCAGCCATGTCGGCTCTCTCCTTCATCCACCAGCCAGGTTTCATCTCCTGGCCGGCTGAACTTTTAGCTTTCTTGCCAGACACCTTCTGAGGCCCCACAATCGCTGCAAGGCATCACTGGGGCCTGGCTCAGGACCCATCGTGGCTCTGCCAGCCCTGGTTTTTGACCGAGTCTCTGGACTCCTCTGTCTGCCCACAGCCTCTTCATCCAGACTCTGGATCACATTCTCTGGCCAACTGCACACGGGTATTTCAGAGGGTCTGCACACCCCATCCATGTGGGTGCTGCCAAACCCTTTGGGGGCAGAGGTGGGGGTGACAGGCTACTAACAAGATCAACCATCATAATTTGGCTTTGATTTAAAGCAAACTCTATTTCCCAAGCCATATTGAATCTGAACAAGAGGCGGTGTGCAGAGCCCGTCTCTGTGGATGACGGCATTAAGTGTGCAAATCCAAGCATCAAGGAAGCAGCCACAAAATTATAGACACCAGTGGGGCCTGGACATAAATGCCGGAGTCAGCAGCCACTGAGGCCTCCCAACTGTCCCCTCTACTTAGAGACAGCATCCATTTACAGCTCCCTCCCCCCTCCTTCCTAAGATCCTAAAGGGAGAGCTGTAGGCTGGAGAGAGAAGCAGGGCTCATTCTCATGATCACAGGAAGATACCTCTCTTTGCACTGTCACTGTGGTGCCATTTGGAGTAGAGGAAGGAGCCACTACTGGCCATTAGGAGTCTTGCATTTAGGGTTCGGCTCTATTCCCTGCCAAAACGCATGCCTTGGAAAAGGTGGTTAGCCTTCTTGCGTCATTGCTTCCCTCTGTAAATGAAGGAGTCGGTCTCTTCATGGTTTTATGATCTATGAGTCTATGCAAAGCAAATCAGCAGTGGAAGAACCAGGTATAGGGCCCTGGAGGAGTTGTTTGACTTCGCTAGGTCTCCGTCCTCTTATTTGTAAAA